>NC_140129.1:16101247-16701247 GCF_964035555.1 Netta rufina | reverse complement strand
TCTCAAGACATACCAAGTATTTGTACTCTAACATGGGCTGATGCTGAACCCATGGCATTCTTCAGTTTTAATTCATAAGTTCCACTGTTGAGTCGGGTTGCATCCTTGATGAGTATAGAAGCAAATTCTGTTGTGTTTTCCATTGAAAGTAGTGCACTGGTTTGTACCTCATTGCCATTTTTGAACCATTCAATTGTAGGTACAGGCTTTCCTGAGATGCCTAGTTTTAATGTAACTGAAGTTCCTGCTTTATATTTTACCACTTCTGTATATTCTGGTGGCACATCGATTTCAGGTGCACCTGAAGAAAAAAATAAGGAAACAAACAAACAAACATAGTTATTTTAAACTTGTATTTAATGAAAATAAAATAATAATACTTTTTCTAAGCAATCAGTTACAGGCATTTTATAAATATTGGTTAAAGTAAAGCTAGCATGCATAACTTAAATCAGAATCCTGGAACAAGTTAGAACTAACACTACCGAAAAGGCAACCAAATGTATAAATATTATCACTTTGGCCATGGGCTGACTTCCATTGTCAAAATAATAAAAATATCATAAGACTGTAAAAATGCAGATACAGCCAAAGATGCTCATTACAACCATGCCCAAATAGCTCAAAATCATTCAAGCTTAGTAAATCAATCAAGGTAAACTAGCTTTCCATATTAAAAAGGCTCTGGTTCTGCAAAATAGTGCTGCCATTAAGCTTTCTAGTAACATCAAATGATACCATTATATCATTACAAAACACTTACCATATGTATCAACACATGTAATAGGACCCACTACATCTGACGGATTACTAATGGAACCAACGGCATTTTTAGCAAAGACACGGAATTCATAACGAGAATTCTGTGTCAGACCAGATACTGTGAACTGAGTCTCAATAACATTGGTGAAGCTAGCTTTTGTCCATCTGCCATCTGGAAGATCACGTTTTTCTACGATGTATCCAGTGATCTTGCTACCACCATCAAATGCTGGCTTCTTCCATGACAGAGTAATAGCAGTCTTCGAGATATCTGAGACACGAACATTTCTTGGTGGTTCTGCAGTAGAAAATATGAAAGCATTTGTAATAAATAACAGAGTATTTGTAATAAATAACAGCTGTTTTGGCTTCCTGCACAAGACAGAGTATCATGGGGGTTGGGTAAACATTACTTCAGTAGTTGGGTTTCTTTATCTTCTAGAGAATACATACCACAAGCATCAATTGCAAGGACTGGATCAGATGGATGACTTGCTTTTCCAATGCCAGCTGCATTTTCTGCATAAACTCTAAATTCATAGATAAGGCCAGCACTGATGGTGGTGACTTTAAAGTGAGTTGTACGAATGAGGGTCTTGTTAGCCTTCTGCCATAATATACTATTTCTGTCCTTCATTTCCAGGTGGTATCCAATGACTGCACTGCCACCATTAGTGACTGGTTCATGCCATCCAACAGTAATACTCTCTCGAGTGACATTAGTGACCCATGGTGTGGAAGGAGGACCAGGGGTAGCTGACGATATCAAAAGAATTGATTAATTGTTAACAAAATGAGACTTCAAACATCTGAACATTAAAATGTTGATGTACAGTGTGAGAAATGTATTACTTACTGTAAGGAAGCTTGACAACCACACATTGTGAGTCAATGTGATCGCTAATGCCAAAACGGTTCTCAGCTTTGATGCGGAATTGGTATTCTTCTCCTGTTGTAAGCTTCATGACTTTAATAACAGTTCTAGCCACGGTTGCAGACACTTCAGACCAGGCAGCAGTGCTTGTTTCTCTTTTCAGTACAATATAGTTGGTAACTTGACTTCCACCATCATAAGTTGGTGGCTGCCATCTGAGTGTTATACTCTCTTCAGTGATATCACTAAGGACAACAGGACCAACAGGAGGACCTGGTCTATCCAACACAACAATATTAACGAATGACTTTGTGGTGCCACTCGAGTTGGCAGCAGTAATGTCATATCTGCCAGCATCAGCAGCTACGCTTTCTTTAAGGTTAACAATGAAACTTTCTGCTGTAGTTTCGGTGTGAAATCTCATGGTGGGTTTGATTGGGACACCATCTCTTGACAATGTCACCTTTGGCAATGGTTTTCCAGAAACTGGAATTTCAACTTTCAGGTTTGAACCCGCTCGAATATACACAGTATTATGAGGGAAGCCCTTCATGTCAATTTCAGGAGATTCTGAAAAAGAAAATATTTTCAAATCATTAAAAATATTATCTCTTTTGAAGTATGAACACAATTTATTGTATATAAACTTTTGTCTCGTGTCAGGAAGCTTACCTAATTGTTCTTTAACTGTAACAGGGAGCAGTAGTTCCTTAGGATCACTTAAACCTGCTTGGTTTTCTGCAGACACTCTGAAGAAATAGTCAACGTTCTCCTTAAGACCATGGACAACATGATGAGTTGTCTTTACAACTGCACACTTAACCCATTTTTGCTGTCCTTTCTCAAGAGCTTCAATGAGGTAGCTCACAATTCTGCTTCCACCATCATGTTCTGGTTTTAGCCATGAAAGAGAAACACTGTCCTTTGTGACATTTGTTACTCCCAGTTTTTCTGGTGGGCTGGGTTTTTCTGACAACAACAACAACAAAAAAGTTTAACAGCTTAAGCAATATAGGAAGTATTTCCTTTTTATGTTACAATTACATAGGAATGCCACCTGGATTGGGAAAAATATTTTTAATGAATTTGTACATTAGAAACATTTTAAAAACATTTTAAGTAAAATGCAAGCAAAACTTCACATTCAAGCTACTACTTAGCATTTCCTTTTGTAAAACCACAGACATAACCCCCACATATTTACCTTTCTTACAGTTAATAGATTTAACATGTTTTTATATTATTTGGAAGTAAACATTTTAGAATATGTATTGCTACATAATATTAAATTATTTTTATTAGTGAAACATACCTGTTATTTTAGTTCCCTCCTTGGTCTCACAAGGCATTCCAACACCATACTCATTTTCTCCAGAAACTCGGAAGTAGTAAATGGCACCTTCTTGTAAATCAGTTACTTTATATGACAGACGATGACAATTATTGGTCACAGTGACCCATGCTTTTTTGCTAGCTTCTCGTTTTTCAATAATGTAGTTCTTCACAGGTGCCCCACCATCATTTTCAGGAACATCCCATGATAACACAGCAGATTCTTTAGTCACATCTTTTGCTGCAATATGAGATGGTGGGCCAGGAGTATCAAGAACTTTGACAACTAAAGTCAAGGTAGCAGTATTGAGGATGTTTTGTAATGTCAATGTATATTTTCCAGAATCATTTCTTGTTGCTTTTTCAATAGTAAGAGATGTGCGATTATCTGAAATATCAATGCTTGCTCGTGTACGGAGATCAGTATCTGGTTTGTTCCATGTTACATTTGGCACTGGTTTGCCTCTGAAAGGAACTGTCATTGTGAATGATTCACCAGCCTTTACAATTAGTGTCTTCCGCATTTCACTATCAATATCAAAAGTAGGTTCCTCCTCTCTTTCTTTTGCCACCTGAGGTTCTGAGATATCACTTGGTTCACTGACACCAATTTTATTGATGGATCTCACCCTAAAGACATACTCAGAGCCTGATGCTAACCCAGTTATTGTGTACTCTGTACCTCTTAAGTTCTGAATAGCAGTTGTCCAGTCAGTTTCATCAATTTTCTTGTATTCAACTGTGTATGCAGTTACTGGAGCACCTCCATCAAATAGTGGTTTTGTCCACCCAATTGTGATACTTGACCTTGTAGAATCCATAATCTTAGGTTTAGATGGGGGAGACGGCAGGAAAATTGGATCTTCTGCACGAATCAATGGTGTGTTTTGACTTGGAAGACTGAGGCCAGCAGCATTTTCTGCATAAACTCGGAATTCATATTCACATCCTTCACGGAGACCAGATGATTTCACTCTTAAATCATAAACTGGCTTTTTGTTTACACGGATCCATCTTAGGCTAGTTTTCTCACGTCTTTCAATTACATAGCCAGAGATCTCATTGCCTCCATCAGTCTCAGGTCTTGCCCAGCACAAAGTGATTGAATCTTTGCTCACACTGGTTATCTCTAAAGATGTAGGTGGACTGGGAACTGTAAATGGGTCTAGGGCTTTGACAGCAACACTTTCTAGAGGCTCACCAACACCATACTTGTTAACTCCCATCACTCTAAAAATATACTCATTACCCTTCAGCAGTTTTGTCACTTTACAGGATGTTGTTCTAAGCTCTCCTTCACAAAGAGTCCATGCAATTCTACTGGTCTCACGTTTTTCTACAATATAATAATCAATATCTGCACCTCCATTTTCTTGAGGGGGTCCCCATGATAAATGACACTTTTCAGCAGTAAGGCCATTTATTTCTAATGGGCCTGCAGGTGGGCCAGGTCTATCAAGTACTTTGCAATTAATTGCCAAAGATCTTGTTCCTGCAATATTTTGTAATGTTAGTACATACTGTCCTGAATCACCTCGGATACAGTCCTTAACAGTTACTGCAGTAGTGTGGTCTGTTGAGGCTATTTCAACTCTAGCTTTTCCCTCAAGCTCTTTGCCATCCTTTGTCCATGAAATCACTGGAATTGGCCGTCCTGCAAAATCAGCATTGACTTTAAACACTTCTCCAGCTTTCACAACTACAACATCTCTGAATTTGACATCCATCATAATTCTTGGAGCCTCTACATCATCTTTTACAGTCACAGGTCCAGTTGTTTCAGACGGCTGACTGAAAAGTCCAGCCGCATTCTTTGCAATCACACGGAATTCATATCGCTGGTCTTCTGTAAGTCCACCTACATCAAAATACGTTTCTTGCACATTAGTAAAATTACACTTTAGCCAGCGACCGTCTGGTATCTCTCTGCGTTCAATAATATATCCTGTTACTTTAGCTCCACCATCATATTCTGGTTTAGTCCATTTCAGTGAGACACATGTTCTTGTAATATTGGTAACTTCTGGTTGACCAGGAGGATCACATGGATCTCTTGCAGCAACTGGTTCACATGATTTACTGCATTTGCCTATGCCTGCAATGTTTTCAGCATATACACGATATTCATATAGCAGTCCTTCATCAAGACCTGTAACTTTCATTTGTGTGTCCGGTATAAGGCTTTTGTTGACTTTTGCCCAAAGAATGCTGCTTCTTTCTTTACGCTCCAAGTGATACCCTAGTACTCTGCTACCTCCATCATTAACTGGTACCTGCCATGTTACAATCATGGAAGTTTTAGTTGCATGTACCACATGAGGAGTTCCAGGTGGTCCTGGAGGCTTAAATGGATACTCTGCCACAACAGATGGAGAATTAGTGTAAGTGCTTTTCCCATACCGATTTTCTGCACAAATACGGAATTGATATTCAGAACCAGTGGTAAGTCGAGCTACTTTAATTGATGTTCTTGCAACTGCTGCAGATACTACATCCCATGTTGTCGTGGTAGTTTCTCGCTTCTCTACAATGTAATTGCTAATATGGCACCCACCATCATATTCTGGAGGTTTCCAAGACAGAGTTACACTATCAGCACTAACTTCATCAATATGAACATCAATTGGTGGTCCTGGTCTGTCAAGGACAACTACAGTTAATGAAGCTGTTGATGATCCAGCAGTATTTGAAAGATGTAATTCATAATGTCCCAAATCTTCATTTGAAGCTTCCTTAATGAATAGCGAAGTTGAAGTCTTTGATGTCTGAACATTTACCCTGGTTGTCTCTTTTAAGGGATTCCCATCCTTCTTCCAGCTAATGGATGGAAGAGGTCGCCCTCTGAATGGCACTTCAATCTTAAGATCATCTCCAGCTTTCACAGTGTATGTGTTGAAAAGGAGCTCAGCAGATGGCTGGATTTCAATATCTTTTGCAACGACGGGGACACCAAGTTCTCTTGGATCACTTTTTCCTTTTTCATTAATAGCAATCACTCTGAAACTATACTCTTCTCCCAGGCTTAAGCCTGTTATTGTTGCTTCTAATGTTTTCACTTGGGTACATGCACTCCATTTTATACTTCCTTTGGTTTGCATTTCTACTATATAACCAGTAATTTTACTGCCACCATCACTCTCTGGCTTTTCCCATTTAATTGAAGCAGAGTTGCGAGTCACATCAACAAGAATGACCTTTGCAGGTGGAGAAGGTGGTTCAGAAACCTTAATTGGGTCAGGTGTTTCTGCTGGTAAGCCAACCCCATATTCATTTACAGCTAGAACACGGAAGTAATAACTACATCCTTCTTGCAGTTGAGTAATTTTGAAGGAATTCTTAGTGCAGTTGCTTGTAACTGAGGCATATGCTTTTCTTGTGGACTCTCGCTTTTCAACTACATAGTTGGTAATTTTAGCTCCACCATCAATAAGTGGTGCTTCCCAGGCTAGTGTTACACAATCTTTTTTCACTTCTCTGATCGTCAGATTTATGGGTGCACTGGGCGTATCAAGCACTCTGACATTAACAAAAGCTGATTTTTTGCCACTGCTGTTCTCTAAAGTTAAATTGTATCTACCACTATCAAATCTATTCACATTGTCAATTACCAGCATTGTATAGGAACTGGTGACTTCAATCTGAGCTCGATCACTAATTGTTCCTTCTGCTTTCTCCCATTTAACTTCAGGTTCTGGTCTTCCTTTAATGGTGACGAACAGACGTAATGTACCACTAGCACGTACAGTAACTACTTTTCTGAGATCTGCATCAAGTTCAATTTCAGGAGGTTCAATCTTGTCTGCTGCTATAACTGCACCAGGTATAGTAGCAGGTTCTCCTACTCCTTCTGAATTGATGGCACAGATGCGGAAGTTATACTCCTGGTTCTCTTTAAGTTTTGTTACAGTGAACTGTTTTGCTTGTAGTCCTGTTGGTGGAGTGCAGGTAGTCCATTCATCAGCAGCTGCTTCTTTTGCTTCTACTACATATCCCTTAACTGGAGCACCACCATCATAAATGGGCTTACTCCAGGCAAGGGAAACTGATGATCTGGAAGTATCTGTAACCTTTGGATTGCTTGGTGGACCTGGTGGATATAATATATCACAAGCACGATAGAAAATGGATGGCTCACTGGGTTCCCCTATACCTGCAGCATTTTCAGCAGAAACCCTAAATTCATAGAAATGCCCATCACTAAGACCTGTTACTCTGAATCGCAAGTCTGTCAGCCTTTTCTTATTACATTTTGTCCACCGGACACCATCTTTGTCTCGTTTTTCAAGTATGTAACCTTCGATTTCAGCACCCCCGTTGTCTTCTGGACGACCCCATGTTACAACCATAGAATCTTTTGTGATTGCTGAAACTTCAGGTGTTGAAGGAGGACCAGGTGGTTTGTATGGATTACGAGCCACAACTGGCTCAGACTCCAAGGGTTCTCCAGTTCCATATTTGTTCACTGCCATTACACGGAAAATGTACTCATTGCCAGCAAGGAGTCTGGTTACTTTGTGGTTAAGAGCCTGCACATCTGTAGCTACTTGTGTCCATGAAAGCCTGCTTGTCTCTCTCTTCTCAATGATATAATGTGAGATACTAGAACCACCATCATGTAAAGGTGGAGACCATGCCAAGTAGCATTTTTCTGCTGTGACACCAGTAACCTTCAAAGGTCCTTCTGGAGGTCCTGGTCTGTCAAGAACTTTTACAGTGATAGGTATAGATTTTGTGCCACCCACATTCCTGAGGTTAAGAGTATAGTGACCTCCATCTACTCTTACACAGTCCTTGACAGTAAGAGTTGTTTTTTGAATGGTAGTTTTAATTTCCATTCTTGCAGTTGCTTCTTCAAGGTCTTTACCATCTTTTGACCACGTAATGTCAGGAATAGGTTTGCCGTGGATATCAGCTTCAAGAGCAAAGGTTTCTCCAGCATGAACAACAATGACATCTTTGTATTTAGGATCCAGTGAAGCCCCCGGTGCTTCAATTTCATCTCTGGCAGTAATGGGCCCTGTACTTTCAGATGGTTCACTCAAGCAACCTGCTGCATTTCTTGCAATTACTCTAAATTCATATCGTTGGTCTTCAACAAGACCACTTACTGTAAATTCCGTTTCTAACACATTTGTAAAGCTAGCTTTCATCCACCGACCATCTGGTAGTTCTTTCTTTTCTACAATATATCCAGTTATTTTGCTTCCACCATCATATTCTGGTTTCTTCCACTTCAGTGTGATATTATTTCTTGTAACAACAATGGCCTCAGGGCGGCCAGGTGGGTCACATGGATCTCGGGCAACAAACAATTCTGATACTTTGCTGACTTTGCCAATGCCAACAATGTTTTCAGCAGAAACTCTGAACTCATATTCAAGACCTTCTTCAAGGCCATCTGTTTTATATTTGGTGTCTGTAATTAGTGACTTGTTCTGTTTTGTCCAAAGAATGCTGTTCTTATCTTTACGTTCAAGATGGTAGCCAAGCACTTTGCTTCCTCCATCATTAACTGGTTCATTCCATTGTACAATCATATGGTCCTTGGAAGCTGCTGTTACAAATGGTGTTCCAGGTGGCCCAGGCACCTTGTAGGGGTATTGCACAACAACTGGCTTAGAGTCCAAAGGAGAGCTCTTTCCATATCTATTTTCAGCAGAAATCCTGAACTGGTATTCAGAACCTGTTTTAAGCTTTGTTGATTTGATAGTTGTTCTTGCAACAGTTGCTGACACAATACTCCACGTGGTAGTGCTTGTGTCACGTTTTTCTACTATATAGTTGCTTATCTGACAGCCACCAGTATAATCAGGTGGATCCCATGATAAAATAACAAAGTCTGCACTAACTTCATCAAAGCGCACAGGTCCTCGTGGTGGGCCAGGCTTCTCCAGTACAATGATGCTCAGGTGCTCTGTTGCAGTTCCTGCTGTATTTGATGCTGTTACTGTATATTTACCGAAGTCCTCTTTGTTGCTTTCCTTAATATGTAAGATAGTTGATGTTGATGTATCCTGAATATTTAATCTGGTTGTCTGTTTCAGTGGCTGCTCATCTTTTGTCCAAGTAATAGTAGGTTTTGGTCTACCTATAAATGGTACTTCTACCTTTAGATCTTCTCCAGCCTGTACGCTATATGTATTAAACATCAACTTGAAACTTGGTGCAATTGTCAAGTCTTCAGCTATCACAGGAACTCCAAGTGCTCGGGGATCACTTTTGCCTTTTTCATTGTAGGCAATCACGTGGAATTGATATTCCTGTCCTGGACTCAGACCAGACACAACTGCGCTGCATGTTTTGGTCTCACTAACAACACTCCATTTTTCTGTTCCTTTAAGGAGCATTTCAACAATGTATCCCAAAATTCTGCTACCTCCATCATGTTCAGGTTTTTCCCATGCGAGTGATGCACTTCTCTGAGTCACATCAGTGAGAATTACTTTTCCAGGAGGCAGAGGTGGCTCTGAGGCTTTCACAGCATCTGCGGTTTCAGCTGGAACACCAATTCCAAATTCATTTTCAGCCATGACTCTGAAGTAATAGATTGCTCCTTCTGTAAGATTTTCAACTTTAAAGCTTGTCTTGCCACACTTAGCACTGACATTTGCAAATGCCTTCCTGGTTGACTCACGCTTGTCTATTACATAGTTCTTCACCTTTGCACCACCATCAATAACGGGTGGTTCCCAAGATAATACAGCAGAATCCTTCTTTATATCTTTTACTACTAAGTTTTGTGGTGGCCCTGGTGTGTCTAAGACTTTTACGGTAACAAATGCAGATTTAGAACCACTGCTGTTCTCCAACTTAAGAATGTACTTTCCAGCATCATTTCTATCACAGTTGTCAATTGAGAGTTGTGTGTAGTTTATGCCTTTATCAATTTGAACTTTATCCGTGAATTCACCTTCTTCTCGAGACCACGTGATATCAGGTGTTGGTCGTCCCCTGAATGGTATATGAATCCTTGCAGACCCACCAGCTCTAACCACTATCCCTTTCCTTAGCTCTGAATCAATATCAAGTTCTGGAGCTTCAAGTTTGTCTTCTGGTTTAATAGTACCAGGAACTGATGCAGCCTCTCCTACACCAACCTTGTTGAGAGCACACACTCGTAGTTTATACTCCTGATGTTCAACAAGCTTTGTGATTTCAAATCGAGTAGCACGTACACCTGTCTGTGGAGTAACAAGTGACCATTCATCTTCATCTGCTTTACAGATTTCTACAAGGTATCCTTGGATTTCACAACCACCATCATAAATAGGTTTACTCCAACCAAGTGTAACTGAACTTTTGGTGGTATCTACGACATGGGCATTTGTAGGTGGACCAGGCTTGAATATGGGGTCACAAGCTTTAAAGTAAGGGGAAACTTGGCTTGGCTCACCCACTCCAGCAGCATTTTCAGCTGAAACTCTGAATTCATACTCATGATCCTCTGCTAATCCTGTAACTCTTAATCGCAAATCTGTAATTCGCCGTTTATTGCATTTTATCCATCTGATGCCTGCTCGGTCTCTCTTTTCTACAATGTAACCTATGATTTCACTACCTCCATCACTATCTGGTCGGCTCCAGCAGACAGTCATAGAATCCTTTGTGATGTTGGTAATTTCCAAGGCCTTTGGTGGACCAGGAACTACAAATGGATTTTTCATCATTACTGGCACAGATTCTAATGGCTCACCAACCCCATACTTGTTAACTGCCATAATACGGAAAATATATTCATTTCCTTCCAAGAGTTTTGTTACTTTGAGCATTGTAGGTAAAACCTCTGAAGCAACAACAGTCCATGCTAGGCGACTAGTTTCTCTCTTCTCTACAATGTAATGAGAAATATCACTGCCACCATCATGAAGAGGAGGAGCCCATGCCAATGAACATTTTTCAGCTGTAACTCCTGTCACTTGGACAGGCCCCTCAGGAGGGCCTGGCCTGTCCAGGACTTTTACGTTTACTGGTACTGTCTTTGTTCCTGCAACGTTAGAAGCTTCTAAAATATACTGTCCACCATCAACTCTAATAGCATCTTTTACAATTATTAATGCACTGAAATCTGTGTTCTTTATTTCACATCTAGCAGTTTCCTCAAGCTCTTTATCTCCTTTGTACCACTTAATAGTTGGTAGTGGCTTTCCGTGAACATCAGCCTCAAGTCTGAATGTATCACCAGCATTTACAACAATTGTGTCTTTGTATTTTGGATCCATTGAAATTCGTGGAAGTTCAACTTCATCCCTTGCTGTTATTGGCCCTGTACTGTCAGAAGGTTTACTTATTGCACCTACAGCATTCTTTGCAATTACTCTAAATTCATACCTTTGGTCTTCAGTAAGCCCTGTTACAGTGAATTGAGTTTCAATGACATTTGTGAAGCTAGCTTTCATCCAGCGACCATCAGGTAAGTCACGTTTCTCTACAATATAACCTATAATTTTACTTCCACCATCATATTCTGGTTTGGTCCACTGTAGAGTAATAGAACTTCTTTTTATTATTATAGCTTCTGGGCGACCTGGAGGATCACATGGGTCACGAGCTACGTAGCACTCAGAAACTTTACTTGTTTTGCCTACACCAACAATATTTTCTGCAGAAACTCTAAATTCATATTCAATTCCTTCTTCAAGGTTAGTTGTCTTGAAACTTGTATCCTGAATAATAGTCTTATTAACTTTAGTCCACAAAATGCTGTTTTTCTCTTTTCTCTCAAGATGGTAGCCCAATACCCTACTGCCACCATCATTTATCGGTTCGTGCCATTGTATGACCATGGAGTCTTTTGTAATCATTGTCACAAATGGTGTGCCAGGAGGTCCTGGTTCTTTGTAGGGGTACTGTGCTACAACTGGTGTAGATTCCAAGGCAAAGCTTTGCCCATACCTGTTCTCAGCAAATATTCTGAACTGATATTCTGAACCAGTTTTTAGTTTAGTCACTTTCAGCGTAGTTCTTGCAACAGTAGCTGAAACTGTTTCCCAAACTGTGGTTGTGGTATCTCTCTTATGAACAACATAGTTGGTGATTTGGCAACCGCCTGTGTACACTGGAGGATTCCATGACAGAGTGATACTTTCTGCACTTATTTCATCAAACTTCACAGGTCCTACTGGAGGGTCAGGTTTGTCTAGAGTTATAATTTCAACAGAGGCAGACTTTTGCCCAACAACATTAGCCACAGTGATTTCATAAGTGCCACTGTCCTCTTTGCTAGTTTCTTTAATATTAAGTATAGTGAGATCAGTTGAATCACTAACATTGACTCTTGTTGTCTGCCTTAATTTCTGGCCATCTTTTAGCCAAGTAACAGTTGGTTTAGGTCGACCTGCAATTGGTACTTCTACTTTCAGATCTTGTCCCACTTGGATACTATAACTGTGAAAAGCAGGTCTTACATCTGGTTCAATCACCAGATCTTTGGCAACTATTGGAACAGCAAGGGCTCTAGGATCACTCTTACCCTTTTCGTTTACAGCCATTACTCTAAAAAGATATTCTTCCCCTTGAGTTAGGTTAGTAATAACTGCTTCAAGTGTTTTCACACGAGCACACTCTGACCACTTCTCACTACCCTTTGCCTGCATTTCAACAATATATTGTATGATTTTGCTGCCACCATCATGTTCAGGTTTTGCCCAGCTTAGCGAAACACTGTTTCTTGTGACATCATCCACTGTTATTTTCCCAGGAGGCTGTGGAACTTCAGCAACTTTAACTGGGTCACTGGTTTCTGCAGGGAGGCCAATTCCATATTCATTCTCAGCAGAGATTCTAAAGAAGTAGTAGCAGCCCTCATGAAGTTGATCTACTTTCCATGAAGTCTTGTGGCAGTTTGTTACAACAGCTGCATATGCCTTTCTTGTCGCTTCACGCTTTTCAATAATGTAATTCTTTATTTTTGCTCCACCATCCAAGAGAGGAGGCTCCCATGAAAGTGTGACAGAGTCTTTAGTGATCTCTCTAATTTTTAAATTAAGAGGTGCACTTGGGGTATCCAGTACTCTTACACTGACAAAGGCAGACTTTGTTCCACTGCTGTTTTCTAAAGTCAGAGTATATTTTCCAGTATCAAATCTGTTAACATTGTCTAGAACAAGGGAAGTAAAGCTGCTAGTGGTGTCTATAATAGCTGCTTCTCTGATCTCACCATCCATTTTACCCCATTTTACTTCAGGTGTTGGACGACCTCTGATGGGAACAAACAGTCTTAAGGAACCTCCTGCACGCACATTTACAATCTTCCTTAATTCCATGTCAAGGTCAAGGTCTGGTGCCTCCATCTTTTCTTCCACAATAACAGAACCAGGAACATCTGCATGCTCTCCAACTCCTACTTTATTAACTGCACAGATGCGGAATTTGTATTCATGTTTTTCTACTAGTTTTTCTACTTCCATATGGGTGTTCTTAATTCCAGTTGGAGGGGTACAAATTGCCCATTCACCATCACTTACATCACATTTTTCCACAATGTATCCCTGAATTTCAGAGCCACCATCATAGATAGGTTTGCCCCATGAGAGGAAAACTGATGATCTTGTAACATCCATGACTTTAGGATTATTGGGTGGTCCTGGCTTGTAAATAGGATCACATGCCTTATAGTAAGTGGAAGGCAGGCTTGGTTCACTAAGACCAGCAGCATTTTCAGCTGAAACTCTGTATTCATAATCATGATTTTCTATCAGTCCAGTCACTCTATATCGCAGTTCACTTATCAGGCGTTTGTTACATCTTGTCCAGCGAATACCTTCCTTATCTCGTTTTTCAAGGATGTAGCCCAGGATTTCACTACCTCCATCTGAAGCTGGTCTTTCCCATACAACTATCATAGAATCCTTGGTAATTGCGGTGACTTCTGGTGCCTTCGGTGGAAGTGGCACTACAAATGGGTTCTTTGCAAGTACTGGTTCAGACTCAAGAGGTTCACCAACACCATATTTATTTACTGCCATGATGCGGAAAACATACTCATTTCCTTCTAAAAGTTTAGTAACTTTGCAGTTAAGGGTCTGCACATTTGAATCAACAACAGTCCAAACCAGGCGACTGGTTTCCCTTTTTTCCACAACATAGTGTGAAATATCACTACCACCATCTTGTAGTGGAGGTTTCCATGACAGCATGCATTTTTCAGCAGTAACACCTGTAATCTCAACAGGTCCCTCTGGTGGTCCAGGTCTATCAAGAACTTTGACATTAACAGGAACTTTCTTTTCACCTGCAACATTCTTTGCCAACAGTATATACTGACCACTGTCAACTCTAATGGCTTCCTTCACACTAAGACTTGTTGCAAAATCAGTACTTTTAATTTCCATACGAGCAGTATTTGTCAGTTCACGATCACCTTTTAGCCACTGAATGGAAGGTATTGGTTTCCCATGTACATCGGCTTCAAGCTTGAATGACTCACCAGCATGTACTACAATTGTGTCTTTGTATTTTGGATCCATACTTATGTGAGGTGGTTCTACTTCATCTCTTGCTGTAATGGCACCTGAACTCTCAGATGGTTCACTGAAAATACCTGCAGCATTTCGTGCTATAACACGGAACTCATACCTCTGGTTTTCAACCAGACCAGTTACTTCAAAGTGGGTATCAATGACATTTGTGAAACTTGCTTTCATCCAGCGACCATCAGGTAGCTCCTTCTTTTCAACAACATAGCCTGTGATCTTACTTCCACCATCATATACAGGTTTCTTCCACTGAAGTGTTATTGAGCTTCTTGTGACAATTATAGGTTCTGGGCGACCAGGAGGGTCACATGGGTCATGTGCGGTATAGCATTCAGATGCTCTACTTGCTTTTCCAATGCCCACTATGTTTTCTGCATAAACTCTGAATTCATATTCAAGACCTTCCTCAAGGCCAGTTGTCTTAAATTTGGTATCTGGAATAGGTGTTTTATTCAGTTTAGCCCACAAAATGCTATTTCTTTCTTTGCGCTCCAAGTGATAACCAATGATCTTGCTACCACCGTCATTGACTGGTTCATTCCATTGTACCACCATACTATCCTTTGAAACACTTGTTACAAAAGGTGTTCCAGGTGGACCAGGAACTTTAAATGGGTATTGGGCTACAATCGGCTCTGAAGTAAGATATGTACTCTTCCCATATCTGTTCTCAGCTGTGATTCTGAACTGGTATTCACAGCCAGTCTTTAACCGACATGCTTTTATGGTTGTTCTTGCAACAGTAGCTGACACAATCTGCCAAGTGGTGGTGGATGTGTCTCTTTTTTCAACGATATAATTATTGATAGAGCTACCACCATCATACTTGGGTGGCTCCCAGGAAATGGTAATACTATCTGCTGTTACTTCATCTACTTTAACTGGGCCAGTTGGAGGTCCTGGTTTGTCAAGGACAACAATATTTAGGGTCTCAGTTGCTTCACCTGCAGAATTTGTAAGTTTAACTAAATATGCTCCCACATCTTCTTTGCATGCTTCTTTTATTGTTAACACTGTGGTATTTTCTGAACTTTCAGCATTTACTCTGGTAGTTTGCTTCAATGCCACATTATCTTTATGCCAAAACACTGCTGGTTTGGGCCGACCAACAAAAGGAACATCAACCTTTAAGTCCTCTCCTGCTAGAACACTGAAAGTGGTAAATAGTAGTTTGAAAGCTGGTGGAATCACAAGATCTTTTGCAACAACAGGTATACCCAGCTGGCGAGGATCACTGATACCTTTTTCATTCTGAGCTGAAACACGGAAGGTGTATTCTTCACCTTGAATCAATCCTGTGATAGTGGCTTCAGTAACTTTTACAGTAGCACAAGTTGACCACTTTTCACTGCCTTTGCTTTGCATTTCTACAATGTAGCCCAGAATTCTGCTACCGCCATCATGTTCAGGTTTTTCCCAAGATAAAGACACACTATTTCTTGTCACATCCAACAAGGTTATCTTCCCTGGTGGAAGTGGTCTTTCTGATACTTTTACTGATTCTGAAGTTTCAACTGGAAGGCCTATTCCATACTCATTTTCAGCTAGGACTCTGAAGTAGTAGCTGCAGCCTTCTTGTAATGAATCGACTTTCCAGCTGGTCTTGTGGCAATTGGCATTAACAGTTGAATAAGCTTTTCTTGTTGATTCACGCTTTTCAACAATATAGTTTTTAATTTTAGAGCCACCATCTATGAGAGGAGGCTCCCACGTGAGTGTAACAGATGATTTTGTAACTTCTTTTATTTTCAAATCTTGAGGTGCCCCTGGGGTATCAAGAACTCTGACATTCACAAATGCTGACTTACTACCTGAGCTGTTTTCAATTGTCAGCATGTATTTGCCACTATCAAATCTATTTACATTTTCAATAATAAGCAGAGTATAAGAGCTTGTTGATTCAATGCTTGCTCTATCCAAAGATTCCCCCTGTTCTCTTGTCCATTTTACTTCAGGTGCTGGTCTTCCTTTAATTGGGACAAAGAGTCTTAGAGTACAGCAGGCCCTAATAGTTACAACTTTACGTAGTTCTGCGTCAAGTTCGATCTCTGGAGGTAGCAGTCTTTCTTCAGCTTTTGGAGTCCCAGGAACAAGAGCAGGTTCTCCAAGACCTTCAGAGTTCATAGCATATATCCGGATCTTATACTCTTGGTTTTCTTTTAGGTCAGTGATGGTAAAAGAAGTGGCCTTTAGACCTACTGGTGGAGTTACAATCTTCCATTCATCTTCCTCTGGCAGTGCAATCTCAACCATGTAACCTGTGATCTCTGAACCACCATCATATATTGGTTTGTTCCATGCTATTGTAATAGAGGACCTGCTGCTATCCAGAACACGAGGATTACCTGGGGGACCAGGCTTAAACACAGTATCACAAGCTTTGTAGAACGGACTGGTTGGGCTTGGCTCACTGACTCCAGCAGCATTTTCAGCCATGACTCTGTATTCATATTCATGGCCTTCTGTTAGTCCCGACACCTTATAACGTAAGTCAGTAACAACCCGTTTGTTACATTTTACCCAGCGAAGACCAGCTCTGTCACGACGTTCCACAATGTAGTTAGTTATTGGGCTCCCACCATCAGAATCAGGATGGCCCCAACAGACAACCATAGAATCTTTTGTAATTGCTGTTACTTCAGGTGTTTTAGGTGGATCAGGTGGCACATATGGATTTACTGCAAGAATGGGCTCTGATTCCAGAGGCTCGCCAACTCCATATTTGTTAACAGCCATAACACGGAACACATATTCATTGCCCTTCAACAGCTTAGTAACCTTAAGTTTAGTTAATGGAACTTCTGTGGCTACAGCTGTCCATGCCAATCTACTGGTTTCACGTTTTTCAACCACATAATGGTCAATCTTTGCACCTCCATCATCCAGTGGAGGTAACCATGACAGCACACATTTTTCTGCAGTGACTTCAGACACAGCCAAAGGTCCTTCTGGGGGACCAGGTCTATCAAGAACCTTAACATTGAAGATATGTTTGGCAAAGCCACCAGGATTTGTTGCAGTAAGTGTATAAGCACCGCCATCTCTTCTTGAAGAATCTTTATTGATAAGAACAGTAGAGAAATCTGCTATTTTTATTTCTAATTTTGCTGTGTCTTCAAGCTCTTTTTCTCCTTTTGTCCATGTCATTGATGGTGGAGGGCGACCTGAAACATCAGCCTCAAGTCGGAAAACTTCACCTGCTTTCAGCACTAAGGTGTCTTTGTATTTAGCATCCACCCTTATCTTTGGTGCTTCAATGTCATCTCTACAAGTTATTGCATCTGATGGCTCAGAGGGCTGACTGACAGCCCCACCAGCATTCCTAGCAATCACACGGAATTCATAGGCAGCATCTTCTGTCAGACCACTTACAGTGAATTCAGTTTCTAGTATATTGCTGAAATTAGCCTTCAGCCAACGGCCGTTAGGAAGGTCTCGTTTTTCAACAGTGTAGCCAGTTATCTTAAAACCACCATTATATTCTGGTTTAGTCCACTTCAATGTCACTGCATGTCTGGTAATGTTCAGAGGTATTGGCTTACCAGGTGGATCTATTGGGTCTAGAGCAAATACAGGCTCAGATGGCTTGCTTGGCTTACTCTTGCCAGCCAGATTTTCTGCTATAACACGGAATTCATATGCAATGCCATCAGTAAGTCCAGTTGATTTAAAGATATTGCCTGATACCAGCATTTTACTCACAGTCTGCCAAAGAATGCTATTTCGTTCTTTTCTTTCAACATGATAGCCCAGAATGGGGCTTCCACCATCAGTAACTGGCTCATTCCAACTAATGGTCATGGTTTCTTTGGTGACTGCAATCACCTGAGGAGTACCAGGAGGCCCAGGTACCTTAAATGGATAGTTTGCAACGACAGATTCTGAAGTAATGGCTGGACCAATTCCATATCTATTTTGAGCTTTAACTCGGAACTGATACTCTACTCCAGTACTAAGACGAGTAGCTTTAAATATAGTACGTATCACTGTCGTTGCCAATTCAGTCCATGTGGTACTGTCAGTTTGACGCATCTCCACAACATAATTACTTATTGGTACACCTCCATCATTCAAAGGAGGCTGCCATGAAAATGTAACAAAGTCAGATGAAATTTCATCAAACTTGATTGGTCCAGTAGGAGGTCCAGGTATGTCATGAACTTGAACTGTAATAACTTCACTAACTTCTCCAACAATATTTTTAGCTGTCAGTGGATATTGACCACTATCACTTCGTGTACATTCATTAATGGTTAGTATGGTTGCAGTTGCAGTATTTTCATAATTTACTCTTTGTGTTTGCTTAAGTATCTGGTCTTCTTTCTTCCAAGTCACAGTTGGCCTTGGACGACCAAGAACAGGGATTTCAATCTTGATATTGTCACCAGCTTTGGCAATGACTGTTTTCTGGTAGATACCACGGAGGTCAAACTCTGGAAGCATCATTTGCTCCTTGATAATAACTGGTCTGCTTTCTCTTGGGGCACTTCTTCCAGCACTGTTAACTGCCATAACCTGGAAAGTATACTCTTCATTTTCAGTTAGATTCTTCACTACACAGTCCAGTGTTTTTACAGTTGTGATATGTGCCCATTGGTTGGTTCCTTTTCTTTGTGCTTCAATTACATACCCAGTGATCTTACTACCACCATCATGTTCTGGTTTTGGCCAAGCCAGGCTAACTGAGTTTCGTGTCACATCCATAATATTAAGGCTCTCAGGTGGGGATGGTGCCTCAGAAGCTCTTACTGGTTCTGCAGTTTCAGCTGGTTCACCAATACCAAACTCATTTTCAGCCAGCACTCTGAAATAGTATTCACACCCCTCCGCCAAATTAGGAATCCTGAAAGAACACTTCTGGCAGTTGGTTGTGACCGTTGAATATGCTTTCCGAGTTGATTCACGTTTCTCAACAATATAGTTGGTTATACGTGAACCGCCATCTATCAGAGGCATATCCCATTGGAGGGTGATGCTGTCCTTTGTTATTTCTCTAGGCTTAAGGTTTATTGGTGGACCTGGTGTATCCAAGACTTTTACATTTACAAAGCCAGTCTTCTTACCAGCAGCATTTTCAAGAGTCATTACATATTTTCCTGCATCGTATCTGGTGCACTCTGTGACAATCAAGAGTGTAAAAGAGTCTGTATTTTCAATACTGGCACGTCCTTTGAGTGAAACATCATCTTTTGTCCACGTAACTTCTGGAGTTGGACGTCCTCTAATTGGCACAAAAATCCGAATAGTTAACCCAGCTCTAACAACAAGTGTTCTTCTTAGCTCAGCATCTAATTCAAAGTCAGGAATCTCTTCCCGGTCTTTAATTTCCACACTTGGAATTACTGCTGGTTCTCCAACACCTACAGCATTCATGGCAGAGATTCTAAAATTGTATTTGGCTCCTGGCTGCAGATGAGCAACAACAAACTGCGTGATTCTTAAAGCAGTCCCTGTTGTATCTTTTACCCATTCTTCTTCTCCTTCCTTTTGATGCTCCACTATATAGCCAATGATGTCAAGACCACCATCATAATGAGGCTTGCCCCAGGCTAAAGATGCACTTGTCTTTGTAGTGTCAGTCACTCTTGGATTTGCAGGTGGACCTGGTGGGTCTGAAAAGTGAGCAAAAGATAAAGTACCACATTATACAACATCATTACTTTACAGGGGAAGTCACTCTTACACTGTCTGAACTTATCCCCCACCCACCATTTGAAAAACAAAAGGCATGATACTAACATGCAACATCCTTGCATATGACTGAGTTTGAAGCATCACTTGGTGGTCCAACTCCTGCTCTATTTTCTGCACTGACACGGAATTCATATTCATTTCCTTCCAGGAGACCAGTTACTTTGCACCTGAGATCTGAAACTGGTTTCTTTGTTGCTCTGACCCATCTTAAACCTTTCTTCTCTCTCCTCTCCACATAGTAACCTGTGATTTCACTTCCACCATCATCTACCGGCCTTTTCCAGGTAACTGTCACAGTATTTTTAGTCACATTTGTTACTTCTGGTTTTCCAGGAGGACCTGGGGGACCTGGTAAGAAAGAAAAAAGTACAAAGTTTAAACAAAAATCAAGTCTTCAGAGATTAATAAAAGCACACTTGAACCTTCTAGCTTGTTCTACTTACCAAATCTGTCCACCATTTTGACTGGTTCTGATTGTACTGGTTCACCCTTGCCATATTGATTTACTGCTGATACACGGAAAACATATTCATTTCCTTGAATGAGCTTGCTAACAACATGCCTACAACTCTCAATATTTTCAGCAACTAATGTCCAGAGCAGTCGACTAGTCTCTCTCTTTTCAAGAACATATGATTTGATTGGTGATCCACCATCTTCTGCAGGAGGTGACCATGTAAGAGTGGCTTTTTCTGCTGAAACATTGCTGATCTCAATAGGTCCTGGAGGTCCTGGAACATCTAAAACTTTCACATGTACACTCTCCTGCTTAGTGCCAAAAGGATTGGTTGCAGTGATCGTGTATTCTCCAGAATCCTTTCTAGTTGCATATTTGATGCTTAGAGTAGAGGAAGTTGGCGTGGTTTCAATGTGCACAAGCTCTGAAGGTCTAAAATCTTTTCCAGCTTTTGACCACACTGAAGTTGGAGGTGGTTTGCCACGGATACTAATAGCAGACACTGTAATTGTGTCTCCTGCTTTCACTGTTAAACCTTCCTTCAAAGTAGGATCAATAACAATTGTTGGTGCCTCTGTAAAACAAAACAAAACAAAACCAGGTTGTCATAACAAAAAGAAAGTAAAAAAAAAAAATAATAAAAAACAAACAAACAAACAAAAAAAAGAGTTTTTAATGAGTTAAATAAAATTTATTTTGATATCTTCTACATACCGTACTCATCCTTGCATATTATGGTTCCTGTGGATTCAGATGGTGGACTGATAGCTCCAGCAGTGTTCTTTGCTCTAATTCTGAACTCATACTTAGAGCCTTCAGTAAGGTCAGTTACAGTAAATGCGCAGTCTGGAACATTCACATGATTAGCTTTCGTCCAAGTTTTTGAGGGTAAATCACGCTTTTCAACTATATAGCCAGTTAACTTATGTCCACCATCATATTTTGGTTCTGTCCAAATGAGTGTTACTGAGTTCCTAGTTACATTGATAACTTCAGGTTTCCCAGGAGGATCTAAAAGAAAAAACAATAAACCATGGTCAAACAAGAGTGATTTCAACTTTCAGAATTTTTATTTTTATTCTTCTGATGACTTACCAATAGGATCAAGTGCAACAATTGGTTCAGATGGCAGACTTGGTTTACCTACTCCAGCCATATTGATTGCCATTACTCTGAATTCATATTCCAGTCCTTCAGTTAATCCTGTCACTCTAAAATCTTTCATTCTTATTGGAGTTTTATTGGCTCTCTTCCACAGAAGACTATTTCTTTCTTTGACTTCAATGTGATAACCTAAAAGATAAATGATGAGGTGAAAATGATGAATTTTCTACAAATCTTCATTTAACCTAGCTTTGCAAAATATTGTAATGTATGTATGGCATGCCAAATAAGAATTGTGCAGGAACAACATTGAAAAACAGATTAAGAAATGGATATGAACATACATTAAATATGTATGTAATTGCAAGAATGAGATGCTTGCAAATGCAAATTTCTGATTTTACAGCCTCGAGTGATGTAACATGTAGTTGAGTTTGTTATTTGTTCTTCAGATGTTTTGTCTGTCTGCCAAAATACTGTTTCTGTTAGTCTCTTCCTGATTTTTAAGGTAAGCCTTTGAAAGTTTCATCATCCAGAAAAAGTAGGAAGAACAGTGAAATCACACACTCACTCAAAATAATAAACGCCTTATCTTACCCTTTGGCAAAGAGAAAGAAGTATGAAGAACTGGAATATTAAGGAGACTTTTGGAGATATACCTGTGATTGGTGAGCCTCCAGTTCTTCTGGGATCAGTCCAAGTTAAAGCTACAGAGTCATGCCGAACGTCAACAATGTTGGGAGGTGGAGGAGCATCTGGCACATCTAAACAGTAAAAAAAAATGCAGAAGCGTTAAAAATATGTATCATCTGTAAAGCTTTTTTTTTTTTTTTTATTTATTTATAATGTATACTTACCAAATGGATGTTTTGCAATGACAGGGTCAGATTTAAGACCTTCACCTACTCCATATTTATTTTCAGCCCTGATCCTGAATGTATATTCATTCCCTTCATGAAGTCTTGTAACTCTAAATGTAGTTTTCTGGACTGCAGAGGCACAAGTCACCCACTTATTGTTTACATTATCTCTCTTCTCTAGGACATAGTTAGTGATTTCTGAACCACCATCATCTTTTGGAGGACCCCACTTTAAGGTTATGGCATCAGCTGTGACTTCTTCAAATTTTACTGGACCTGTTGGTATGCCAGGTTTTCCAACAACTTTCACAGAAATAGTGCCTTCCTTGCTGCCAATGACATTCTTCAGAGTGATAGTGTATTTTCCAGCATCAGCTTTCTGGCAGTCACGTACTACAAGGGTGGTGTTAACTGCTGTAGATTCAAATGCAACTCTTCCACTCTCGGTAAGTGCCTGGTCTTCATCTTTCTTCCAAGTTACAGCTGGGACAGGCTTGCCTTTAATTGGGATTTTAAGACGGAAATTGCTACCCTCTTTAGCTACATAGCACAAATCAGGTAGATCTCTTAAATCAAGATCAGGTGCCACTGTAAAAAATCAAGATACCAATTATTCAACTATGCATAAACTCTGATAAAATTCAGATGTTCTTTTAAAGGCATCTGATTTGTACACATGCATAGCAATGATGTTAAGCATGAAATAAATGTGGTTTGGATAAAATAATTAATTATCTGAAGTTGTTTCTTACCAACATCATCTCTTGCCACAATTGTGAGCTCTGTTGGAGTTCCATATCCAGCATCATTTTGGGCTCTTACTCTGAAAGTATATTCTTGTCCTTCTTTTAGATCTCTCATTGAAAAATGGAGGTTCTTTGCTCGCATGACTTCTTGCCATTTATCTTCACCAATGAGAACCTCCACAACATATGCAAAAATACGGCTTCCACCATCACTGATAGGTTTTTTCCATACTAAATTGCAGGATGATTTTGTTACAGCGGAAGCCTTTAGATCCACAACTGGCCCAGGTGTTTCTAGAAGAGGAAGAAAAGCATAATAAGTGTCCTTTCAAACTAAAAATAAAAATGATTTGAATACCGAAATAGGATAAATGGATTCATTTTTCTTACCAGAGGCTTTAACAGCATCGCGAGTTTCACAGGGGTCACCAATACCATATTCATTTTCAGCAAAAACCCTGAAGAAGTAGGATTTGCCTTCTTCTAAGTTAGTTATCCTGCAGCTTGTCTTTGGACATTCTGTTGTTACTGTGGACCATGATTTTCTCTCTGCATCACGTTTTTCAATGACATAATTTGTGATTGGACTGCCACCATCTATTAGTGGAGGTTCCCATGTAATGAAGGCAGAATCCTTAGATGCTTCTTTTACAATAAGGTTAACAGGAGGGCCTGGTGTATCTGGAAGAACACAATCCCCCACCCCAATTTGATTTAGTAAACAAAAATACAAAAAAAAAATCAGTTAAAAAATGAACAAATATACTGGGGAAAACTGGCACTTACCAAGTACTTTTACAACAATGGTGTATGCCTTTTTGCCACAACTGTTCTCCAGACTGAGAATGTATTTTCCAGCATCATATTTATTTACATTTTCACAACGTAGGAAGGTATCAAAGTCAGTTGACTTGATGTCTAATCCTTGTCTATCTCTTAGGTTAGCACCCACTTTAGACCATGTAATCTTGGGAGGTGGACGTCCTCTTACTGGCACGTAAAGCCTCATTGTGACTCCAGCACGCAACACAAGGACTTTCCTTAGTTCTGCATCAAGTTCTCCTTCAGGAGGAACTGTGTTTAACAAAAAAGATGTGATTAAAACATTATCTTTAAGACTATCACTAAAGATTCTGTGACATGTACCTCTTTACAGGCATTTCACTAGATTAATTAGCTTGTTCTTATGTCATGATGATATCAATGAGTTAGTTTCCTGACTCCCATTTCAAGCTCATTTGTAAACCTGTTTTTTTTTTTTTCTTTCCCCCAATTATTTCACTTGCTTTTCTTCTGTCTTTTCCACCATTTACATTACTTATTATATGAAAAGGACTCCCATTTCTTCTATAATTCAAAGGATTTTCAAAAACTGCACTACTTTACTTGAACTGAGGCAATTCTCTGAAGCTTTTCTACAGATAGCAAAGTGTATACAGAAGCCAGCATGGCTCTTAAGGAATATGTGTCATACAATTAAATTGTATGTCAGTGGAGTTTTTGAATTATAATCTGGCTTCAAACTATTTAGAAGACATGAAGAAGACTAAAGTTTTCAGACAGAAGAGAGGCGTGAAAAGTCTAATTTTAGGATCAGATAGAAAAAAAAAACAAACAACAGGAGGTGGAAGAGTATCTGGGATACAAATTAAAAATGCAGACACTGGGAAGATTCTTCTCATTTCCTAACTGCCCCATTCTCTTCCAAATTAGCCATTTTTAAACTACATTTATTTGAGAAAGGACACATTCCAAATTAATCTCTCTTTTTTTTTTGTTTGTTTGTTATTGTTGTTGATCTACGACAAACCCTTCATTTAGAAGCCATCCCATGAATTAAAACAAAAGTTAATTTCACAATATGTTTTCAGTGAACATACTTAAAATATCTTTGGCAGTATGTGTATCAGGTACATCACTTGGATCACTGTATCCAATCTTATTGACAGCATAAACGCGGAACTGGTACTCTGTATCTTCTATCAGCCCCGTTACGACAAATCGTGTAGCCTGTAAATTCTTAGGTAGATTGCATCTGACCCAATTGTCTGTGTCAACTCTTTTTGCTTCTACTAGATAACCAATAATAGGGCTTCCACCATCATATGCTGGTTTGCTCCATGACAGGCTTATTGAATTACGAGTACTATCAACCACCTTCGGGAAGGCAGGTGGGCCAGGAGGATCTGAGAATTAAAAGAGCAGAAAGTTAATCACACTGAATGTTGTACAAAAGTATTTGGAAATACCATAGAAAACGTCTCAGACTTTTAGCTTACATTGAGGATCACGAGCATACACGGCTTTGGATGGTGCACTAGGCTTGCCAGGTCCAGCCTTATTCAATGCTATCACCCGGAATTCATATTCTGTTCCTTCTTGGAGTCCTGTAGCCTTAACAGTTCTTTCAATGACAGGCTTTCTGTTTACCTTAGTCCAGTTAAGGGCTTTAGTTTCACGCTTCTCAAGTATATAACCAGTTATTGGGGATCCACCATCACTAGCTGGTGGCTTCCAGCTAACAGTCATAAAGTCTTTCGTTACATTACTGATAATTGGTGGATCACAAGGTCCAGGTACATCTGTGAAGATTTATTTGAAAGTTATTTTCATATCTGTAAGTGTACATAAAAAAGAGTGACTCACAAAACTATCCTACAAAACACTTACCATATGGATTCTTAGCAACTGCTGGTTCAGTCAAGATAGGGTCTCCAACACCATATTTGTTTTCAGCACATATGCGGAACTGGTACTCATGTCCTTCTATTAATTTCTCCACTGTGCAACTTGTAATGGGTACATTGGCACTGACTTGGGCCCAGTTTGGTCTGCTTGTTTCACGTTTGTCAACAATGTAGTTAGTAATTTCTGAACCTCCATCTTCTAGGGGAGGCTCCCAAGAAAGCATTGCACGATCTGCATACATATGCTTGATTTTTACAGAGGCTGGAGGACCAGGCTTATCTGGAAGAATTAACATCCCATTATTACAGCTATAGTTCTTGTTATATCATTTAACCATAAATGTATTTATTAACAGACAGTCTTTAGCTTACCGAGTACTTTAAGCTTAATGGTTGCTGACTTTGATCCACTTGCATTTTCAGCAGTAATAGTATAATCTCCTGTCTGCTTCCTGTTAACACTGAACAGTTCAACAGTAGCAAGATTTCTTTTAGTGGTGATCTTAACACCTTCTGATGGCTTTAAAACTTCTCCTTCTTTCTTCCAGGTGATGCTTGGCATAGGCTTTCCATATACATTTGCCTCCAGACGCACATTAGTTCCAGCTTTTACTGTAAGCTGTGATTGCATAGATAGATCCAACTCTATTCTGGGAGGAACTGAAGGGAAAAAGCAAAAGGGTAAATCAATCTAGTACGAGGTAAACACCTCATTCTTCACATGAATTCAGCATGGAGAGACTCTCGTCAGAGTTTTTAAATGCTTCTGCATTTCTTACCATTTTCTGGATGAATGGTCACTGGATCAGAAGGTTCTGAAGGTCTGCTAATATTAACTGCTGTCTTAGCAATTGCTCTGAATTGATATTGAGCATTTTCTTCCAAATCAGTAGCAGTGTACTCTTCTAGGGGTATTTGATGTGGAGTTGTATTGCACCGGACCCACTTATCACCAGGTAATTTGCAAGCTTCAACAAAGTAGCCAATAAGCTTGCTACCACCATCATGCTTTGGTCTTGTCCATACCAGTGACACAGTACTCTTAGTGACATCAATAACTTCAGGTTTTCCAGGGGGATCTAAGGCAAGTAAGATCACGTTATAGTCTGTTTTGCCAAAAGGGTTAACATATTAAAAAGTGGCTTTAATTGTGGTGGATCCTGTTTACAGTACAACCACACAGTGCATTTACAGCAAATGTGAAAACATAAATGGAAATGCAAACTGAAGATTATAGAGTTGCAGATATACTGAAAATAACCATAAAAACAACAGCCTGCTGCAAATCATTGATACATTTGGCTTACCGACTGGTGCTCTTGCTGTGACAAACTCAGTTGGTTTACTAGGTTTACTTGCTCCAGCTCTGTTCAGCGCATAAATTCTGAAAGTATACTCAAGACCTTCGATGAGCCCCACACAAGGGTACTCCGTGGAGCGAACAGCTGTGTCATTAGCTTTCACCCACAGTAAACTGTTCCTTTCTTTTCGCTCAATGAGATAACCAGTGATTGGACTGCCTCCATCGCTATCTGGTCTATCCCAGGCAACAAAAATGCAGTCCTTATTAACCTTGGTAATACGTGCATTCTTTGGTTCACTGGGAACATCTATAAAGAAATACAAAATTGGATATCAATCACATGTCTTATTAGGAGGACTAAAAAGAGAAATGCTGCTACTAAAAACTGACATACCAAATGGGAACCTTGCAATCATCTTGCCAGAATTAAGTGGCTCAGAAATCCCAAAACGATTTTCAGCACGAACACGAAACATGTACTCTTCTCCAGGAATCAGTTTTCCAATTCTACAGGTTGTCTTTGTGACCGAAGCTAAAGCTGTTACCCAATCTCCTCGGCTTACATCACATTTTTCAACGATGTAGTTTGTAATGTTACTGCCACCATCTTCAAGAGGTATATGCCATGCAAGAGTGCAAGCATCAGCATCTATTTCAGAAATGTCAAATGGGGGCTGTGGTGGACCTGGCTTATCTACACAAAGAAATACATTAAGAAAAAGGTATAAGGGAAAATGGCAACCATTGGAATACACTAAAACTAGTTTTGTATAAATCTGGATTTAAAATAATTAAATGAAACATACCCATGACTATCACTCTGATTTTCTGACTATCACTACCAGAGCTATTTTCTGCAGTAAGAGTGTAAAAATCAGAATCTTTTCTAGTCACATCCTTAATGATAAGAACAGAAGACTTTTCTGCTTTATGGACAGCAAGGCGACTGGATGTAATTACATCTTGATCTCCTTTCAGCCATTTGCAGACTGGCTGAGGCTTCCCATATACATGTGCTTCAATTCTCAGTTTCTTCCCAGCTTTAATGTGAACATGATCAGGCATCAGGATCTTAGGTGGGACTGTAGAAAAATACACAGAGACATATAAATTCAACTTCTGTGACATATTAATTCACTTTTTCTTATGTTTTCACGTGAAAGTTCTCTTCCTGTTCCTTAAGTGGAATCACCAGTAAGAATGTCTTGTTAATTTTTAATTTAGGTTCCACTTATGAACAACTAGAGATTCTGCAGTGTGCAATACCCACTCCAGTCTTACTTTCACATTCTCATCCAGATTATAAGAGAATATTTTTAAGTTTGGATCACCTTCCTGCACACATAATTTCCATGTGTATGTGGAATTTGTCATTGCTAACCTACTGGACATACAGGTTCCTGCTGACTTTCTACAAGAGAGACATGAAAGAAGAGAAAAGAAAGACTGGAATTCTCACTGAATTAAACCCATTTCTGCAACCTCTTTTTAATACCTTTGAATTATTCTTCAACTAGAGCCCCTTCTCCCACTTCTTCTGCACAAATTTTTCCCAATTTATAGCAAAAGATGCCTGACTATATGCTTAGTGTACTTTTCTTCCTGCCACTGGCTATGTTTCAGTCTCTTGCTCCTGTACCTATTTCCAAGTCACGGATGAATAAGGCTGTTCTTACCTGTCCCAGACTCCTGCATCTTTCTGTGCCTCAGGGCCTCCCCACTTTGTCCTTGGTACCTTTAGCTTTACATCCTCAACTGACTCTACAATATAAGCACTTTATTTTCTCTTGTCTTAAAACAACGCCCACTTCTGAGCCCACTTATCTCTCAAACTACTGTTCTGTTTTTCTCTTTCATTTTTAGTTAATTGGATGTATTGATTATTTCTCCTTATCTCTCATCTTCTGGTTCAAACTGAAACCACACCCACAAAATTCTTTAACAATTCTCAATTAGTATTCAAGCATCATCTTTTCTGAGCTGTCAAAATATTCAGTACAGTTAACCGTAATCCTCCAGATGACTTCATAAAGTATTTGACTTTTTGGGCCTCAGTCTAAGAACAAGAATGGTTGTTCATTTCATTATTAAAGAGAATATTGCAACATGGGTAGCATTTAAGTACTTACTGAGTTGTTCCTTAATTTCAAATATTCCTTCAGTTTCTCTTGGCAAACTTACTCCTACAGCATTTCGAGCTGCCACTCTAAACTTGTACTTCTTTCCTTCTTTCAGACCAGCTACAACAATGGAGAGATCTTTGACAATTGAATATTCTGTCCAGCGATCTGCTGGTTGGTCATCTTCTTTGTAGCTTACAATGTACCCATCAACTTTAGAGCCTCCATCACGCAGTGGTGGCAGCCAGCCTAAAGTGGCACTGTTCTTTGTAATTTCAGTAACTTCAAGTTTTCTTGGTGGATCAGGTTCACCTTTTGTGGATGGGGAGAAGGAAAGGAAACATTAAACACTGAATTACCATGAATTTCTGAAATACTGGATACTATCTATGCTAAGTCAACAACGACAATACAGAAAAGAGGAAAACTTTGAATGACTGCAAAGGTACTATATTCACAGATTGTGTTATATGAAAGTAACTGACACAAATATTTACGCTTGTTGCAAAGTCCTGTTTAGAAACAGTTGCTTTCATAAACGCAAAATCTTACTTAAATTTGAGAAAATGATAAAATGTGCATAAAGGCATACTTACATAGGGGATCTGTTGCTAAGACTGGTTTTGGTATGTCACTTGGAACACCTGACCCGTATTCATTTACTGCTGTTACTCTAAAGAAATATTCATTTCCAGGTACAAGATTAGCAATTTGGAAACTAGTTTTCTTTAGTTCTGCAGTGACTGTTCCCCAGGTCTTCCTGTCAGCTTCACGTTTCTGCAGGATGTAATGAGTCACTGGGCTACCACCATCATTCTCTGGAGGTGCCCATGAAAGATGGCATGACATCTTGGTGACATCTGAAGCCTTGAAGTCTGATACAGGTCCAGGAGTATCTATAAAGGAATTTCAATTTATGTTAGTCTTTTCTTCTTTAATAAATTAAAATTAAAGGGAGTTAATAGGCTCTTAGACAGGGGGAGGTAGCATTAGTTGATACATTTGTACTCTAAAATTATAGCATTAGGGGGAATAAAGATTTTTGTGTAGAACATACAATATAATTAAAACAATGTCTACACGTAGTTCTCTCAGATACTCACCCAGAACTCTGACGTTCACAAACACAGCCTTTTCCCCAGCTGCATTAACAAGTGTCAATGAATATTTGCCTGAGTCATCACGTGTTGAATTAGGGATGACACAGAAGGCCATAGTGTCAACTAGATCAACTTGTCCTTTTCTGATAACGTTATCAACACCCATTCTCCGCCAGGTGACTTTTGGTGCTGGGCGACCCCTAATAATAGCAAAGAGTCTAATAGGGCAACCTGCCCTGACTGTGACCAACTTTCTCATGCTTGCATCCAATTCAATTTCAGGAGGTTCTGAAAGACAATTTCACAGAAATAAAATGCAAAGTTCAGTACATGAAATAAAGGAAAAACAGAGCAAATAAAGTTTATGTGCAAGTACTCATGAAGAAGATGGGAAAAATCACCAAGTATTTCTTTGGGAGACACAGCTTCTTTCAGCTCAGCTGGCCGGCCAAGGCCAACCTGGTTTTGGGCAGAAACTCTGAACTCATATAATTGGTTCTCATCCAGGCTAGTGGCTGTGAATTCTGTATGAATAACTTGGGCAGCAACATTGCATCGTTTCCATCCTGCTTCAGGATCAGCACCTTCCACTTTTGGTCTAATTTCCACAACATATCCAATAATTGGAGCACCACCATCATACACTGGTTTTCCCCAGCCAAGGGTTATGGAACTCTTTGTGCTATCAACCACCCTCAGGTTTGTGGGAGGACCAGGTGGTTCTGAAAGACAATAGAAGTTACAGATAAGAATATAGTTATGCAATTTAACAATCTGTTAACATTAAAATCAATCAAACAAACAACAGTAGTATACAGTAGTACGATACCTATTGGGTCTTTTGCTACTACTGGTCTTGATGGTAAGCTCGGTTCTCCAAGTCCAACCTCATTTTCAGCGCTGACGCGGAACTGATATTCATGACCAGGGATGAGATTAGTAACCTTCTTTCGCCTCTCAGGGATTGCAGTTTTAGTAACGGGAACCCATCTTAATGATCGTTTCTCTTTCTTCTCTAAGATGTATCCTGTAATTGACTTGCCACCATCATATTCTGGTGGATTCCAAACTACAGTCATCTCTTCTTTATTAACTCTTGTGACCTCTGGAGGGTCAGGGCGTCCAGGTCTATCGTATTTAGTTTTTGCAATAATTGGCTGTGTTTCTGTTGGTGGACCAGTGCCCATCTTATTCTCTGCACGAACTCTGAATATATATTCATTACCTTCAATGAGACGTGTCACATTTGCATAGTTTGTTAGGACAGAGGAAGAGTATGTAGACCAAACCATACGCTTGCTTTCACATTTTTCTAGGATGTAGTTTTGTATTTCACAACCGCCATCATCCTCTGGAGGTTCCCAGGTAACAGTACATCTATCACTCGAAATGTCAGTGACTTTCAAATTTCTTACAGGACCTGGTTTATCCAAAACAATAACAGTAGCATATGCCACAAAACTACCAGCTGTGTTAGACGCAGTAATCACATACTTCCCACCATCACTGCGCCTGGATTTTGTGAGAACAAACTTAGATGTGTCAGAAGTTGTTTCAATACTGATTCTTGGAGATCTGGTAAGATCTGTAGCATCTTTGTCTTTTGTCCATACAACTTCAGGCTGTGGTTTTCCTCTGACTCCAGCCTCAATTCTAATTGGATCACCTGCTTTCACAGTTAACACCCCACTTAACTTCAAGTCTAACACTGGTTTCTGCAGATCTTCCTTCACAGTGACTTCTTCGGTTTTTACCCAGTCACTTTCACCTGCCTCATTCTTGGTTTGAACTCTGAATTGGTAGATCTTATTTTCAACACATTTATCTACCATGTAGTGTGTTTCCTTAATGCTGCCTTTGTGAACCCTTTCCCATTCATCTGAATCTTTCAGTTTTCTCTCCACATGATAACTTAAGTTAGGGCTTCCACCATCATAATCAGGCCTTCTCCATTTCAGATATACAAACGTCTTTCCTTTCTCTGCAATGTGAAGATTTTCTGGCTCTCCAGGCTTGTCAATAGGATTTATGGCAAGGATGGGAGTTTTGGTCTCAATGCAAGGACCTGGACCTATTTTGTTTTCTGCACAAACTCTGAAGAAATATTCACGGTTCTCTATAAGATTTGCCTTCACTAACCGTTTAGTGATATCAGAAGACACAATTGACCATCCCCTCTGGTTTGGTTGACGGTACTCTACTATATAATTTGTAATTTCTGAGCCACCATTATCCACTGGACTTTCCCAAGCAATCATGCAAGAATCTTTTGTGACATAGCTTATTTTCAGGTTCTGACATGGTCCAGGTCTGTCAAGTACATTAACAATGGCAAAAGCTTGAGCATGGCCACAGCTGTTCTTAGCTGCTATTATATATTTGCCATGATCAGATCTTTTGGCTTCTTTCACTTGCAGTTCAACATTAGGTAGATCATGGGCTATTTCAACACGCTTTTCTTGCACCAGTACTTTTCCATCCTTAGACCATGTTATTTCAGGATCTGGCCTGCCTTTTACTTTACCAGTAATACGGATTGTTTGACCTACTCGGACAGTAATTAAGTCTCGACAGGTCACATCTAGGTTTATTTCTGGAGGAGAAAGAATATCCTTTGCAAGTACAGTTTCTGCCAGTTCTCGTGGTTCTCCCTCTCCCACAATATTGACAGCTTTTATTCGGAATTTATATTCATTTCCTTCTATTAACCCAGGTACTCTAAAGGCACATTGTCGAATGAGTTCATCTTTGTTAATCCTATTCCACTGTGTAGTTCCAGTTTTCTGACATTCCACAATATATCCCAGAATTGGGCTGCCACCATCTTTGAGGGGCTTTGTCCATACAAGATCAGCTGTTTCTTTGGTTTTGTCTTTTAATTTTGGGTTAATGGGTGGTCCAGGAGGAGTGATAGGACGTGATGCTTTTATTGGATCAGAGCTTGGGGATGGTTTACTTAAGCCCACCATGTTTTCTGCAAAAACTCTGAATTCATACGTGTTGCCTTCGAAGAGACCAGTGACTCTGTATTTCATATCAAGTATTGGAGTCTTATTGACACGCACCCATTTACCAGATGCTTCCCGACGTTCGAGTACGTAACCAGTTATTGGAGTTCCACCATCAGACTTTGGTAGGGTCCAAGACACTGTTGCAGCATTTTCTGTAATATCATAAACCATAGGTTTACCAGGTGGGGATGGTGGATCAAACATATGTTTAGCAACTGTTGGTTCTGAATCAAGAGGTGCACCTATGCCTATCTTATTTTCTGCCCGAACACGGAAAATATATTCACAGCCTTTCTGTAGTCGTGGAATCTTAATTTTTGTGTGACTTGTTCCAGAGCTAACCACTCCCCAAGTTTCTTTCTTTGATTGACGCTTCTCAACAATATAGTTTATTATAGGGCTTCCACCGTCATCTTTAGGAGGACGCCAAGAAATAACCATATGTTCTGGTGTTACTTCAAGAATATTAATAGGACCCGTTGGTGGGCCAGGGACATCCAAAACTGTAAGATGTAGAGCAACAGTTTTGCTGCCAGCTGAATTAGATACTGTGAGTAGATATTCTCCTGTGTCTTTTCTTACACAGTCTTTGATGGTAAGCACAGTTGAATAATTATCGGTCTCAATCTTATGTCTGCCTTCTGTTTTAATTTCAATGTCATCAGTAACCCATTTTGCAGTTGGAACTGGAACACCTCTCATAATTGCAGGAAGTCTCACTGTGGTACCAGCTTTAACAACAAGACCTTCAATTAACTTCACATCTAGTTCCACAGATGGCGGTACTGAAATTAGAAAAACAAACAAACAAACAAACACAGAAATTACGTTATGCTTTTCAGAGAGAATACTTAAAGGAGAGAAAGAATTGGTGAAACAACATGAAAAACTAAAAATTACCTAGTTTTTCTTGACATTCTATTGGTATAGTTGTATCTGGAAGGCTAAGACCAATAATATTCTGAGCCTTCACACGGAATTTGTATATTTTTCCTTTTTGTAAGCCTGTAACAACACAGTCTAGCATGGGGACTGTCTGGAACTTTGTCCACTCATCTGCACCATCTTCCTGATATTCCACCAAATATCCAGTTATCTCAGCACCACCATCACGATCTGGTCGATTCCAAACAAGGGAAACTTCAGTCTTGTCAACATCTACATGATGTAGATTCTTTGGTGGCCCTGGAGGATCTTTTAAAATACAAAAACCAAACAAGTTACTAGATGGCCAATATATAGTAACAGCATACCATGTTCATATTAGTACCAACAAAATCATTTCAAAAATTACCAAGAGCAATATGAACAAACGAATAATACAGCTGAATAACACTTACGCAGTGGATCTATAGCTTTAATTGGCTTGAGCGTTTCCACATATGGTCCTCTACCAAACTGATTCTCAGCAGCAACTCGGAAGAGATATTGAGTGCCTTCCATCAGATATTTAGCCATGTGACTACGTTTCTTGGAGGATGATGAGATGGGTACCCACTGTGCAGAAGCTACATCTTTCCTTTCCACCACATAGTTGGTAATGACAGAACCACCATCATCTTCTGGTTCCTTCCAAGTGAGGTAGCAAGAATCACTTCTAACTTCACTGATTTGAAGATTTCTAGGTGGACCAGGCTTATCTAATATTGCCAAAAACAAATGTTACCTATTTGATAATCAAAGCATTAAAAAAATAGACAACAAACAACTAGTAAACCTCAAGAGAAAAAGTATTTCCTATAAGCTTCAGTTTTTCTCCCTACTGAGTATTTTGTAATTTCTTATATCTTAATTTACTGATATTTTCCTGACATTCCTTTCTTAATCTCTAAGTAAAGAATAAAAAGAGGCAGTACAAAAGGAACATCAAAAAGATTACCTAAGACAACAACTTTTACTGAAACGGTCTTTGAGCCAGCTGGATTCTCAACTGTCAGGGAGTAAATTCCACCATCTTCATGGACAGTGTTACGAATTTCAAGTTTACTGCCAACTCCTGTAATCTCAATATCAGCTTTTGGTGAGACCTCATGATCTTCTTTCTTCCAAGAAACTTTTGGGAATGGAACACCTTTAATAACAGCACTAAGTCTCAGGGTATCTCCAGCTTTTACATGCTGTTCTCGGGCCATATTAGCATCCAGTATCAGCTCGGGAGGTTCTGGAATAAAAATTATATTTTTTTATAAAACGAGAAAAAAAAAATTCTTAAGTAAACTTATGTGAGATTTTATTATACTCACCAAGTCTGTCCTTTACTTCTACTGGATCAGGAACATAGGCTGGTTCAGATTCACCTGCTGCATTGACTGCCTTGACCCTGAATTTATAGGTCAAACCTTCAGTAAGTCCCGTGACTTTATATTTTGTTTCAGGACAAGAATCTGCTGTAAGATTGGCCTTTTTCCATTCTTCATCTCCAACTTTCTGATATTCAACAAGATAGCCAATTATCTTGCCATTACCATCATGGCGTGGTGGTTGCCAAGATAAATCAACTGTATTCTTAGTTTTATCTACTGCTTCTGGATTAACAGGTGGACTTGGTTTTACTGTTAAAAAATGAAAAAAAAAAAAAAAAAAAAAAAGGAAAAAAGAAAACCATTAATACAGATTTCTAACTAAAATCAAGATGTATTAAAAATTCAATGAGAAATAAGATTTAATACTTTACCAATTGGATCTCTAGCGAAAATTGGCTTTGATGGTGGACTAGGATCACCAATGCCAATTTCATTTTCTGCTGAAACACGGAATTCATATTCACAGCCTTCAAGGAGGTCAGGTACTTTGAACTGAGTACTGGGGAAAATTGGGTCTTTGGTAACTCTGACCCATCTAGTTGCCATTGTTTCCTTCTTTTCTACAATATAGTTTGTTATTGGCTTGCCTCCATCATATGGTTTGTTCCAAACCACCACTGCAGAGTCTTTTGTAACATCCTTAATGATTGGTTGCTCAGGTGCATCTGGAACATCTAGAAATAAACAACCAAACAAGAATTCATGAGCACAACAAACAGGTTAAAGATTAAAGTATCAAAATAAGATAGCAAATGAGTGACATACTGAAACGGTCTTTGGCTTTCATCTCATCAGAGATGAGAGGATCACTTATGCCATATAGATTTTCAGCATAAATTCGAATTTGATATTCTCTTCCTTCAAGCAGCTTAGGAATTTTGCATGTTGTCTTAACCATGGCAGATGTAACTGGCATCCACAGATCCCTGTGTGCATCCTTCTTCTCAACAATGTAATTTGTAATTTCACTACCTCCATCATCTAGTGGAGGTTTCCAGGAAACTATCATATGATCTTTATGAACTTCATCAAATATAACTGGGCCCACTGGAGGTGATGGTCGATCTGTTTAAGAAAAAAAATAAATAAATCATACCTATGCTTTTATAAGGACTTCAAATAATGATGTAGATTAAAATAGTGTCAATATAGTAAATATAAAATGAAAACAGAAACCTGGGATCATATTCTTAATAAGAAGTCAAATCCTCAAGACTACTTTTCTTTAAAACTTGTTTGACTCACTGGACCTTATTCCTCAATGCGTATAAAGGTATTTGATGACTATCATTTTCTACTGACATTCTTTAAGTGCATGTAAAAATATGAACTTATTCATATTGAATAAACTAAGTCAGAGTTAACTATGAACTCAAAATCAGTAAATAGTATTTCAGTAAAATAAGGTTGCAATACATCAAAATATTGTAATAAAGGATGCATTAACATTTTACAAATTCAATGAATTCTAATCACTATAAAACATCAAAGACAATACTATTGATCAGGAAAACCTACCAACAACATTAACTTGACAAAACCCTTTTCTTGATCCTGTGCTGTTCTCTACAGTAACACAATATTTGCCTGAGTCCTCACGGACAGATTTTAGTATCCCCAAGCAAAGAGTTGTAGGAGTTGTCTTGATCTTTGTACGGTCATCTTCGTTCACAACAGTATCATCCTTTAGCCAAGTAACTTTTGGTGTAGGCTTTCCTGAGTAACGTCCAGTCAGGCTGAATGCTTCACCAACCCGAACAATAAGCTTGTCTCTAAAGTCAAGGTCAAGTGATGGGGGAGCTGAAAAATGAAATTAAAAAAACACAATTTCCACAATTGTCAACAATATTAATAAGAACAAAATAAGAAATCATTAAGCATGATAACTGTTTTCAAAAAAAATATGGAAATATACATACCGATTTCATCTTTGCATGTGATTGGTTTTGTGCAAAATGATGGCTTGCCTTGCCCCACAATATTGCAAGCACTCACACGATATTCATAGGTGTCACCCTCTTTTAAGCCTTCTATAGTATATTTCCTATCAAGCATTTTCTCTTTTGTAACTTTGTGGAATTTCTCTTTTCCAATGAGACGACTCTCTAAAACATACATGGTGATATCTGATCCTCCATTATATTTTGGAGGGTTCCAAGTTAATGTAACAGAGTTCTTGGTAACTGCTTTTACCTCCAGGTCTTCTGGACGGTCAGGAACAGCTGTGAACAAATATAAAGATACGTTAAATACATTTTTTTCTGCAGATTTGTCTCATATGACAATAATCTATACTGTCAAATGTACTTACTTATTGGATCTCTAATGACAATCTCTTTTGTTGTCTCCGTGAATGGACCCATGCCAATTATATTCTCAGCTGCAATTCGGAAAAAGTAGGCTTTCCCTTCAGTCAGCCCCTGAACAGTAGCATTCTGTCTTGTAACTGTATAGCTTACAGGAGTCCAAGCTCTATGGTCAGATTCACGTTTTTCAATTATATAGTTGGTAATAGGAGAACCACCGTCATCTTCTGGAGTAAACCATGTCAATTTACAAGAATCATTGGTTAGGTTCTCAGTAAGGAATGGCATGCCAACAGGGCCTGGCACATCTGAAAGCAAAGAAGAAATGAAGTATTTAAGTATACATACTGAATGTTATGAAATTTAACTTGTTCACAAGAAGTGGAATTGCTCTTTACCTAGCACATCAACAATAATGGTCTTCTTCCGCTCACCACCTGCATTTTTAGCCAGAAGAGTGTATACACCCTGATGGCTCCTTTTGCAATTCTTGATGACTAAAGAAGAACTAATAGCTGTTTCTTCAATTTTAGCTTCTTCAGGTAAAGCTTGGTCATCTCTGCTCCAAGTCACTGTTGGGGCTGGTTTTCCTGAGACATATGCTATAATCCGAATTACACCTCCAGCATGAACAACAATTCTGTCCCTGACACTTGCATCCAAATTAATATCAGGAGCCACTGTGGGAGGCAAGAAAAAATATCAGTGTTTTTTATTCTCATTTTGAGAAAATGTAACTAAAAATGTAAATGTAAATGATAAAAATGTAAATGTAATACCAATTCTGTCCTTCATTTCAATAACGTCTGTAACTTCTCCAGGCTCTCCGATGCCAGCAGCATTCACTGCCCTAACTCTAAATTTGTAAAAACATCCTTCTTTTAATCCTGCCACAACAAACTTGGTTCCTCTAACTTCTTTATCTTTTACCTGGAAGAAATATTATAAAATCAGCCATCATCAAAGTATCATCAAATTCTTTGTGATGTTTGAAACAGATGAGATTTTTTTTTTCATTTATAAGCACAAGACAGTATTAAGCATACAGTGATCTAGCTCATATGTAAGTCTTCAGAAACTGCAAAGAAATACAGGACATACAAACTATTGTTCTGAAAACTGACACTTTTGGTACTTTTAACAAACAAGAAGGTTACGGAAATTACAATAGTCTGTAGTCTCAGAAGAATTATTTGTCAAATAATTTTATCTAAGTGACTATGGTGGAAAAAGGGAATTATTTGTTCTTTTATAAACCCCAATATGAAGCCTGTTTTCAAGGACACAGTGTAGAAAATTTAGGTACTACTTTAAATGCAGCACTGTCTATGGAGATACAAAAAAATGGCCATTACTTAAGTTGTCAGAAATGCATTGCTCAAAAAAGTACGAAAATGTATGGACATAGTAGTTATAAATAACTGGGCACAGATTAAGCCAGTGATAACTTGTTTTTTTCTTCTTCTTTTTTTTTTTTTTTTTTTTTGTATTGTTTTGTTTTTGGTTTGTTTTTATCAAAGATTACATACCTTTGTCAAATATTTAAACACGGAATTTAAAAACAAATCACAGATTACCTACCTATTTTGTCACATCTTTAAATACAGAATTAAAATCTAAGTTTAGGAAACTACAATGGCACTTATTTGGTCTTATATTTTAAACATATGAAAATAATTATGGTGCAAAAATATGAAGTTTTAGAAAATAACTTGCATAATGAAAATTTGTGAAAATTTATTTTATGGAGGGATTTCATTTGATAAACACACTGAGAAAGGAAATTCAGATTCTGTAATATTTTTCCACCTACCCTTTCCCATTCTTCCTTTCCTTCCTCTTTAAACTCAACAATGTAGCCAGTGATCCTAGAGCCACCATCCTTTAATGGTGGTGTCCATTCCAAGTCTACAGAAGATTTTGTCCAGTCAGTAACTTTTGGGATAGGAGGGCCAGGTGGGGCTGAAAGATATCATTACACAGTTAGAGCATAACAATATACTATATGTTCTCATTTTATTATTTTCAAATTCAAAAATAGGAACCTAAAAACTTTACCAATTGGATCTCTAGCAATTGCTGGATCAGATGGCATGCTTGGTGGACCAACACCAGCTGCGTTAATAGCTGATACACGGAATTGATATTCAGAGCCTTCAATGAGACCCGTAACTTTGTATGAAACACCCAGTGTCATAGGCTTGATTGGATCACGGTTAACCCTGGTCCATCTCTTTCCAGTAGTCTCTTTGCGCTCCAACCAGTAACCAGTAATAGGTGAGCCACCATCATGTTCTGGTTCTTCCCAGTTTACAGTCATGGAGTCACGTGTTATACTGCTAACTGTTGGCTTCTCACATGGTCCAGGAACAGCTGGGGGAAAAAAAAAGTATACATAGCTTAGAAAAAAATACTACAGGAGAATGAAGACATCTGAGGTACAAAACAATTGTGCAGTCACATGGTAGTAGTTGCATTAAGTAGTTACTCATCTGCACAAGATGCCTTCCTTTATTCATCTTCCCATCCCTTTTCATGTATGTACACTTCTGTGAAAAAGTATCTTTCTAATAACAATAGTGAAGAATGAGTTTTCCTTGTCTTCCTTGACCAGTACCTTGTTTCAATGTCTGGCCTAATCTTGAATGTTTTAAAAATTGATTTCTCTTGTCAGTCTAACATTCCTTTTATATCAGAGCTACTTAGTTTCTCTTTCAATATTCAAGGAGGAAATTTTTCAATCTATAAGATCAATAATATCTCAAATACAACAGAATCTGACCTAAATCTTTAAGATAAAACCTTATTTGTATGTTTACACCTTTAAAAAAATGGAAATCATTTTAATTTATAGAAAGAGGAAAAAAAAGTGTTTTTCCAATATTACACATGCTTTTAAGAACCAAATACTAATGATAAACCTCTTTAATCTTCTCTAGAAAATGTATTTAAGTGAAGAGAGAGAAGTAGTAGTAGTAGTATTTTGCAGATGCTGCACACAGACCAGTGTATGAAGACAACTGACATAATTTGAAATTCCTACTTACTGAAAAGGTTTCTTGCTGTTTCTGGTTCACTATCCAAAGGTTCTCCAATACCATATTTATTTTGTGCCATAATGCGGAACACGTATTCATGGCCTTCCATCAACTTGGGAATAGTGAATAAGCATTCCTTAGGCTCATTGGTAACCGGTACCCATGTCCTCCTATTTGCTTCTTTTTTCTCAATAACATAATTTGTAATCTTAGAACCACCGTCATCTAATGGTGGAAGCCAAGATATTGTCATTTTGTCAGCCAAAATGGATTCAAATTTAATAGGTCCCACTGGAGGTCCAGGACGACCTAAAAGATGAATTTTTATAAAGAAGAATTAATGTCAAATGTGATTCAGATAAAGCATCACATGAATGTTATCAATTTGTGTAACATATAAGAGTTCTTGATATCTACCTAGAACATTTAGTCTCATCTCTTTTGAAGCAGTTCCTAGATTATTTACAGCTGTTATAGTATATAAGCCTGTATCACTTCTGCGAGATTGTTGAATCAATAAAGTGCAAGAATCTTCACCAACAATCTTGTTGACATGTTGGTCATACAGCACCGGTGTTTTGTCATCTGGCTTCTTTGTAGAAGCTTTTAGCCATGTTAATGTGGGGAAGGGTACACCCTTTATCTTAGCCACAATGTTAACATCTGTTCCTTCTTCAACCTCCATAAATTCTTTGAGTTCAATAGATGGTGGGCCTATGATAAAATGTTGGAAAAAATTAACATACAAAAATGCTTCACAACTGTAGAGTGGAATCAGTATTTACTGGTATTAGCTACTACTTACATGTCTGGTCTTTGACAATGAGAGGGCCAACAGTGGCTGACGGCCTACTAGGACCTGCTATATTTACAGCCTTGACTCTGAATTCATATTCTCCACCTTCTACAAGATCCTCAACCGTAAACTTTGTTTCCTCTACATCACGTCTGTTGCATTGTTTCCAAGTCTCTTTTACTTCTCCAGTACGATCCCAGCGCAGACATTCAACATTATAATGAGTAACAGGAGCTCCACCATCATTCTTTGGTGGCTTCCATGTCAAGCTCACTGTGTTCTTGGTTACAAGGCCAATCTTTAATTTAATAGGTGGATCAGGAGGATCTTCACAAAGGAAACAGAAATGTGAATAAATACACTGTACAGTACCATTTGGTTTCAAAGAGTTCTATTCACCTTGATTTAACTTACGAATTGGATCCCTGGCTGTGGTCCGTTGAATAGTTTCTGCAGGAGGGCCAACACCAAAACGGTTTTCTGCACGTACCCGGAAGAAATATTCTTGGCCGGCTATGAGATCAGGTACAACAAAGGAAGTGCTTCCACAGTTTGCATTGACTTTTGTCCAGGCTTTTCCATCAATAGTTCTTTTTTCTATAACATATCCTCTGATTCTATCTCCACCATCATCGTCTGGCATCTTCCATGAGAGTTTGCAACTACCTCTTGTGATATCACTTACTTTTAGGTCTTTGGGTGGACCTGGGACATCTGTTAAAGTAAAAGCACAATAGAAACAATGTCACATAACTACGTAGAAAAAAAAAAACAAAACACCAAAAATCTAAAACCTACAATCTGAACATTTCAGTGTGTGTGAACCATACCAAGCACATTGACTCTGATATGTGCAGTTTTTTGTCCTGCTTTGTTTTTTGCTGTAATACTGTATCGTCCAGAATGACTTCTGTTGCACTCAGGAATGATAATCACTGAACGTGTATCAGTTGCTTCCACCTATGCATCACAGAAAGAAAGAGAAGTTATAGACCAACTTTAAATATTTACATTTGAAAGATGTTGCAATACTGAAGTTACAAAAATCATTTACTTTACCTGAGCTTCTTCAGGTACATTATGACCTCCCTCCTATAAATAAAGGCAAAAAGCAAATATGAAGGGGATATACTTACATGTCTAGCAATAGATGAAGAAGAAAGTTTTTTCTTTTACTAACCTTTGCTGTTGTCTTTGCTTTTCCTTCAAACTCCCAAAATGATTTTGGAACTGGGCGACCCTTGATAACAGCTGGGATTTTAATTGTTGTGCCAGCACGACAAGAGAGAAAATCCTGTGCTCCAATATCAAGGAAGATTTCTGGCTCCTCTGCAAAAATATTTTAGTACATAAATTTTCAGAGCTACTGAGTAAATTTCTGTCAGCACTTGTCTAAACTCATAGTCACACATGCAGAATGCATGTTTATGTGAAAAAGCTGAGTGCAAAAAGCTGGGAAGTATATAAAGAAAGCATTTTTTCTGGGTAGTAATTTCTTCATAAAATACAAAGTATTTCTGTAACATAGCTGCTGGTGCTCATCTGTGTTCTAATGTATCATACTCTCATAAGGACCATCATGACACTTTCCAAAATGTCAGTCTTGTATTACACTCTTGCATAATTATTTGATTGGTTTTGACTCTGCTTGATTGGCATCCCACTCAACAATTCTCAGCAGTAGGTGGCATTTTTTCATAAATACCTAAAATAATTCCCCAAACACTTACCAAGAATATCTTGGACAGGTATTTCAGATGTTGCAGGACTTGGTTCTGATTCTCCAGCAGCATTTACAGCTTTCACCCTAAATCGGTATTTTCTGAGCTCTTTCAAATTGGGAATAACACATTCACAAGTGGGGAAGAGTTTGTCTCCTTCGTTCACCTTTTTCCAATCAGTACTACCTTCATCTTGCATTTCAACAATATATCCTTTTATTGGGCTGCCACCATCCTTCTGTGGAGGCTTCCATGCTAGAGCCACAGATGATTTGGTTTTGTCTTTGACCTCAGGGCAAGATGGTGGACCAGGCACAACTTGTAAAACAAGAGCAAGCAAGCAAAAGTTACCTGAGAGTTAGTGTTTACCTATGTATTCCTGAATAGTTTCTAGCAGAATGCAAGCACCTTTTTTTTTTTTTTTTTTTTTTTTTTCCCCAGTCATATGTAAAGTGTATAATTCTGTACACTGTGTAATAATTAGTAATTACATACGTTACATACATTATTGAAGAATATTTAAGATAAAAGGCACAAATGTTGAACTCTAACAACAAAGGAAAATAATTATGTAAAAATCTGATTCTGAATTCAGGTATATTTGGCAATATTTGCACTGATATAATCACAGTTTAATGTACATAAAAGACATGTAAGAAAGTAAAATTAGCTAATTATCTTTAAAACAGTGAAAAACAGCAAAATAGGCAACTATTTTGCATCAACAACATCTTTTTGGTTTAAGGAAAACAATGCATTTGATTAACTGCACTAAATTCAACATATAGCACATTGTGGTTCTAGTGTGATACAGTTGTTAAAAGTAGACATACAAATTATAGACTTACATATGGGATCTGCTGCTAAAGCAGGATCTGATGGTTCACTGGGAGGGCCAATTCCAGCAAGGTTTTCGGCCATAACTCTGAACTGGTATTCCACACCTTCAGCCAAACGAAGCACGTTGTACTCTAGACCTTTTACTGATGGTTTTGTTACTGGAGCCCTGTTAACACGTGACCAGTAAACACCTCCCACCTCTCTCTTTTCCAGCCAATAACCAGTTATTGGGCTGCCACCGTTGTCCAAAGGAGGCTCCCATGTCACCAGCATTGATGATCTAGTGCGATCTAAAATTTTTGGCTTTCCGGGAGGTCCAGGAAGGCCGTAGGGATCCTTAATAACAACTTTTTCTGAGAGGCATTCATCACTTATTCCATATTTGTTTACAGCCCGGACTCTAAATTGATACTTTTCATTTGTTGCAAGATTCCACACCTGAAAAATAAGATTTCAGTCAATATGTGTCTATATTCAGAATAAGTTTATTTGTAGTTATTTAGGGGTTTTGGCTTTACATTATATCTTGTAATACTATTGATATACTTTTGCATATGTAGCTATGTAGCTGCATGCCATGCCCTGGGTATATTTTTATTCGCGTTCATAGGACCAAATATAAACAAAAACATCACCAGGTTTCTCTTTGCATTTGGTAAAGCTGCAAGTAAGACTGAAAAACTGAAAAGAAGATGTCATCCAAACTCAGCTAAGATTAAACAGCAAAAAGGAACAACTTATTTTGTTTTGTCACATGAAGAAAATACATCCACATAGATGGGCAACATGCATCCAGTAATTATGGACTCTAACACAGTTATCTATGCAAGTAGCAGTTTTCATTTAGTGTGAATCATTGTCATTTTTTAAAGCAAACTGACGTACATAATAAAAATATTTTATAAATTACCCCAAATCTTCTCTCAACAGCACTTTTGGAGACTTCTTCCCACTCAGATTTCTTTCTACTAGCATCACGTTTCTCAATAATGTAATGGGTAATTTCACTACCACCATTATCGAGAGGTGCATCCCATGTTAAATAGCATGATTCTGCTTTAATATCAGAAACAGCAAGGTTTCTTGGTGGAGAAGGACGATCTGCATTAAAGCAAAAGAACACAGAATTACATTAAGAAAAAGATAAAAACATTTTATTAGCTGTCATTTTATTTAAATGTCATATCCTTACCATACACTTCAACATGCACATTGCGAAATGCAGTACCAAGACGATTGGAAGCTCGCACAGTGTAAGTGCCTTTATCATCTCTCACTGCTGCAGGCAGGATAAGTTCAGTTTTTGCCTCACTTCTAGATACTTCTTCCTTGGTTATCTTAAGTGCACTGGATGTTTGGTCAATTAAAACTTCGTTCTTGTCCCATTCAATCTTTGGCATTGGCAGTCCTGTCACATCAGCAGGAATATTAACTGGTTCTCCTGCCTTCACTTTGATAGTATCTCCTCTCACAGACAAGCGTAATGTTACAGTTGGAGGCACTGAAAAGCACAAACACACACACACACAAAGGGACAGAGAAGATTGAGATGAAACAGAAAATGTATTGCAGTTTTTGGAGATATTTGTATAGATCTTTTTAAAGCAGGTATACCTTCATCATCCTGTATAACTACATTGAGAGGCAATGATGGTTCACTCTCTCCAATGGCATTAACAGCTTTGACACGAAACTCATACATATGGAGCTCATCAAGTTTTTCAACAAGAAGTGATGTGGTAGGACAGAGCCTTGTGTTAACTCTTTCATAGTCTTTTGCATCATGTCTCCTCTTCTCAACAATGTATCCCAAGATAGGACTACCACCGTCGCTACGTGGAGGCTTCCAATCAAGTGTAATGGTTGACTTTGTCCTCTCTGTATACATGAACCTCTCAGGTGCTGTTGGAGGACCTATTAACACAGATAAATCATATGGAAAAAACATTGACAATATTAAATAATTTTAAATTATATGAATACAGTAGCTACAATAGCTCTGGCTTTTTAAATCTGCATCTTTCATATGCAAAATATCTGCATATGGTTATGGATACTAGAAAGTTTCTAATGTATACGGATAAAAAGGCAACAAGCAGCACTTCAGTAGACACTGGTATTTCACTACATAAAAAGACATAGTAATTTTACAGAACTGTTTTACAGATCTGAGTTAAGTAAATGGTCTGTAAAGGTAGATGTCTTATCCAGGTAGTGAGAAAGAAAATAACACTATAACTGTACAGAAAGCAATCCACACAGCATTATTGTTTTATTAACCTGTATCCCTAGAGATTTAAATTATGTAAAAACAATAACAAAAGCATAATTAATTATCTTACCTAATGGATCAACTGCAAGAATGGGTCCTATTTCAACAGGTGGACCAGTACCAAACTTGTTCTTGGCACTTACACGGAATTTATATTCCTGCCCTTCAACTAGACCTGTAATATCGCATTTAGATCTTTCTGTGTCTATAGCTAGTCTCCATGTATGCATTTTGGCATCCTTCCGTTCAACAATAAAGCCGATGATATCGCTTCCTCCATCATCTTCAGGATCAGACCAGTTAAGCAAACACATCTTTCTGTTTGTGACCACTGGCTTTAGGTCAAGGACTGGCCCAGGAACATCTGAAAATAAAAATCAAACAAGTAGGATAAAGTGTAAAGATTATTTTACCAAAAGAAATGCTTAGTTGATTTCAGAAAATATTTTTCTCACCAAATACTTCTACTCTTGTTCCTGCAGATTTGGAACCACTACTGTTGGTAGCAGTAATTACGTATCTTCCATGGTCTTTTCTCAGTGCATTCTTAATAGTTAACTCCGATTTTGTACCAACATTTTCAATAACAACTCTGTCTTTGTCTAATTCACCCTCCTCAACAGTCCATGCAATGGTGGGAGTAGGACGCCCTGTCACAGTAGCAGGAATTTTAATAGTTTGCCCAGCCATGATCTGAATGCCAGCTTTGACAGAAACATCCAGCTCAACAGTGGGAGGTTCTGCAGAAGACAGAGAAATGGGTAATTCATTAGTTCAAAACAGAGATTCATATACACCTTAAGGAGCTGGACATTTCTTGAAAATATTATATTGCAATACCTTGAGGTTCTGCAACTGTTACAGGTTCCGTTTCACCAGGTGGTCCTTCACCAGCTGCATTAAGTGCAGTGACACGGAGTTTATAGTCTGCACCTTCTCTGACTTCTTTAACAGTATACTGCCGAACCTTAATGGGTTTCTCTGTGCAGCGTGACCACTCTTTTGTTCCCATTAGTTGTTTGTATACATGGTAACCAGTGATATCTCCACCACCATTATACATAGGAGGTTCCCATTCTAAATCTATAGAAGTTGAGCTTGTATCAGCAACCCTTGGAATGGGTGGGCCAGGTGGCACTATAAAAAAAAATAATATGTAAATTGAAGTTAAAGTTTATGAATCCTATTCTGTCATCAGTCTGCTACCATCTTACCATAGGTAAGCTACTTACTTATTGGGTCCTGTGCAGTTTTTGGATCTGATGGTGGACTAAATTTACCAGGGCCAGCTGCATTTTCAGCACATACTCTGAAGATATAGGTTAACCCTTCCAACAGTCCTTCAACTTTAATTTCTAGGGCATTCACAAGGTTCCTGTTGACCCGAGCCCAGTGAGTACTATTAATTTCACGTTTTTCAATCCAATATCCTATGATTGGGCTGCCGTTGTCTTTTGGTTCATTCCATTTAACCAACATACTGTTGCTGGTAACATCTTCCACATCAGGCTTATTAGGAGGATCTGGTGGAGCTGAAAAAAAAGTTATAATTTTGTCATCACTGCTGTCTTATTCAGAGCTAAGATAGAACAAAGATATGAGAAATGACTGATTTTAAGGAATCCTTAATTATTTTACTCTCTTTCATAGTAACTTTGATTCCTAACTGCAATCAGTCATCAAGCTTGCACTGGTTCTCTCTTTCAGTAAGAATATTAGTCTATGGAACACAGAATATCAAGGTTAAGATGTTAAGCATTGTAAATGTAAAGTTTTATGACAGCGACTGTTATTCTTATTTCTTCACTATTGAAATTAGAACGCTTTTTCCCTTTATTTCCATGGATTTCAATAATGGTTTTCCATGGTGTTCAATAATCATGTTGCTCAATTTTCTTCTGGAAAACTTTCACAAGAATGAAGTTGAATTTTCTAAGAGCCTGTGCAGATTTACAGTGGTTTTCTGAAAAGACTGTATTTCAAAATGGAAACTTACAGAAAGGGTCTTTTGCTGTCAGTGGTTTTGAAACACACGGTGGCCCTGATCCAACTCTATTTTCAGCAAATACACGGAAGAGATATTCTTTCCCTTCAATCAGTTTTGTTACATGGAATTTACACTGCCTGAGTGTAGAACTGACAGTGACCCAACCCATTTCAGCTTTTGTGTTGTCTTTCTTTTCGAGTACATAGTTCAGGATTTCACTTCCACCATCATCAAGAGGAGGTTCCCACTTGCAAATGACAGAATTTTTCCTCACATCTTCAAATACAAAGTTGATTGGAGGCCCAGGAGTATCTGTTAGTAAAGCAAGGAAAAATGACGAGTACTCATTTGGTGTACTTGTCACACAACTCTCTGAACAAGTAGCTGTTTACAAGCATATTCACTACACACCTAACACATTGACTTCACAGGAGGCTTTTGCAACACCATGATCATTTTCCACTTTAATTGTAAATGTGCCATGGTCAGCTCTGATGGAGTCACGAATTGATAGCACAGACTCTCCTTCTTTATGGTTGTCAATACTCATACGTTCTGGCAGTGAAAGCTGAAAAGGTTCTTCTTCTTCAGCTTCACCCTTCTTCTTTCTAGTGTATGTCGTTACTCTCTTTTTGATTTCCTCTGGTCTGACAACTTCATCATTCCTCAGCCAAGTGATAGATGGATAAGGTGACCCTGAAATATGTGCCTCAAGTATGATCTCATCACCTCTCTTCACTTCAAGGCCAGACTGCAGGTTTGCAGCAAGGAAAACTTTTGGAGCCTCTGTAATAATACAGAATGACAAATGGAGAGTAGAATCTACCCACATGTTTGAGGATGAATGGCAATTACAAAAAAAAAAAATGATCAAAAAAACAATTCATACCAATAGGATCCACAGCTTTCACAAAAGGAGTAATACGAGAAGGCTCACTGATGCCAGCAGCATTCTCAGCACGAACACGAAACTGGTATTCCTTCCCCTCCTCAAGACCTTTCACTGGATAGGTTAACAGAGGTACTAGATAGTCATTGCATCTCTCCCACCTCTCCTTGCCCTTAGCAAGCTTTTCTATTATATAGCCCATAATCTTGCTTCCACCATCAAACAAAGGTGGTTTCCATGTAAGCGTTACTGATTTTGATGTTGGATTGTGGACCTCAAGGTCAACAGGAGGATCTGGTGGCTCTGTGGAATAGTAACAAAAAAGGGATCATATGAGAAAAAATAAATAAATAAATAAAAATGAAGATTTTAATTAAAATTCAACTTGATAGGTCACTTAGTATCAAACTTACGTTTTGGATCTTCTGCAATAATTGGGTTTCTTAGTTCAAGATATTCACCTCCTCCAATTTTATTGACAGCTTTAACACGGAAGTAATATTCACTGTTTGGAATAAGATCTTTGACTTGCCATGAAAGTTTATTTTCACCAGACATAACTGGGATATATGTTCTACGACCAGCTTCTCTGCGTTCCAGAACATAATGCAGAATAGGAGTACCACCATCAAAGTCTGGAGGTTCCCAGGTTACCTTGCAAGAATTCTTAGTTACTTCGCTTGCCTTAATGTCTTTACACTGTCCAGGTGGACCTGTAATAAAAATAATAAAATTAATTAATACAAGAATTAACTAAATAGATGGGATATGTATTATTACAAATATACAATTATACTGCATTTCTTTGCTCTGCAGAAAGCAGACCAACACACAAATGTTGGCCATACAGCATATGTATGAATTTATGTTCTTAAAGGTGAAGAAAACCATAATTCTTAAAAGATTTTTTTATACTTATATGATGAATATTCTTAGTAATTGGACTTTGAGCAGCCACCATACCCAGTAAATAGCAGTCATAACAATTCGGGGTTAATGTGTTTTTTTGGTGGGATTTTGTAACATTAAGGTATTCATAGCAATTTGCATGGCATCTGAGTTGAAGTGATTCCTCTACATCATGGAAAAGAGATTTTACTAGTCTTTTGTCCCATCAGTTGGTGGGTTCAGGTGGGTTCATAAATCTCTCTCACAGAATGAAAGAAATCTAGTTACCTATGACTTTGACATTGACTGAGCCAGTTGTTGATGCCAGCTTGTTCTCCAATGTGATTGTATAAACACCAGCATCAGCATGAACACTGTCTGTGACTTCAAGCAGTGCAGAAGTGTAATCACTCTTCATTGTTGTTCTGTCACCAGCTTTCAACTCTTTGCCATCTTTGTGCCATGTTATAGTTGGGGATGGAACGGCTCTGAAGGGCACAGGGATACTTAATTTCTGTCCTTTAACAACAACAATGTCGTGAGTTTTTAGATCAATTGTTGGATTACCTGTAAAAGTAAGTATAAAATTATTAGAAAGTTGCCATACAGTGAAGTCTTTTTTCAGTTATCAGTTATGCGGATTTGAAAAAGGAGATCTATTCTTACAGTCTGGGTCTTTGGTAACAACTTTTTCTGAGATGTCTGATGGCTCACTAGCTCCAACAGCATTGACTGCTCTGACTCTCAGCACATATTCTTTGTCTGGAACAACACCTTCCTCCACTTTGCATTTTAGATCTTTTATTGGCCGAGAATTGATTCGCATCCATTTTTCTGTTCCTGCTTCACACATCTCAACATTGTACCCAATAATAGGACTTCCACCATTCTTCTCTGGTGGTTTCCATGAGATGCAAATATGCTTTCGACCTGCATCTGTGACATGTAAATCCTGAGGAGGTGAAGGAGGGCCTGCAGAAATCAAAAAGAATTGTTTGATTTTTTCCCCCAGAATATCTGTTCTAGATAAACACCCTGTTTCCATAACTCATATACTGTACGTTACTACACTACTTACTTGTTGGATCTTCAATATGAATGAGGTCAGTTGGTTCACTGGGATGACCACAGCCAGCTTCATTTTCTGCACGAACCTGAAACTGCACATCTGTACCTTCAATGACATCAGTCACTCTGAAATTGCAATCTGGACCAGATGTCTTGCCAGCTTTTACCCAGCGGGTAGCAAGTTTTTCCTTCTTTTCAATAACATATCTGAAGGAGTAAATAATATCAGGCATGTGAAATGCGAACATTTTGGACTTCATGCTCAATAAAATAAATAGTGAGAGACTGGAATGATGTGGCCAATTGAAAGGTAAAGACAGTCATGGGTGACAGACTCAGTAGGCTTTATTTCATATATCAGCGAAATATTCCTGATTGCCCTGGTAGGTCTTGGATATAATGAGGTTGACATTAATGACAGAGCCAATTTCGAAAAACTATTCCTGAACTTCTGCTGTGTTATCAGGTTTTGGAGAGTTGCAGAAGTGAAGAAAAGAACCTCCATGCTAAACTTAAATATTCACTAATTCAGTCATCAGTGGATAAGTCCCACTGAGAACATCTGTAGATATTATCTATTAGTTGTTCAGCTGTCAAAATTTTGTCTATGACAGGCTATGGGAAAGTAATGCAAATTGAGTGATTTATGTTGCTTCAGGCAGATCTCTGTAGTTGTCAGTTTGTTTAGAATACGCTTGCTGTGATTGGGAAGAAGAGGAAAGGTGAAAATATGAAGAGAAAAATCTAACTAGTATTCAAGGTAAATTTCAGAGCTCAGATATTTGAGAAGTCACAGAAAAGGAGAATCTAGAAGAAACCCAAAGGAGGAAAAATATCTGCTTGAAAAATCTAACAAGGAGAATAAACATAAAACAATGAGGCTTTGCACTAGCTGAGTATATGTAGTTTCAATGAGAAACTCAGGCAAAAGGAAAATGTAACAATGTTATTTGGTAGACCGGCCAAGTGGCTAGAGCTCCAGCTGGTGATGGAGACTACAGCTGCGTTAAAGTTTGGTTTTGTTTACAATTCAATTTAATCTGATTTGATTAGATGCTCTTTTGATGATGTTTAGACACATGCATTGTTTATGCACATCAAGTCATATCTATTTGTATAACTTCCACTTTAAATTCTTAATTGCTGTAATCATACAGCCGATTTTTTTTTCCATAAATTCACCTCTTTTTCATATAAAATGTGTCCATTTAAAATTTAAAAATGTTGACTAAAATATCTTCATTTATAAAAAAAAAAAATAATCTTCATCTACAGGAAACACTACAGAAACATAAAATGAGCTTACCTTTGAATTGGTCTACCACCATCATTCTTAGGTGGTTCCCATTTTAAATCAACATGACCTTTTGTCACTTCAACTATTGTAAGAGCATATGGAGGCCCAGGGGTTGCTAAAGAAAAAAACATACACACATGAAAAGAAGAGGAACCCATGACAAGTGAGCTGTTCTACTGACCACTCGGCTAGCAAATCTCATACTTACTGAAAGTATCTTTAGCGAGAACTGAATCTTCAATTTCACAGTAGTCACTTTGACCAATGGCATTTTCAGCAGCCACACGGAAAACATACAGTGAGCCTTCAGTCAGTGGGCTCACTGTATACTTGGTATCTTTTACTGTTGTATCAACTGTCTGCCAGCCTTTTCTCCTTACGTCTCTCTTTTCAACAATGTAGTTGGTAATTGGAGAACCCCCATCTTTTTCTGGTACTGTCCATTTAAGATCCGCTGTGTTTTTAGTAATATTAATAACCTCAAGCCACCGAGGTGGTGAAGGAGGATCTGTAAAATATCAATACAAGGAAAAGGTTGATAGAAAAAGATCTTGGAAGACACAGAATAATACTGAAACTATAAAAACTTTGTATTTTCCTAGATGAAGTAGGGTAGATTTTAGTATTTCATAAGCCTGGAAGAGTTCACTTGGTACCTACACAGGTAGGCAGACATAGGACTTCTTAAAAATATAGTGAGAGTGTACTTGCAGTAGCAACACACTCTGAAACGGTACTTACACAGCCTTTCTTTGCACAGCACAGGGTCACTGGGTTCACTGGGCTCACTCTCTCCAGCCTTGTTCACAGCTCTTACACGGAATGAGTATTCTTGTTTCTCCATAAGCCCTTTGAGGAAGTGTTCAGTTGTGGGAACACCTTCAGCCACTCTCACCCACTCATCTGTTCCAGTCTTTAATAGTTCAATGACATAAGATTCGATCTTTGCCCCTCCATCATGTTCTGGCTTTGTCCAGTTCAGGAATAATGATGTCTTGCCAACATCTTTCACTGTTGGCTTTCCAGGGGGCCATGGTGGATCTAGGCAGGAGCCCAATATTAATTACATGATTGAAAACAAACATACATATTTATATTTTGTTAAATTAAACCAGGAAAAAAATGCATTTATTATACCAATTGGGTCTTTCACTAAGATTGGCTCTGTTTCCTTGCTTGGTTTTCCAGGTCCTGCAAGATTCTCTGCCAAGACACGGAACTTATATTTCTTCTTATTTGTAAGACCTTTAACTCTGGAAATCAAAATTAAATTTGATTAAACAAAATCTACACGTTAACTCTTGCCTAAAACATTATCCTCCATATTCTTCATATTATGATTTTCTTTGACAATCTGAGATTACCCAGGTTACTGTTAATGTTATATGAAAATGTGAACATTCAGAATAGGTAAATGCCAACAGTAGAATGGAGTGCTGTGATGGAGAAATCAATGTGTTGAGAGCCATCTTGCATTTCTGCTTGTTGCATTATTGTTAGCTAATATGTTTCAGGAGGAAAAAAGAAAGGGATGTTAGCAAACTGATGCATTAGGTAGTTACGTCTAAGATTTTAGAATGTCTGTGTTTAGAATGTTTAGAATGAGTAATCACAAAGCGCAGAAGTTATTAAGCATATCAGTTAAAAAAAAAAAGAATGATTCAGTCTTCTGTGAAAACACTCTTCTTAAAACTAATTATGAAATGAAGCATATCATTGGATGCTGGATCTTTTAAAAATTTAGTTGGATCTTTTAAAAAGTTTTAAAAAAAGTTTAATAAGTTTTCTAAAAAAAGTTTAAAAAGTTTTTAAAAAGTTTTTAAATTTTAAAGTTTCTTTTTTTAAAGTTAGTTGGATCTTTTTAAAAAAGTTGGATCAGTGATTTGGTCTTCTGTAAAGACATTCTTCTTTTTAAAAACTATGAAATGAAGCATGTCACTGGATGCTAGTTGGATCTCAACTTACTGAAGCAAGGAAAAAAGAGCAAGCATAATGTAAGAACTGCTTAAAAGGCTACTTTCATATGTCTCTGTTACCTATTTCAGTCTAAAGTGACTATATCTTACTTGAATGTTGTATCTTTCACTGGCATTTTATTGCATTTTATCCATTTATCCTGTTCAGGATCATATCGTTCAACCCAGTAGCCAGTTATGGGACTGCCACCATCTTCATCTGGTTCATTCCACGTTAGGGTCACTGAATCTTTAGTGACCTCTATAGGCTTGAGACCTGTTGGAGGGCCTGGTGGGTCTGTATAAATTAACAAATTAAAAACAACAAAATCAAAACCATCACAAGTGTTTTTATCTCTGTTAAAATACTGTCAAAAGTAAACATTAATTTAATTCACTAACCAAATGAATATTTTGCAATGATGGGGCTACACTGTGCTGGCTCCCCGATACCATACATGTTCTCAGCACTGACTCGGAAAACATATTCTTTATGAGGAGTTAAATTTGTAGCTCTGAATTTTGTGTCTTTGATAGTTGATGACAACTTATGCCATATTTCGCTGTCTGTAGCTCTTTTCTCAAGGACATAGTTTGTAATTTTAGAACCCCCATCATCCCGGGGAGGATTCCATGTCAGAAGGCAGGATTCATTTGTGATTTCTGATACATCAAATGCAGCAGGTGGACCAGGTTTATCTGTAGTGGACGAGATTCAGATGTTAATCTTCTGCTTGCATACCTCAGTATGTTACTGACGATTTTTATAAACAATATAAAATACAGGCATACCGAGAACATTGACTTCAACAACAGCAGTAGCACGTCCACTGGAATTTACAGCTTCTATAATATAGGTTCCACTGTCACTCCTTTTGCTGTCTGTAATAGTGACTGTAGAATGATTAGGTTTGGTTTCAATGGTGATTCTGTCATCAGGTCTTAGAATTTTGTCAGCCTTTGTCCAAGTAATCTGGGGCTCTGGCTTTCCAGTTACTTTAGCTGGCAGCTCAATTTTAGTTCCAGCTTTCACAGTGAGTCCAGCAAGCAGTTTCACATCTAAGAAAATTTCTGGAGCCTCTGATTTAGGAGAAAAGTAAGCCATTGTTATAGAAACCATATATCACATAATAAAGTGATAAAGGTAAAAATAGTGTCTATTGTAATTCAGTGATATATGCAATTACCTTTTGCATCAATGGCCTGAATATCATCTGTTGGCTTGCTTGGCTTACTAGCTCCTATTCTGTTCAAAGCCTTAACCCGATATGCATACCACTCTCCTTCCTTCAGTTTTGTTACTTCCATTCTGGTTGTTAAAAACAACAACAAACAAATATTTAAAGTGTTGCAGATGATACAGTTAATTGAAGGGATATCACAGAATCATAGAACCCTTAAGGTTGGAAAAGGCCTCCAAGACTATCTAGTCCAAATGTCTGCCTACCAACAATGTTACTCACTAAACCATGTCCCTGAGTACCACATCCAATCTTTCTTTAAACACCCCAGTGATGGTGACTCCAACACCTCCCTGGGCAATCTGTTCCAATGGCTAACCACTCTTTCTGAGAAGAAATTTCTTCTAATTTCCACCGTGAATACTCGCCTGAACATGAGCCAGCAGTGTGCCCAGGTGGCCAAGAAGGCCAATGGCATCCTGGCTTGTATTGGGAACAGTGTGGCCAGCAGGACCAGGGAGGTGATTGTCTCCCTGTGCTCAGCTCTGGTGAGGCAGCGCCTCAAGTACTGTGTTTAGTTTTGGGACCCTTATTACAAGAAAGACATCGAGGTCCTTGGAGTGTGTTCAGAGAAGGCCTCTGAATCTGTTGGAGGGCCTGGAACACAAGTCTTATGAGGAGCAACTGGGGTTGTTTAGTGTGGAGGAGAGGAGACTCAGGGGAAACCTTACTGCTCTCTACAACTCATGAAGTTGTGGCAAGCTGGGGGTCAGCCTCTTCTTGCAGATAAATAGTGATAAGACTGGATGTTAATTTACTTACTTTGTTTCAATAACAGGCTCCCCGCATGTCTCCCACTTATCTGTGCCACGTTGTGATTTTTCTACCAGATAGCCCTTGATGCGGGCACCACCATCATATTTGGGAGGTTCCCATGTTAGGAAGATTCCTTTTGATGTTGGATTTCTCCATTTAACATTCTCTGGTGGATCAGGCACCGCTATTGAAAATTAAATACAGACCAGTTTCTAAGATACCATATAAGGGAGATTTTTTTCCTGTCTTATCATAAAGAAAATCAGCAATGTTTTTAGAAACAGCAAGAAAATCACCAACAATATGATAAAGGTGACTCACTTGCTGGTGCTGACATATTTACAGGTTCATCAATATATGCAGGTTCTCCTGGGCCACATTTATTGCATGCAGAAACTCTAAATAAATATTCTTTTCCTTGGATGAGATCAGGAACAGTGAATTCTTGGTCAACGACCTGATCCATAACCTAAAGAGAAGGAAGAATCCACTGTGCTTCTAAAATTTATTTCCAAAGAACAATCACAAAAGTATGACATAAAATTCAGTAGCATGTGTGGAAACAATATAGCAAACAGAAGCAGAAGTGAGAAAAAATGAACTTACTTTGATCCATGTTTTCCGGCTTACTTCACGTTTTTCAATGATATAGCCAATAACTGGACTTCCACCATCATCTTCTGGTGGTTCCCATGACAGCTGTACTGTGTTCCTGATTATGTCTAAAACTTTAAGTTCTCTTGGTGCACTTGGGCGAGCTAGAAATCAAAAAAAAAATTATTAATTCTGTAATCAGAACTTGTCAGATCATCTCTATTTCATTTACCCATCAAAAGACTTACTGTACTTAGTTATTCTTCCTGAAACAACAAATAGCTGGATGTTGAAAACAAGAAAAAAACTTTTATGGGATGGATTTCTAGTTTTTAGTTATGTCTTAACATTCTTGGTTTACTGGAAGTTGTGTGATTTCACATTATTAATCTAAAAATGTTACTGTTGGAATATATGTATCCATCCACTTACCAATAACGTTAACATTAATTTCTCCTGAAACAGATGACATAGGGTTTTCTAATGTTAACGTATAAATTCCCTTGTCTGGACGTTCACTTGGAGTAATTACAAGTTCTGCAAAGGAGGCAGTGGTCTTTATTGTTACACGATCACCCTCTTCTAAGACTTGATCACCAAAAGACCATGTGGCAGTTGGCACAGGGTAGCCAGTGATAGGAACACGGATCTTGATTGGCTCTGGAACAATAACTTCCAATCCATCTTTAAATGCACTTAGGTCCATTGTAGGTCCAACTGAAAAAGTGAAAAATTGATTCCATGAAATATTTTCAGATGTTCTGAATATGGCTAATGGTTTCTGGCTTATTCTGACTGTATCTCTGCCAGCAGGTTGCAGCTGTAGCTCTCCCAGCTAATTTTTTTTTTATTTTTTTATTTTTAAGAAATAGATCATAGGTAGGAGATACCAATATATCAATAGATAGGAGATTAATCTATCCTTTAATATAAAAACTTGATAGTTTTTTTTTTTGTTTGTTTGTTTTTTTAGTCTTCTCTGCCTTTTCCTCCTTCAGGAAGAAACAAAGGAGACGAAGGAGAAATAACTTAGAATCTCAAAGGTCTAAGGCTGTTTTTGCTAGCTGGCATCACCGATGGTGAAAGATATGAATCTTAGCCACATGATGCACTTTCATTGTGCATCTTTTTCTGATAAAATATCTTTGATACATAGCATATGGCTTACCAAAAGTATCATCTGCAGTTAATGGCCCAATAGCCTCAGCTGGGTCAGACACACCAGCTGCATTTTCTGCTGAGACTCTGTAGTAATAGCGGGATCCTGGTTTCAATCCAGTTACCTAAAAAGCACATATAATTATTTAGTAACTCATATTAAAGATGATCTACACATTTTGAGTACTTTGTTGATAAATCAAACATCTTACCTTAAAAGTAAGAGCTGGTACTAGCTTTGGGTTACAGCGGATCCATTTGTCTGTTCCTTCTTCCTGCCTTTCAATAATATACCCTAAGATTGGGCTTCCACCATCTTTGAGGGGAGGTTCCCATGTGAGCTGCACTGATGTCTTAGTTTGATCTGAATGATCAAGGTTAATGGGAGGACTTGGTCTCTCTGAAAATAAATTGAGAGAAACAAATATTGGCAACTGGTAGAGGAGTGTATCTCTGCATATCAGCTGTCTGTATATTTAAGTACTAGTTTTAAAGCCTATGCAGAGTTTTTTTTTTCCAAACTGTTTTTTTAAATTGAGGTTTGGTCCTAATTTCAGAGCAGAAATATTGGAAGTTCTTATTGTGTCAAATAATAGTAAGGTACTTCTTCTATGTTTAAAGATTGTTTAAGTACTGGCCGGTACTGGGGCCAGTCCTCTTTAATATCTTTATTGATGATCTGGTTGAGGGCATCGAGTGCACCCTCAGTAAGTTTGCAGATGACACCAAGTTAGGTGCGCGTGTCGATCTGCTCGAGGGTAGGAAGGCTCTGCAGGAGGATCTGGATAGGCTGCACCGATGGGCTGAGGCCAACTGCATGAAGTTCAACAAGGCCAAGTGCCGGGTCCTGCACCTGGGGCGCAATAACCCCAAGCAGAGCTACAGGCTGGGAGATGAGTGGTTGGAAAGCTGCCAGGCAGAGAAGGACCTAGGAGTGATGGTTGATAGTCGGCTGAATATGAGCCAGCAGTGTGCTCAGGTGGCCAAGAAGGCCAACAGCATCCTGGATTGTATAAGAAGCAGTGTGGCCAGCAGGGCTAGGGAAGTGATTGTCCCCCTGTACTCAGCTCTGGTGAGGCCGCACCTTGAGTACTGTGTTCAGTTTTGGGCCCCTCGCTACAAGAAGGACATCGAGGTGCTTGAGCGAGTCCAGAGAAGAGCGATGAAGCTGGTGAGGGGTCTGGAGAACAAGTCCTACGAGGAGCAGCTGAGGGAGCTGGGCCTGTTCAGCCCGGAGAAAAGGAGGCTCAGGGGCAACCTTATTGCTCTCTATGGGTACCTTAAAGAGGCTGTAGCAAGGTGGGGGTTGATCTGTTCTCCCACGTGCCTGGTGACAGGACGAGGGGGAATGGGCTAAAGTTGCACCAGGGGAGTTTTAGGCTGGATGTTAGGAAGAACTTCTTTACCGAAAGGGTTGTTAGGCATTGGAATGGGCTGCCCAGGTTGAGTCACCATCCCTGGAGGTCTTTAAAAGACCTTTAGATGTAGAGCTTAGTGATATGGTGTAGTGGAGGACTTGTTAGTGTTAGGTCAGAGGTTGGACTTGATGATCTTGAGGTCTCTTCCAACCTAGAAATTCTGTGAAATTCTGTGAAATACTAAAGTCAGGAGAAGTTTAGCTATACCCATTATTTTCAGCACCCATTTCTCTGATTGCTTTTGGGAACATTCCTGTACACTTAGTATTTAAATAGCCAAAATGTCCTTAAGTTTTAATGCAATCACAATAGAACTTACCAACGGGGTCCATAATTTTTACTGCACGTGTAGCAGGACTTGGTTTGCCAACTCCAACCATATTTTGAGCTCTTACTCTGAAAAAATATTCTTCATTTTCCACAACATCAGTCAGGACAGCTGACAGTTCATCAGCTCCAGTGGTCATAGCTGGCTCCCATTTGATGGAAGCTCTGTTACGCAGTTCAATAATGTAGCCAGTAATTGGAGTTCCTCCATCATACTCAGGTACTTCCCAGGTAAGTGTAGCACCAAACCTGTTCACATCAGTAACTTCTACATTTTGAGGAGGACCAGGAACTTCTAAATTTTATTTTAGAAAGAAAAAGAAAAAACAAGGTATGTGTTTCTCTATCTGTTCTCTTGAGTTGTATTTTTTTTTTTTTTCACAGTCATAAAACAGTGAGTTTTTCATAACTTCTGCTCACCAAATTTGCTCTTAGCTTCCACTGGTCTCTCTGTTTCCACTGGCTCACCGGTACCCACTCGGTTCCGTGCACTAACACGAAAGAGGTACTCAACCCCTCCTTTTTGAAGTCCAGTAACTGTGTATTCACAATTTTCCGCACGATCAGTGACCATAATCCACGTCTTACGTTTGATATCACGTCTTTCAATGACGTAGCCAATGATTTTGCTTCCACCATCACTTTCTGGTTCCTGCCAGGCAAGGCCAACTTCACCATCATAAGTTTCAGTGACTTCCAAGTTTCTAACTGGACCTGGAACATCTAAGAAACATACAACAATAATTTAGAGCATTGCATCTTTTATTTGTTTGGGCCTAAAAAAAGGTAGTCAAGGTTTTAACAATGGGAGCACTTACCAATGACCTCTACATTGATGAATGCTTCTGCCTGGCCATGTTTGTTTCGAAGTATAATCTTGTACCTTCCCTTATCTGATTTCTTTGCTTCATAAATTTTGAAGGTAGTACAGTCAGTTGTTGTATCAACAGTTGTTGTTGGCAGACCTTCCTCCCCTTTCAACCATTCTGCTTCTGCTCTTGGGTAGGCATCGTATGGAACAGTCATAGTTAAAGGCTTCCCAACATCAACGACAAGGTTTTGATCACCAGTCTTTATTCTAGGAGCAGCTAAGGAAGATCAATATGACAAGTCAGTGCTTACAAATTATAAGAATGATATATGTGTGAAGTCGTCTAAGAAGCACACACAGAAAAGTAAAAGGAACTGTTGTGTCAATTCTAAACAAATTCCTTTATACATTTATTGGATTGCTCCAGAGAGCAAGAAACTCAGACATTATGTACCGTGCTGTCCTATAAAATGAGGGAAGAGGAAGCTGCTTTTTGACCATTAATTTTATTGGTCTGATACTGTAAATGACAAATGAAGAACTAATTGTCTTATATGACTGAAATTAGTAGGTCAAATAATTTGCATACTGCATTGCATCTGCAATGACCTAATGAAATGCAATAATTTTCATCTGCAGTGATGTAATGAAAAGATTTTTTGTCCTGTAAGCTCATTTTATGCTCTTTACTGTAGACACTGAAAAGCGACCTATAATTTCCTTGACAGCTGGACAAGCATGGTATAATAAAAAAATATTTGTTGTCTGAATTGTAATTCATACAGTTTAACAGACTTGCACTAGTCTCAGCCTGATTTCATATTCATTTTAAAAACTTTACTTGAAGAGTTAATTCTCCGATCTCAAATTTTATCAAATAAATACAAAGCAACTTACCTGCTAATTCAAGTTTAGCTCTAGCTTCTTTATCTTTAGCAATAAATCTGTATTCCCCTTGGTCACGGGGCTTTATATCGCACACCTGCAGCCTATGGACCTTTCCTTCACTCATCATCTGATGTTTGTCACCTTGAACAATAATCATGTTGTTTCTCAGCCACTTGACTTCCACACCGTCTTTGTTCAACTCAGCCATGAAGATGACATCTGCACCAGGAGCTTCATAGATATCTTGTGGTGGTCGGATAATCTCAACAGGGATTTCTGAAATAAACATCAATTCATTTGACGGTATTAGTGTATCATTTCTACTATCACTAAATAATGAAGAAATTAATCCTATTTAATTTTATACATACCTTCAACAAAAAGTCTTGCCCTAGATTTCCTGTCATCCACTCCACAGGAATATTCACACTCATCATCTAGTCTACAGTCTTTTATGATTAATCTGTGCAGGTTTCCATCCTTTTCAAACTGATATCTTTATGGGGAGAAAATAAGTAAGCAGCATTATAATACCCAGATAAAGATACAAAGTAAAGCAAGTGTGTTTAGCATATTAACAAGCATAATAAAACGTGCATACTTTTTGCCTTCTTTGATTTCTCTGCCATTTCTGTACCATCTCACACTAGCTTTCTCCTTGGAAAGTTGGCAGGTGAAGACAGCATCATCAAATTCAGTGACGGTCTGGTCCCGGAGATGTTCAATGAAGTCTGCTGGTGCTTCTGTGATGAGAAGCTCTGCAACAGATTTGTCTTGTCCAGCAGTTACAGTGTATTCACCTTCATCTATAAAGCCACAGTCTTTAATGATGAGAGAGTGTTTGTATTTATCAATTTTATACAAAATGCGCTTGTTGAAAGTGATCTCTTCACCATTCTTTGTCCATTTGAGAGTTGCATTAAGGCGATTGACTTTGCACCAGAATGTGACAGTTTTCTTTTCCATGGTCTCAATATCTTCAAGGGGCTCAACAATTCTGAGATCCTCCTCTGTTAGGACAAAAAATAAAAATGTGATTAATTTATATCCTCATTATCCTTACGTGAAATTGAATACAGGATGATTAAACAGCTTTAATACAGTGGAAGCTATTTACCTAATACTGTTAATGCAGCTGAGCTCTTTACTTGTTCTCCTCTCTGGTTTGATAGTGAGATAGTATAGGTAGCTTGATCTTTCAACTGTGCATCCCTGATTCTGAGAGTGTAAACTAAATTCTTCTGGACAATAATATATTTTGCACTATCAAATATTGCCTCATCATTTTTGTACCATTTCTCTTTGGCACCTTCTTTATTGACTTCACAATTGAAGATAATTTCTTGACCCTCGTTAACTTCTTGGTCCTTAAGTGGAGTTATAATCCTGAGTTTTTCTGAAATTCAGAAAACAGAAGAAATATGACATCATGTAGTAGAAGGAATACAGTAAAATATGTACCTGTATGTTGATAAAATAAAGCTTACCAATCACTGTTAAGCGTGCTGTAGCTTTAGCTTCACCAACCATGACAATATACTTTCCTGCATCTCCTAGAGTAGAGTCTTTTATCACAAGCATCCTCTTTTTGCCATCTGAAATTATGTCATACTTATCACCAGACTCCAGAACTGTGTCACCCCAAAGCCACTGTACTGTAATTGCCTCTTTGGATACTGAACACACAAATTCAGCTTTGTCTCCTTCAAGAACCTCGAGATTTTGTGGTCTGGTAAGAAATTCGGCTGCAAGTTCTGAAAGAAAATATTTTTGTAGGTAAACATTTTACTTTCTATTTATGAAGAGAATAAACCAAATAGTGTATTCTTATTGAACTTTTTTTTTTTTTTTTTTTTTTTTTTCAGAAAACAAAGACACAAAAGTAACTCTCTTACCATGTACAGTAAGTTTTCCTGTTGTACTAGAGCTTGGGAGCTTGCAAGTGTATTTGCTAGCATCCTCAGGATGAGCATTACGTATGACAAGAATTCGCTTTCTACCATCAGAAATGTATTCAAATCTACCACCATCAGGCACTTCCTCATCTCCTTTAAACCAAGTAACTTCAGCATTAGGCTTTGAGATTTCACAGATCAATTTTACAGTGTCATTTTCATTTACTTCAAGATCAGGAAGATTTTTTGTGAAAACAGCCTCTTCCTCTGCAACAAGAATTTGGAAAAACAATTAAAACCTTTCATCAAAATAAATTTATTTCTTCTTTATATATTAGATTATTAAAAAGCTGTGTTCACCTAACACTGTAAGTAGGCCAGAAGTTCGAGCTGTTTTTGCTTCACAGGCATATTCAGCTTCATCATCAAGGACACATTTACTGATAACAAGAATGTGTTCTGTGCCTCTGGAAATTATGTCGTATTTCTTGCCTTTCCTAATTTCAATGCCATCCTTAAACCACTTCACCTGTTTTAGAACAAATTGACATGCTTATTAACATTAATATACTTACAATAGATTTCAGTTGTGTGTTGTTTTGCAACAACACTATGAACTTGTGAATTAAAAACAAAACAAAACAAAAAACACAACAATGTGTAGTAAAAGGAATTACTCAGATTAAGAATTATTATTATTGACCTTAACACCTGGACGAGAAATTTCACATTCAAACCGAGCAGATTCTTTTTCTTTTACTTCAAGGTCAGTTAGTGGTTTCAGGAACTCAACACGAATTGCTACAAAAACAAACAAACAACAAAAAAAAGATAAATTGCTGCACTTGATATTATTATTTATTGCTATTCATAGATACTAGTACATAGTATCTATATACATAGACAATGTACATAGTGTCTGTAGTACTTAGATGTTTTCTAGAAATTCATAAACGACTCACGTTCTACATTGAGAAAACATGATGTCTTAAAATCTTTAGCATCACAGGTGTATGTTTTTGCGTCATCCAGTGTGCAGCCATGGATAATGAGTTTTCTGACCCTGCCATCAGAAATTATTTCATACTTCTTTGTTTTGTGAATTTCTTCTCCATTTTTGAACCATTTCACTTTTGCATTTTCCCTGGAAACTTCACATTCCAGTACTGCAGTGGCCTCCTCTTCAACAGTCTGGTCCTCGAGTGGTTTAGTAAATTCAACTGGAGGTTCTGAAAGGGGGAGACAGATTTTCGATAGAAAAGATGCAAATTTTATCTGGCCTTTTGCTAATACAGAACTCTCCCATGTGGTTTACTAACTTTTTTTTTTTTTTTGACTGAATAATTAACAATGTTCTTAGACTTCTCTACTGAAGTTTTTTATTATTTTAATCCCTAATAATACTCAGTTAATTCAGCCAATTTACTCATTTTCAGCTTACTGTAAAAATAGTTTCAATGATCTCCTTGTCCAAGAAGATTTTACTCACAAATCATTATCACAAAGCCATTATCACATTATTGCAACTCAGCTTCTTTAGGCACACTACAGCCATGTGAGCTCAGCAACTCTGAAGTTCTATCCTGAACTTTAGGAACTTTTTTTTTTTTTTTTTTTTTTAATAGCTAAATCAGAAGCGTGTGCAGTTTTTTTGACCTAGCTTCACACAGCTAAGAAATCTAGCCAATATTATGTCACTTGACCGGTGTCATAGTTGTACTCTCAGGTTTCTAGATACTCTAATGCAAGAATCAGAAGCAAGCCGTGAGGAGATATAATGGCCAGCATTCATGGGTCATGTTGAGGCCAGTTGAATGTTCAAATCTTCAGTGAAGCCCTGGAAACCTTAATTCAACTCCCGTATCTGACATGTTTCCGGTACTTCTTTGTTTCCCCAGATCTTCTGTGAAGCATAAACATTTTAACTAAGTGGATATTTTAATCATGAAAGTTGTCTACCAGTCCACTATTGCATGTATGAACCTCCTAATCTGATATATGGTGTACATATAATATACACATATTATGTCCTTTTGCAGGGTGAATCATGAACAGACTATTAATAGAGACTATGGTATAATTAAAATGACTGACTTACCTTTCACAAAAAGATTTGCTTGAGTTCTGAAATCCTTTGCAGTCAGTGAAACTTCTCCTGCATCAGTTAACTTGACATCTCTAAGAGTGAGTGAGTGAACTCTCCCTTCAGCACGTGTGACAACCTTAAAAAGTACATAAAAAAATACCGGCGTAAATATCTAGAATAAATATTTGAGGAATATTTACTGAAATTGTTAATTGTTATTTATTGTTACCTGTGGTTTTTTGTTTACTTTTATATGAAGTTTGGATTATTTCCTTTTGTATACACTAGATATATCTCAAGATACAAATGTTGTGAGGATTTTGAGAATCATTTCTGTTTTGTTCTTTCACTCACGAGAAGCTGGAATTTCATGTTCCCACACATTTTACTTGTGTCTTTATATTAGAAAACCTGAGTTTACTATCAAATTCAGAATGAACCTTGAGATCATGTTCATTTTGAACATGTACTAATAAACACCAAATTAAGTAGTTTATAACTTTATGGGAAAATGTATTATTCCTGTCTACATTAAAGTAAAAACTTTTAGAGAAATTTAAAGGGGTTTGGCACCCTCCCCATATACCCTTTTTCAAATACTAAATTCGCTTTCTATTATTAAGTTTTGGTAGAAGGTTCTGCGTAAAGGAACGTTTATATTTTGTTTGTTTGTTTGTTTTCTTTGCATGATTAAAATACATGATTCTTTGCAATGATGCATTTTAACAGGGTACTCCTACATAAACACCACTTCACAAAATTTCAGGTGAAGACAAATGACAGTTTTGAGTGTATATGTAAGCTGAAGGAAAATCTTTTTTTTTTTTTTTTTCCATGTAATTCAAATGACAGCAAAGACAAGAAAAAAATTATGTTCCATCATACAGAACTATAGAACTTGTAGTATCTTGTGAGGCAGTAATAACTAACAAGTCACTGTAGTGATTAATACCTTTCCATATTTTTATAGCTAGGCTGAGAAGTGATTACTTTGATTTATTAAATGTCTCTTCTGTTGATTTTCAGTTTTGCCTATCTATCTAGTAATAGGTTTGCTACTTCTTTGATGATTTTTTTTTCTGATTTCTATATTCTATTTTTTGTAGGAAATAGTTTTAATTTAAGCAAATCTGGTGAAGCTTTGAAAGATCTATTTTCCAAAATTGAAAACAAACTGTTAAAATTGTATCTTAAGGTAAAAAATATGTATTGAAGTATTGTCAGCCACATTATTACAGGTTCTTAAACTTTGCTATGTCACAAAATGCCTTTAAAGTTTACTTTGTATGAGGTTTACAACTGATACTTTAATTTGCATTACTTCCCTTAGGGCTAATATTAAAAAAAAAAAAAAAAAAGAAAAAAGAAAAAAGAAAGAAGTCTTAAAACCAGTCTTAAAATATTTTTTTTTTTTAATTTTATCTTTTTATAGTATCTCCTCTTCCATTAACTTTAAATATTAAGTTGGCTGCATTCCAGACTACCCAGATCTCAAAGCTAAGAGCCAGCACTTGATGAAGGGTTAAAAATAGTTAGTGAGAAGTGCTTGACAAGCAAATCTGTTTAGAAAGTTATCTGGAGAGCCAGAACAAATGCCTGAAATGGAATTTGAATCCTCTTAATCCCCTTATATGCAGAATTGGACTGCAACTCAGCATTCAGGAGAAAAAAAGCATTTCCTGATAGCACCTTTCAAACCCCCCTCACTGTTACTGCACTTAATCTGAGAAAAAAAAATAATCTTTCAGTATCTCTGTAGCCCAGTCTCCCACAGAATCAGGCACTTAAGTCACAGTTTCCCTTTGTACAATAAAAACTTATAGTATTCCAGATCCTCCAACTTCTCCAGGAAAAAAGAAAAAAAAAAAAAAAAAAAAAAAAGGCATGTCTGATTCAGTGAGGATTTACCATTTTTACCATTCAACACAGTAGCACTATTATATTCGTGTGACTTAGTAATTTTACCGGCAGAAAGTAAATGAGAAATAATATGGAGAAGAAAAGTGAAAGAGAGGAAGGAGGCACAAATGTGAGGGAAAATAAAGGTTAGTCTCCTTACCTTATCACTGGGCTCCAGTTTCTTTCCTTGCAAGAACCACTCTACTGGGATTCCTTCATAAGAGAGTTCGCAGTCAAAGGTTGCTGATTCTCCAGCTGTCACTGTTACATCCTTGAGGGGTCTCAGCAAGCCTATTACTCGAGCTTGGTAAGAAGACAACATTATTTTCAGATTAGTCACTTCTACCCAAGAGAGAACCACTGTCCTTATGTACTAATCTCCATGGTGGCTTCCCTCAAGAGAAACAGACATCGCAGTGCTGCTTGTTTAATTCCCTAAATAGAAGGGGCCACCCTGGGGTTTTAGGGGGAGGGCTAGTGACCGAAAATTTCCTATTTGCAGAGCGCGTTTCTTTAAATTGAACAAGGTCAGCAGGAAAGTTGCTGTGCATCTGTCTCTCAGCCAAGCCCTGCATGCCTAGATAAGGCATGTGTTTTCCAAAATAGCGAGGGCTAGGATTGGAGTGAGAAACAAGTGGTCTTCAACCATGTGGTCTGTCCCTGTCCATCACATTCTTAACCCTATCCCCAAATATCACTGTGATCCCATCCTCTCAGGTTAACATGATATTTCAATGCTGTAAAGCCTCTGCTTATGATACTTTGATTTCATAAGTGCATATGATGCCAGACCATGAAGAAGCATTCAAGGCCATCTCCTTACTTTTTCTTTTCCAATATGAATAAGCTACATAAATTATAAATAAATAAGTAAATGGAGAAAGAGAGAACATTCCTTAACTTAAAGAGGAGAAGACAGCTTGAGTAATTAATATTTGAGTTGCTGTTCTAGAAATAATTGCTCTGGGTTGAGTATAGTATAGAGATTTTTCCACCTTGTTTTCATTTAGGTAATTTCAAAGACACTTACGTTTCACTCGAAGGTGAGCACCAGATTTAGCATTTGCTGCTTGGAAATCTACTCCACCAGCTTGATCTAAGCGTACATTATACAGTGTAAGAAAGTGTTTTTTGCCTTCTTCTTTGATTTCACAGTCCTTCAAAAAGAAAAGTGAAGCAAATTTTTTCAGTATCTTTTCCATGCTCAGCACAAGAGCCCATACTTCTCTTCATACTACGGATCTGTTATTTCCTCCACAAAACTCAGACCCAAACTCCCTAATATGCCCTCTAAATTTTCATCCATAGTTTAGGCCCTTTTCTTTCAGTCTCCTCTGTTCTAATACAATCTACTTCCTCTTAACAAGAAAGGGCAAGAAGCAATGCATTAATGAGGGTAGCATGCATTAGCTGATTGGCTAGCCAATATATGCAGATACAGACCAGTCAGAAAGCTGAGAAGAAATAGGAAATACTAAGCTTTTGTTGTCCCTTTTCCTTGAGAAGGGTCTTTTTCTTTTACCCTTACACTGATTTTCATGGAACTTTTTATCTTTGTGTATTTTTCACATCAGTACTGTAACATCAAAGCATTGCCAAATTACAGTTAGTCATGATTCTAGCATTTTTTTAATTTCCATATCCTACCAGCTAGGACTTAAGAATATTTAATTAAGCATCATGCCATTTTAAACAAATTTTAGCTACTAGAGCAATAGTGAAGAGTTTGAAAATGTCATCCACATATATCTAAAACAAACATAACTCAAAAAAACAAAAGGTAAATGCACCAAATCCAAAGTTTCAATTCTTAAATGCCATTGCATTTAAGAGAATTCTATGTGGCCTTAGCACTTCAGACACATGATAATAGAAAGCAGAAAGAATTTTCACTTAATTTCTGCAGCTGTCTGCTTCTCCTTCACATCCCAGTTCCATGCAATCTGTTAAGCCACACATAAGAAACATCTTAAAATATCTGCTTACAGGTGATTCAGTCAGGGGTTCTCCTTTTAGTTTCCAATTGCCATGGACACCTTCCTCAGAGATTTCAATATCAAAACGGGCAGTCTCTGTCTCAATCACCTCCACACTGTATAGCGGACGTATAATTTCAATATCCCTGTCTGGGGAGGCAGGTGGGAAAAAAATGATTGATTACCTTAGTTGCTAATGAACATACAAAAGTTCTCTTTGACATAGCAACCCAGTATACCTTCAATATTGAGGTTAGCAGAGGTTTGATCAGTACCACAATCACAAATATATTTTCCAATGTCTTTCTTCAAAGCTTTCTTGAGGATAAGTATTCTCTTTTTACCATCAGCCTTAATAACAACATTCTTTGATGGAGTAATTGGTTTTCCATCCTTCATCCATTTCACTGGGGCATCTGCTTTGCTGATTTCACATTGTAAAATCACTTCATCTTTCTCTACAGCAGTATAATCCTGAAGCTTCCCAGTGAAGTAAGGGTCTCCCTCTGCAAGTAAAAGTTAAGACATCTTTTAATATGAAGATTACATCTTTCAGAAAGGAAAAGGGTTCTTACTATAAGATACATTTCATGCTTATGCCCTGCAAGGGGGATTAAATACAGTCCTTATAATTATTGCATAGTTATGTTGCAAAAAGAGAAAGCAACAAATAGCTAAGAAAAAATTCAGTGTACTACTAATGCTATCGACGACATGATTTTGCTGTTCTAGGATATTCAGAGAACCATATAAGTATTTTATAGCTATTTTCACCACACTTGGATGAAATTTTGAAGTGATTTTAATTATCCTTCTGGAAAGTGGAGCCCCAAGGAAGACAAGCAAATTGTCAAATTGTCAAAAATCACCAAGTAGGTTTAGGCCAAACCCCCAAACCGAACCAAACCAAACAAAAAAACCCAAACAAAACAAATCAAACAAATCCCAAGACTTTCTGATGATCTATTCATTTTTCATTAATACTTCTGATAATATACTTCATGTGAATTCTTTTGGGTATGCTTACCAAGAACAGTGAGTTTAGCTTCTGAGGATTTGCCCATAGCTTCCACTCTAATCTGAGAAGTATCATCAATAGTAAGATCTTTGATTGTGAGTGTATGAAATTTTCCATCATCTGTCATTGAAACCACTTTACTGGTATGTAGTCGCTGGTCATTCTTGAACCAGACAACAGGAATATTTTCATGTGAGAGTTCCACTGTGAACACTGCAGTTTCTCGCTCCTTTTTTGTTATATCCTTGAGAGGAGTAATGAATTTCAGGCGAATACCTATATTAACAACACATTTCATTAATAATAATGCTACCAATAAAAACTGTTCAAGGACAACTTTGGTGTAACTCGTTCCTAGAAAGGCAAAGTCAGACAAACCTTCAATAATTAGTTTTGCGCTTGTTCTCTTATCTTCAGCTTCAAACATATATTTAGCTTCATCGTCAAACACAACAGATTTAATAATCAGAGCATGTTTTGTTCCATCTAAAATAATTTCAAATCTTTCATCAGGAGTGATCTCTTGTGTTCCTTTTAACCAACGGAAAGTCTTGGGTTCTCTAGACACTTCACATTCAAACTTGGCCTCATCCTTCTCAAAGACCTTCACATCACTTAGTGGAGTGATAAAGATGAGAGGCAATTCTGAAATCAAAGAAGAGGACTTTCAGTTCAGTAATAGGTTTATATAGATCTTTCTGCTCTTAGATTTGTTCTAGTGCCCTGAGACACACATGGAAATGTTGGCAAAGTGCATACTGTACCTTTCACTTTCAGATTGGCAGCGCTTTTGGCATTAGCAGCTTGGAAAGACACTTCTCCAGTCATATCCAGTTTGCAGTTATGAAAGACAAGAATATGCTTCTTCCCATCCTCAATGATTTCACACTCCTGGTGATAAAGAAAAAAGAATCCATCAAAATATGAGTATTCTAGGAAACTACTCAGCAAACATTATTATCAAATATGTTTTTCTAGTGTGAATTATAATCTAAAAATAGAGCAGCAGTCTCACAGGTGAAGGTGTTAGGGTCTCTCCCTTCAACTTCCATATAGGATGGACATCAGGCTCAGAAATTTCAATTTCAAAACGTGCTGTTTCACCAACAAATACTTCCACTCCATACAGTGGGCGTTCCACTTTAATTAAGCGAGCTAAAAGAAAAAAAAAAAGTTCACATCTATTTATTCATTCTGTAACACAGAAATGCATGACTGGAAAGGATTTCAGCTCTCTTATTATCCCTTCTTTAGGAAATTCATATACTATCACCAATAAGTATCTAACTTCTTTTTTTAAAAAGTTCAAGTTTGGGCAGTATATAACCTCCTTCTGTAATATGTCTGAAAGTTCAGTTAGCTTCAGTAAGAATATTTTTCCATGTAATTCACTTATATGTTACAGTTAAATAAATTGATTTTGTTTTCTTGACTGTAAATGGACATAGGGAAAAAAACGACCATTGCTGTCATTAAAACAGCCATTTATATATCTTAAGATATATTGTCTCTTCTCATAAATATATTTGACAATTGTAAATTTAGATATTTCAACTACTCATCATAACAACATGTTTTCTAAAGGCACATTTTTTTGCTGCTGTACTCTATAGAGTGTCTGTTTGCCTACAATGTTTTACAAAGGTTTCAGTACTTTCCCTTAGCCAAGGCATGATGACTTACGCTCAACGCCAACATTAGCATTTGTCTTGTCTGTTCCACAGTCACACTCATAAACACCCTTATCACTCTCTGCAGCCTTCTTAATCGTTAGGATACGGCGCAAACCATCTGTTTTTATGGAAATTCTGTTTGAAGCGACTAGTTCTTCACCATCTTTGTACCATTTTACTGGAACATCTTTGCTAAGCTCACACTCCAGTGTAATATCATCTTTCTCCACAGCACTGTAGTCTTGTAATTTCACAGTGAAGTATGGATCAGCCTCTACAAAAGGCATATTGGATATGAAACATTAAATTAGTAATATAAATTTACTAAAAGATCAATATTTTGTCACGCTCCACTTATTAACATTGCTTATACTTATGCTATAGTGTGTTTTATATTGTTTCCATAATTACCTAAGACTTTGAGGTTTGCTTGTGTGTTCAAGTCCTTGACTACAGCCTTTATTTCAGAGATATCATCAAGTGTTACTTCTCTCATTTCTAGTTTATGAACTTTGCCTTCTGAAGTAATTACGACTGTTCTGCTTGTGTGGAGTCTCTTATCATTTTTGTACCATTTCACTGGCATGTCTTCATGAGAAAGCTCAAACTGAAAGTGAGCTGTTTCTCCTTCTTTCACTGTTTGATCCTGTAGAGGTGAAATGAACTTCAACCTCACACCTATAGCATAGAAAGAAGGCATATGTAAGTACCGCTAAAAAAGGCTAATGTGATTTTAAAAGATACTTATTTACATATTTATTATCTGTTGATTTGTACATCATAAGATACTTGCCTTCCACAAACAATCTTGCTGTGCTCTTCTTGCCATCAACTTCAGCAGTGTATTCTCCCTCATCATCAAACTGAGAATCATTGATTACAAGAATATGTTTCTTTCCATCTGCAATGATGTCGAATTTTTCTCCAATTTTCAGTATATCAGTGCCCTTAGACCATATAACATTGGCTTCCCTGGTAAGGACACATTCAAACCTTGCTTGGCGTCTCTCAGGGACAGTGACATCTTTTAGGGGAACAGCAAAGTCCAGTTCAATTTCTGGAAACAAAATGGAACATGTAGTTTGTAACATACTCAAAGTGAACACTTTTTAAGTTGATGTTGTACTCCATTTCATGCTGCATTGTACCTTTCACTGTCAGGATAGCTGTAGTAACTGCGTTAAGTGCTTGGTAAAGGACTTCACCAGCTTGGTCTAACTTGACTTTGTGCAAGGTTAGGAAGCGTTTCCCTCCTTCAGCTTTGATTTCACATGTCTGCAGGGATGACAAACTTTGGTAAATAAATGCAGATTCCTTGCTGCTATACATTTTTAATAAAGCAATTCCGTAAATATTTGATACACAGTAATGAGTCAGTCAGAAAGAAGACCGAACTTATTCAAAGGTTAAAAGTAACACATTTAACTCAAAAATTATAATAATAATAAAAAAGAGCACATTTCTTCAGCCTTCCAGAGTTTTTTTAAATGTCAGTATGGTCCTCTGCAATCTACGTAAGATGTTTTTATTATTGTCATAATAAAATGCAGTAATTCTGTGAGAAAACAAAACAGTTCAAAAAAATTGCCTTTAAGGTACATAACTCTTATTTCAATAAACATTTTTTTTAATAACCAAAATGTTTAAACTTTCTACATTCTGGACTGAGTAAAAATGGCATGCCTGCAAAGATCATACCACAATGACTGAAGCGAACCTGATCACAGTGTTTAATTTTAAGTAAACTATGTTAAATCAAGGATGCTTACGGGTGAGGGCCTCAGGGTTTCACCTTTCAGCTTCCATTCACCAGGAATATCTTCCTCAGATATTTCTGTATCAAAGTTTGCTGTTTCTTTCTCATAAACTGTGACATCCTCTAATGGCTTCAGAAGTTCAACTTCACGTTCTAGAATATACAAATTAGCACATAAATAATTAGGGCAAGTTTTGATAGAACTTTATAGGAAGTCGTTACCCTTTTTTTTTTTTTTTTTCCCTGTTTGTTTAGAGATTTTTGAATTTTGACTTTTCATTTTTGAATATAAATCAAATAAAAGGTTCCTTACCCCCAAGGGTTAGTTTAGCTGGGTATCTGCGACCTTCAACTTCCACTGAATATTCTCCAATATCAGCAGGGCCAGCATTCTTGATTTTCAGGAAAATTTTATTTCCTTCTTTCAAGATTTCTGTCTTATCGGTTGGTTCAGCAGGAATTTCCTCATCTCCTTTAAACCACTTAATGTTTGGTGTATCCTTGACAATATCACAGGTGAAAGTAGCTGTTCCTTTTGGTTTCACATGCTGGTCTCTTATAGGCTTTACTAACCAGTCTCTTATCACTTCTGCATAAAAAGTTACACAAGATACAGGTTAATGGACTTTTAATATAAATAAAATAGAAGAAACAGAACTTAGAGATTTGATATTAAAACAAGCTTTTAATATCTGTAAAATGTTATCTGCCAGTTTATATTGTAATGCTATGTGGAAAATACTAATTTTAAAACAGCCCCAATATCCCACAGAGAAAGGAGAACCTGATTTTGATTTCTTACCTACTACCTTAACACAAGATGAGCATGACAACTCAGAGTCTTCCACAGTAACAGTATAGGTGCCGGTATCAGCATCATCTGAATCAGTGATGGTGAGGGAATGCGACAAACCAATAATACCCAGAGCAAATTTCCCAGGCTTGTCTTTGATGATCTTCCCATCCTTTCTCCAAACCACACTTCTTTCTTTATTAAGCTCACAGGTCAAGTACAGTGGCTGGCCTTTAATCACAGTGACTTCTTCTTCAAGTGTTTTCACAAACCGCACTGGGAGTTCTGTGGGAAACACAATGTTTTGATTTGTCTCATTTGTACACAGAATGTGTCATGCAGAATATCTTACATATTAAATCAAATTGTGTAGTGATCAATGAAAATTAAAGAATGCATCTAACAATCACTGTAAATTCAGAATGTAACATATTACTAGCTTTAGGAGTAGCTAGCCTTTAAATTATTGACAGATCTGAAACAGGGATTACCTTCTACAATGAGTTTGGCTGTAGAGGTCTTCTCTTTGTTACCCAGTCGTAACACACAAGTATATTCACCAGCATCTGATAGCTGGACATCAATAATATGCAGCTTCCTATCTTTTCCATCTGCAATAAACTTGTGCTTTGGGCTCTCTCGGATGTTACTTCCATCTTTCATCCAGCTGGTAATTGCAGTGGATGGTGAAATAAGGACTTCAAAGATTGCAGAAGACCCAACAGACTCTGCTTCTGTCAGGACTATATCTTTCATCTCCTTGACAAACTTCAGTGGCACAGCCTTAAGTTGATAAGTGAATGGAGGCTCTTCAGGAGGTTTTTCACCACCACTGCCGGGCCTGAGTTTCCTTCTTTCTGCATCTGCTGGTGAAGGTGTCTTCTTGGCTGTAATTCAGATGCAGAAATTAATAATCTAACCCTGATTTACTGCTTTTATTGTAAGTATTCTGCAGAGCCAAACTGGAATGGGTTTGTGACCCACCTATTTCACTGATGCATTTCAGAGTGTTGCTGGACCCTTTAATAGAATTTCAACAGAGCTAGCAAGTAATATTAAATTTTTGACTTATATTACCTGAACTGAAATAATTGGGTCTCAGTACAATTGTGCTGACCAAGTTTTACTATGTAATCTTTCAAAAATTTATGCCTGATTACCAAATCTCATCTACTGAGATCAAAACACAGGAGAACAGAATCATGCATTTATGTCTTGAATCTGAAGGGATAGGTATTTTGAGGGAAACTGTGTTTAAACTGTGCTTAAACTTAAACATAAAAATTATTTGATTTTTATGAATTTCAAAGGAGGTGGAGTAGTTCTCCCACTGTCTTTTCTTTGCCCCGAGTGGACTAGTTGTGCCCTGAAGGGGAATGCATTGCCTTGCTTACATGATGAAGCTGTGCTGGGAGGCTGCACAACCTCTAACTACATACATACTATATCTGACTCTGGACCTATCTAATATTCTCATAATGTCTAGCTATTGAAACAAGCACAGAAGGTTAACAGCCATTCTCCATCACATAACAACTTTTACCTTTGACTGGGCTGATACCCTTCGGAGTTTCTTCTTTTGATGGCTTGGCCTCTGAAGCAGAACAGCAATAGCATTAGGAATGGAGTTTAATAGACTTACATATGAAAATTAAGACAAGCATTTTTTATTTTATTTTTTTACATATCAGATTTTATCTTTTTTTAGTTATATACACATACAAGGGAAGGAAGATATAGACATACATATATGTCTATACAGCTTATACAGTCTATATCTGAATGGTAAGTTCAGTATCTTCAAGGGTGGAAAAGCCATATATTCAGCAATGGGGACTGAAAGGCAGCTTAGAAACTCCTAGTTCCTCAGTATTGTCCCTTATTTTGTAAAATTCTGCCATTCCCTGACACTTTTCTCACAATTAAACTCTTGATCAATACTCACCCATCAACCACAGTAGTTCAAGTATCTATTAAAAAATACATTTTAATTGAGAAAAACACACGCTTTTACAAATGAAGACAACAAAAATATAAGTTGTAAAAATTAAATATATGTTTTGGTACAATGTGACATTCTCATAATTTCCATCAGTTGCCCAAATTGTGATGACACATCTAAAACTTTTGAAAATATTTCACCCACTATACTGCTTCTCATCATCATTTTGTGAAAGGAAATATAAAATATACTTTTAATGTCAGAATGATGTGAATGAAATGCAGGACAGATTTTATTGCAGTGGATGGAAAAATGAATACTAGGAGAAATGGTTTAGTTTTTCTGAGGAGATAATGGCATGTAACATGATTTATGCTGTCTTACAAAAATGTAAAGCTCAGACAACGAACATAAACTACATGGATATACATACATAGAGTAAGACAAACATATCAAGAGTGGCTGAATGCCAATGCAGCCAGCTAATACACTGGATGGAAATGTGAATGGTGTTAAAGAAGAGAAACAAACATCACAATGGAAAATGGTATTTTCTCTTGAAGCAAATAGTAAGAGCACTTTGTGGGAGAATTTGGCAGCAGTCTTCCTCACCTCGCTTTGCATGAGACTTTGCAGGAACGTCCAGAAATTCATGTGATTCTCCAGGTGCATCCAAATTCCTGCCCTCACTTAAAAGGCTACCGGCCTGCTCATTCATGTGAGTGGGTTCTGATTTCCAGTACTCCTTCTTTCTTACATTCTTCGGAGTGATTATCTTACCTATGCTTGAGGAGTGAGTGATTGTTTCACTTGCAGAGATTCCTTTGCTTGATGGTATTTTGTCTGGAAGGTTTTCCTTCTGTTTTTTCTTGCTAAGAGATGTGCTTTTTCTAATGCCATTTTTAGCTGCTGTTTTTTCATCTGAAGTAGGTTCTGTACCTTGAAGCTGTCTTCTAGAAATCTTCACTTCTTCCACAGTCAAAGAGTCTTTCTCTTCTTCAGTTTTAGCTTTGCTGCCTTTAAGGGCTGGAGCTTCTTCACTGTCATCTGGAGAGGTATGAACTTTATGGAATTGGTTTTTATCTTGGCTTTTTGGTGGCTGAATAAGAGCTTTCTTTACGGACTCCGTTCTGTCAGCTATTTCATCTGTGACTCCCTTTTCATGTTCTCCTATGGAAACTTCACCTTCTATTCCTCCTCCTGTAATCACTGTATCAAATTCTTTCTCCACAGGCAACTTTTCATGGGCATTTGACTGTCTAAATTTGTCTTTTAAGTGGGTGCTGAAAGTAGTTTTGTCTTCATTCCCTGATGTTTTCTTCTTGCCGATTTTTCTATCACTTAGTAGTGCTTTCTCAGTCAATATTTCTGAACCCTCTGCATAATGTACTTCAGTCGGTTCTCCTTCCTGTGCAGAATATTTAGCTCCTGGTTTCATTTCCACTACTTGTGGCTTAGGAATAGACTGTTCAAAGATTCTGTAAAATTTTTCTCTGGGAATCTCCTCTTCTTCAGTGGGGTATTCTAGATCAACACCTTTTTTCAATGCTGGCCCAGTAGTCTTATTCAACAGTTCTAAGGAATATAGTTCTAAGGAATATGGTTCTGCTGATGTAAGGTCCATTTTCTCATCATCTTGAATAGTTTTCATTTTATTTGCTTCTTTACTAAGAATCTCATCAATAGGAATTTCAGCTACTGTAGTACCATATTTCATCTGTTGAGTTTTCTTCTGTATGTCACTGTCTTTCATGGATTCTTGAAGAGGAACTTCAGATTTCTCTAGAGTAAATCCTCCTCTCTCCTCACTTCTAATCAGAGGAATTTCAGTTATTTTTGTTTCTGTGATACTCTTTATAAACAAAGTTTCATCCTTAATGGGAGATTCCTCAGGCTGCAAACTTATTTTTGATTTTCTCCCTTTTCTTAGTCTTTTCTGGTCTCCAGGCTCATAAGGCTCTCTGAGTATACGTTTAGGTACAGAAGTTGACTCAGTTTCCTCTCCTTTTTCATGCACAGGAATCTTTCTTTCCTGAAGAACCCTAGACTTGTCAGAGACTCTCTCTATAGCATGTTTCTTATGAACAGACAATTTAGTTCCACCCCCCTTTTCTTCTCTGGAATCACTTTCCTCATATTCAGATGACATATAGATCAACTTTAATTCCCCATCAGGTAGTAGTGGTTCATCCTTTTCATAAATAATGTGATCTATCGTAACTTCTCTTTTCTCACCTGTAGGGGTAGGAGTTTTTCTTGAACCTGTTTGTGTCATTTCTGGCTCCCCTCCTTCAGGAGCCAGCACAAAATATTTAAGAGCCGCTTGATCATCTCTCTCTAGCTTCAGTATTCCATCAGCTGTTTCCAGTGAGATTTTCAACTCAAGTGGCTCTACCATTTGAACATCCAGAACTGTCTCCTTAGGACTTACTCTCTCTTTGACATGTATGTGTTTCTCAACTGAAATCTTCTTTAACAAAATTGACTCACTCTTGTCTTCTTCCACTGGGGGCATTTTACCTTTATGCTTTAGTACAGATGGTGCATCAGGCTTTTCTGCAGCTACAAAGGTTTCACAGGTAATTTAGAGAGTTAAAATCCATAAGAATAAGCATCATAAATTTTAAGACAAAATTTCCAGCTATACCTGAAATAAAGTGAACATAGAACACTATCTTCATATAACACAAAATTTACAACGCAACACACACACAGAAAAGATAAGAAAGGCACAGACAAACAGACCTAAGTAAACCTCTGTTATGGTGCAGAGCATCATCCCACTAGTATGCCAATCCAAATCCAATCTAAGTTGAAAGTACCAGAAAATAATGGTTCTCTAAGACATGGCCTTCTATATAAAATGGTTCAGTGGTACCCCTGCAGGTCTGGCTACATCACCAAATCAATGACCATGAGACATTCATGAGCGGGCTTCTCAAGTGCCCAAGGTCTGAGCTGTGCTTTAAGATAAGGCTCTCTGAATGATGGGCAAGCAGCATGTACATCAGCTCTATTGACAGACTTCAGACTTGGAGTGCTTCCAGGAGAAAGGACTCTTTTTTCCACAGTGGATACAACCTAGGATCCTAACCATATAATAGGAAACTAGCAATACTCTAGTTTTTCAAGACTACTGCTACTGTTCCTCATGATTTCAATAACAATCAAAACAGAAAAACAAATAATGCATGAATTGTTTAGAATTATGTGTAAACCTTCATTTGCTACACAGAAAACTTAAGATGTGAGTCATAAGACATACATCAAAACACAGAACTGCATAAAGGAATCAACAGAAAACAAAAATTTCATAGTTTCATATTAATTTTTGACAATTAATAAAAACAAACATTTAACTATCCAGAAACAAGAGTACAGATTTATCTCAATGGTTTCTCACAGACACAAGCTTCTTTTACATTAGGTGGCAGTATCAAGAATAACACGATCCTGGGATAGGATATCAAATCTCCTTGTAATGAATGAGTTGTATGTTTGTACAGCTTGTAATTCTCTTTATCTTGAAGGTGTTTATGTATCTAAGAGAGAAAAACCCTATGAATAGAATAGAACTAACATAAATACCTGCTTTCTTTCCAACCACAGGGACTGTCACTGGAGTAGTAATAGCTGGCGTTGGTTCTGCTACTGGTTTTGGAGATTTTAAAGCTGTAGGGAAAAAAAAAAAAAAAAAAAAGGAGTTCTCATTTATTTATTTTCATTTATTTATTTCAATAAATAATTTTGGTTTAGGCACCGTGTTCTCTAAGATGGTCTGCAGAATGTACGAATGTTCCAGCCTTTATAGTACTAAAGCTAAGATGTATTTTTAATGTCCTTTTAACCAGAAGTCTCTGAATTTAAAGTTCTGAATGGAAAATAAAAAAGATACACAGGAAAGGCTACATTGGTATTCATGACTAAAGAAGACTTACCTACTGCAGGCTTAGATTCAGGCCCAGGAACTGGGATAACTGCTTGCTTAGGTTCTGGCATTTCAAACACAATGATTACAAATAGGTTAATGTTCATGTTTTAAAATCTCATTGAATATTAAAGTTAGAAGCAACACTACAGAGAAAGTTAATAGAAGACAGAATTTGTATCTTATTTAGCCAAAAAGCAAGAAATTTACTTGGGATGAATTCTTGTAATGCCAGATACAATGTGGGGGGGAGGGGGGGAGGGAAAAAAAGATGAATTTTTCAAGCACTGAAGAATCAAAGACAAAAAGAAATCCAGAAGAATGCAAAGTGGTTAATCAGTATATGTCACAGACAGACTGGATGACAGTAATGCATATTATGCATATTATGCATATGTATAATATAGCATGAAATGCAGCAAGGAATATAATTTAGTTGCTGCAATAAGGTATATAGCACCATGCATCTGTACCTTTTGGTGGTTCAGGCACATGTTTCTCCTCCTTTTTTATGACAGGTATCTCAATTTTCTTCTTAGGAACTTCTGGGACTTTAAAATATTATTTTGTAAGATATTTTGAAACATCTTGCATCCCCAAATACAAATTTCTCTAATATATTTAAAAGTTTTCATTCCTTTTAGACTTTGAGTTTTAGATTTTTGTAATTTTGTAATCTATCTTTAAGACAAGGACTTGAATAGAAACACTAAGGGGGCAAAAGGACAAATATTTGCAAGACCTTAGCTAAAGAATATTTGGATTAACTATTTCACCATAGTTATATTTTTATCAGTGTTATAAATTACTCGTAAAGTTCTCTACTATACACAGTGAAGATGAGAAGTAATCACATGATGCAGAAACCAGATCCAAATATGGAAATGTGGATGACAAATTTGGATATGCTTCCAGCAAAGCTTTAATTCACACAATTAGGTTCATAACAGCCACCCATTAAAATATGAATTTAAAAAATCAGAGAATTTTGAACTCTGAATTTCAGAGAATATTGTGGGATTTATTTATTTTTTATTTTTTATTTATTTTTGGCATTATGTTTTAGCAGATAGATTTGAATGAAAACTAATACCTTCAGGTTTCTTAATTTTTTCTACTGGTGTAGGTACTGGTTTAACTTCAGGCTTAGGTTCTTTCTCTGGTTTAATTTCTTCCTCTTCTGGCTTCTTTTTAAGAACTTTAAAAGAAAAGGAATTTCAGTTTTTAAAGCACAGATAAACAAAAGAATAGTATAGTGAGCAGGACAGAAGACTAAACATATGTAAACAACAATAAAGAACTAAGCACATAAAATACTTAGTAAGATACTATTATGAAAGCATTTTAAAATTCAAAGTCATCTAGAGCAAAAAGATGCTTATTTAAGACCACTCCCTCTGAGAGAAAAGATGTGAGTGTTAACTGCCTATGATAGAATAAAATTTCTTATTGTAGAACCTTCATGGAAAAGATATGGTGTGTATATATTTTGGAAAAACAGTAAAAGATATTATAATACTGAGATTTAAAAAATAACATGATCTATTCACACGTATATGCATAAAGTAGGTTAGTTAATGACATTTCATGTCAAGTTATTTTTAATCTACAAACTCATAACCAGTATGAGATTAAAACTGTGTTAGATTAAATAACATCACTTCAGTTTCCTAATGCTTGCTTTTCAATACATTTTAGGAACTGTTCTTAATGTATTTTTGCATCTACATTGAGTAAATATTGGATTTATTCTTTGAAGCTCTGGTTAGCAGACAAGTGCCTGTATAGAATATTTGAATGACCTGTCAGTCCCTTGCCATCTTCTGCCAAAAATGTCATGTAGAACATTTGAATGATGAATTAGTGTACATAATCATGCCTTAATAACTGAAGTTACAGGCAATTTTAGGGGACAAAACAGAGGATTATGGATTAAACTCCTATTGACATCAGTGACGGAAGAAGGCTAAATAATTTGTTGTGTTTGGAGAAAAATTTTTATTGTGACTGTTTTTCATTTTACTTATTATTGTCCTCTCAGATATTCATTTTGGGCATCTGATGAGACATGTCAGAAAAATGAACATTATGTTTTACTAGACTGTCTGAAATTAGAAGGTGAGCTGCAAGGTACATGGGCATGAATAATGATCCCTGCCCATATTTCAAAGATAATGGGAATTAGTGCTACCTATTTTTTAAGCAGTAACTGAGCACAAAGTAATTCATAAGACCCCAGACTTTGCAGAAAACAGGACTGATGTCCAACAGTCCAACTAACCCTTGGGAATGGTGCAGTACTTTTAAGAAAACCATAAAAGAGAATACAGTTTTACTTATGTGATTTTTAAGAACATTTACACTATTGCTGGAAAATATTTAAGTGTCCACAAGCTGAAGACAGTGGAAATTTTCCATAAGCTTTACATGGAACAGGAAAACAGAAGAAAACTATAATAGGGAAGCAGTTTTCAGTGTCTTGCCTGTTTTCAGCATACATCCTTTGGATTTGTTAGACTTTGGGATACTCTTGCTTCATCTCTGCAGCTATAAACTCTTTCCCCAATACACATACATGAAGTAGTACTTTGTTTATGTAATTTTTCACACCATACAAAGCAATGTTATTTAGGGGAATACACTGAGCAATGTTAATATGCTGGGCTTTTATACCACTACAAGCTACTATACCTCTTTTCAAAACAACTTCTTCTTTTGGTGGTGGGGTAACTTCAGGAATTACTTTGCGAGGTTTCTTTACAAGTCCAGGAACTTAAAAGAATATTATTCCAGATTTTATTACAGGTTCGTAACAGTAGTAAGAGCTAATCAACAACTAACCACTCCAAACACACACAAATAAAATAATGGTCAACTACTGAACATTCAAAGCAAAGGTAAAACTGCTGAGATTGAAATCGATTATTTTTAATCCTTTTTCCATATTATTTGTTTTCAGTTGCCTTACAGACTTATACATAAAGGTAAATTTTCATACAAAACAACAAAAGAGAAATATGGTCTAACAAGACTAGAAAAGTTTGTATTCAAAGAGTTATAGTTACGTTTTAATCACCTTTTTCTCTTGAATTACATGTTTATGTAACTCATCTGCACTATCTACAATACTCATAAAGATACAGTCAGTTTAATTGCTAAACTTTGAGCAGCATTAACAAGATATGTTTACTGTGCTGCTTAGCAGCTTGTCTAAAGGCCCAGTACATATGAAAAATATAAGGGAATACTTGTAAAGCTGCTTGGTCAATTCATAATTCATTGCCAACTCTGATTTGTCTTCTCACAAAATTAAGTTACATTTCAGACAAATGGTTGAACTATGCCATACACATTTAAACAGTATAGTACTTTTTATTTCTCCTTAAGCAGAGAACTGAAATGAACATCTACACAAGAGACAAACTCATAAAACCACTCTCTTTCTTACTCTTCTGTGATTATCGTTTTTTTTTGCAGTTCGTTAATATCAAGATGGGAAATTAAAGTGAACATAAATACAATAACATGAACATATATATTCAAGACTGGAGTCCACTCGAATTACAACCTAATAAAGACAACATTTGGTATTTCTAAGCAAATTGAAGAGGATACTGAAAACTACAACTCTGGGCTCAAAAGAGGCTTCAATGAAGTAAGATGCTTCTATTAGGTAGGTACCTTTAGCAGGTGGGGGTTCCAGTTTTGGAGACTCAACAGGTTTTGCAGTGACAACTTTCTTCTTTGATTCAGGAGCTTTAAAGAAAATTATTTGAATTTTATCATATACGTCATTAGATTAAAAAAAAAACAACAAAAAACAAACAAAAAAACCCCTCAAACTTTCCAAAAAATTCAAACAACTGATTAATACTGTTGACCTAGTAGAAAGACAAGAGCTACAAAGTTAAGATTCTGGCTGATTAACTGTTTAGAAGAAGTATGATGAATCACAGTTGATCTGAAAACCATGTTCACAAAGTAGCACCAGTAAATTATTGCTGGTAGTTCTTTTCATTTGCAAGACTGTGTTATAGATAGCAGAATTATGTTAAGAATAGAAGAATGTGTTAACTTTCAAAATATATTTTTTTTAAATACATGGATTTAACCAATAAGTTTTGAAAAGAACCCACGCAAACTGACTTGGCATGACACTGATGAAGTAAAAAATATATATGCAAAATATGGTGAAAATTCATACAGGCTTTAGCATTAATAAGACGAACCATTAGAATAATAAAAAATAATAAAAAAGAAGAACCACGGTGATATGTTTTAAAGCACGCTTTTCAAGATTCATCAGTATAATTAAAAAAAGGATTATATGCTTGAATTCCCATTGTTAATGGTGGATTCAGATGCTTGTACCTTTAAGTAGTTCTTTTGCCAATTTAATATCTTCTGTTGGTGGAGTAGGTGCTGCTGGTTTTCGCTTTTCAGGAAGCTTCTTTTCAGGTTCCGGCGCTTTAAATAACATTAGGTAGATTTAATATAAACTCACTACCACAGTAGGTGTGTGAAGAGTGCAAATATAAAGATGGTAATTTTCCATTTTCAATTAAGTTAATGAAAAAATCACACAAATAATTGGAGTATAAAAGAGCTATTGCTTTGTAGCTTGCACACAACACAAATATTCAAGTTGATATAAAAAAAGAAACACGTTAATAACATGAGAATAAATGTGGGAAACAAAACGATAAGACTCCAGTTGACAGGAAACAAAGAGAAAGCAACTAAAATAAGAGCATACAGGTACACATACAACACAGCAAGAAAAAAATAATAATGCACAAAAATAAAAGGTGTGTGAAAGCCTCTAGGTACTTTGTATACCTTCACCTGGCAAAGCCTCTACTTCCGCAACTGAAATTTCTTCTGTTTCTTCAAGTTCAACTTCCTTTAAGATTTCATATTCTTTAAAGAACATTGATAACTGGTGTAAGTTTCCAATGATAAGATCATTTCACATGAACATGCAAATATCACTAAAAAGAACACTACTTCAATATACACAGACAAATAACACGTTAGGATATTCAGAATCTGTTTATACTGCTACCTCTGCAGTTAGTGCATGCCTTGAGAAAACTATTTATACGTAAGTTTAACTAAATGTTGTGTGAATAATAGTGTTTTTTATGCATACAACATAAATTAAATATTAAATTTGTGGATGAGTATTTGTTACTGGAAAGAATAAAAATGGTATATGTTCTCAGTTCATTCTAGATTACAACATGAATAGAATACCAAACAGTAGGTTGCAAGAGACTTGAATTTAGTGTGAATTGATTATTGTATAAAAGAGAATAATATAGGATACTCATTCTTAAGAATATCCCATGTAGAATCATGTGAAAATACTTAATTTAAAAAACTATATTTTACTCTCATATATGAGAATATAATATTAGATATAAGAAACAGACTGATATAATCTAAAACATGAAATGAAAAACTTACAAAACTTACAAACACTAGAATGGCAAAAAAGAGGACAAATTATTTTTAAAGCTTATGTTTGGAAGAACTGGAAAAATGATTATCTTTATGATAATAGCCTTGATGGCCTATACTACCTTCACTTGGTAGTGGTTCAGGTATTTTAGGAACGGCGATGGGTATTTCCTCCTCTGGGACAGCTTTCTTGGCCACCACAGGCACTTTAAAAAATATTAGGTTCTTTTACATGCATGTATACAAAGATATGTACGCAACATAAAAAAGACAAAGACAACTAGAACACAGAAAATCACAATGAATAAGAGTCCATAAAAATTAAGGAGTGTTTATGCTACAGAAGATCTTTCCCTGGGTAGTCAACAAGGTAATATAACTGACACATTTTATGTACTGAGTTATAAGCAAAGAAAAGGGAAAAGAATAGAAAGGATGTATTTTCAGGAGGCACCTCCTAGCAATATGTACCTTTGGTTGCAGGAGGCTCTGGCTGTTTAAATTCTGGCTTTTTAGGTGTTGCAAGAATCACCTTCTCTTCTGGGACAGTTTTCTGTGTCACTTCAGGGGCTTTAAAAACATTAGTTAATTTTCATTTTTGTGAATATAAAATGCATATATATGCACAATACTGAAAAGTTCAATGATGAGGAAGAGATTCAACATATGAAGAATAAAAGCTTCAGTAACATTACACACTCAGATATCTAAGTACTGCCTATAAAGTTGAATGGAAAGAATAGAAAAAAGGATGGCCTCAGTCATTGATATATGTACCTTTAACTGGAAGAACTTCATGTTTTTTAAGAACAGGCATAGGTTCCGTTACTTTCGGCACAGCAACAGGCTTCTTGGGCACTGCCACAGGCTTCTTGGGCACAGCCACAGGCGGCTTGTGCACAGCCACAGGCTTCTTAGGCACTGCCACAGGCTTTTGGGGAACAACCACTGACACCTCCTCTTCTGGCTCTTCCTCCTCAACCACATCAGGCACTTTAAAGATATTAGTTCCTTTTACTTGACAGGGACAAAGATCAGCAAACAGCTTAATGGCAAGCAATGAAGCAGGAAAGGAAGAGTCCTTTTCAGACAACACCACTTCCTTCAGGTAGACTACTTGCAACAAAGAGCACGAGTGGGGGCTTATGACAGAGCATTTGCCAACCAGCCCCACCCTCTGCCACAGGCCCATACAGGCTCATCTAGACACAGCATGGCTAAATGCTGCTCACACCCCTCCCTAGGGGGCAGAGGGGCAAAGAGCAGTCAGTACTGTGTCAACACCGAGAGCACGGCAGGCGCTTTGGGACACCACCATATACCTTCAGCTGGAGGAGCTTCCGGCTCTCCAGGCTCAGCAACTGCTACTGCTTCCTCTGGTACTTCTTCCACCTCTTCCTCTTCTGAGACCTCTGCCTCCGGCATCTCATGCACTTCAAAGATATTAGTGTGTTTCATTTTACATTGCTGAAAAGACATGCCAAGTAGGAACAAAAAACAGGGCAGCGCAGACGCTGAACACCACAAAAGCCTGTTCAAAACCTGACACGCACTGCACAGTATGCCCAGCATGCATAACTTTGCAAGTCTCAGATTTAAGACAAGGACAGGCCAAGAGAGAGTAGGACAACACTTAAGAGAAGGAGATAAAGTATCTTCTTTGTCAAGCTATCCATGAAGTCAGGTACCTCTTGGTGCTGGAGGCTCTGGAGCTTTGGCAATGGCCACAGGTATTTTTTCCTCACGAATAGCCTTCCTGGGCACTTCAGGCGCTTTAAAGATATTAGTAACAGTCAGTCTTATACATTGAACAGAATGATGAACAGTGAAACGTAAATGAAAGGTGCCCTCAAGAAAATAACCAAACTGGTCTCATGGTATCAACCTCATCTCTCCCTCACTTGCTCACAAAAACCCAAACAGATACAGAGTGCCTGTATTTATGTACGACTCAAGGGCGAGGTGAGAATAAGGGTACCCCTCCCTTATTACTCAGCAGCTTTCCCTCCAGCAAAGAGACACTGTCATTCTCAGCCCTGCTGGGATCTGATGGTTCTCTGGGAACAACCTCAGCCCATACCTTATCTATTGTCATTCCTCATACAGGCATTGATAAAGAGAGGAACAGAAATCCCACTGGTTTTCCTTCGTCTCTATTCCTGCCCTTCTCTGTTTCCATTCTTTGTTTATACTTTCCACTTCACTGGTTTATTTTCTTATCTTGAGTAGTTCTCATCCCTCAATTCTCCTCTCACTGTGGCAACTCCCACAGCTAACATGGTTCACTGGATTTTATAACCATTCCTTCTTCACTACATTCTCTGAAAAGATCAGATATTTCTTTAAGCACTTAATATGCTATCAGTTCTTATAACTCCCTTCGTATGTGCATTTCTGAGTAACTTGTTTTGTTTTTTAAATTCTGAAAGACTCATGCTTATAATACACAGTCACTGAGGCTGTCAAAATAGCCATGGGGACATCTGCATTGTCAATTTTAGATATTGTTAGGCAATACTCTAAAAAAAAAAAAAAAAAAGATCAAATTTTAAAAATCAAATTTTTGTGTCTGAAGATTTAGAATATGAAAGTGAAACAGTGCATTCAAAATATCTTTTGGGTCGTTCACAAAAAATACTAAATAGATTGAATTCCCAATTCACACACAGGACTTGGAAATTTCAGGTAATCATAAATGGACAGGATATCAGATTTCAGCAGTAACATTTCAGATAGTAAGAAACAGTCTTGTTTGGGTCTATGTGCAGGGCAACAAGTACCTCGAGCTGGTGCAGGTTCTGGCTTTTTTGGCACAGCTACAGGTATGGGTTCTTCCAGAACAGCCTTCTTGGGTACCTTGGGCACTTCAAAGATATCAGTATATTTTAGTTTTGTGGGCTGTACAGATGTATATGAAACAATAAGACAATCAATAACATGCGCATACAGTCTTCCCTGAGAAAGCGCTGTGCTTACACTCAGTCACCAGTTATGCTTTGCTTCACACACATGGAATGCCAAGGGTGTCAAAGATGTCATGCAGGAGATGGGAAGTCTTTGTTTAGTTTCAGTTTTTGAGGCAAGGTGAAAATGCAGAAAACACACCCCATCTTTCTAACAGCTGGTCAGAAACTCATTTATGGAATCCAACTGTACTTGAAGGTCTGTTGCATAGCATTCATGACTGCTTTGTCAACTGTTTCAACTGTTAACAAAATTTCCATTTGCTTTAACTATTAATCTCCTTTTTCCTCTGTTACTTCCACTAGTTTTATCTCCTTTTCATTTTCTGTTTTCCAGAGTTCTGTGTTTGCAGATCCCTCTTCCTACAGAAATGTGTACTTTCTCTCCTCTCTTTTGGCTGATATTAATGAATGGCCCTTTCATGTGCTAACAGAATAATCAGCAGATATATCCATTCTTTCAGTAGTAAGTCTACCTCCAGTTTAGTGGAATTTACTCACCTTTAAAGAGATAGAGAACTGATACAGCTGCTCTCATCCACTAACAATGATTATTGAGAGATTCTGGGGCGCTAAATTATGTATGTTAAACTGAAGCCACATTTTCAGACTGCTTTTCAGAACAACATTTTATACTCTTTAAGGTAATCATTCTGAATATCTTCATTTTTAAAGTTTACAAGAAGATCAGAAAGCTGATGATACTCTTTAATGAACTAGATTTATCTGTAATGCATGCCACATTTTTGCCCCTCCACTTCATATTAATTAAGCATGTATCTCAGAGCATAATTCATAAAGTTAGTTCAATTTAACTGCAGAAGAACATTATGTTTATTTCTAATGATGATACTATAATGATGATATATACCTTTGGATGGCAGTAGTTCTGTTTTTTTGGGTTCAGCAACAGGTGTTTTTTCTTGTGGGACAGCTTTCTTGGGCACCTTAAGCACTTTAAAGATATTTTCTCTTAAATTCGCAGTTTAGAAAAAATACAAAAGATCATAAAACTGATGACAGAATCAAAGAGATTAGCTTTTTCTAAAAATTGCGTTTCATCTAGTGACTGGTTGGTTAATCACATATGCAGCCTTACGCACAGTAGAAGCTGGGGATGGATACGCATAAGAAATCTTACACAAAAATAGTGGGTAATAAGAAATTATAAAGTATCAATCAAGATACTAAAATATAAAGCAGCTCTTCTCACAAATGTACCTTTAGCTTCTGGAACATCTGGTTTCTTTGGCACAGCCACAGGCTTCTTAGGCACTGCCACAGGCTTTTGGGGAACAACCACTGACACCTCCTCTTCTGGCTCTTCCTCCTCAACCACATCAGGCACTTTAAAGATATTAGTTCCTTTTACTTGACAGGGACAAAGATCAGCAAACAGCTTAATGGCAAGCAATGAAGCAGGAAAGGAAGAGTCCTTTTCAGACAACACCACTTCCTTCAGGTAGACTACTTGCAACAAAGAGCACGAGTGGGGGCTTATGACAGAGCATTTGCCAACCAGCCCCACCCTCTGCCACAGGCCCATACAGGCTCATCTAGACACAGCATGGCTAAATGCTGCTCACACCCCTCCCTAGGGGGCAGAGGGGCAAAGAGCAGTCAGTACTGTGTCAACACCGAGAGCACGGCAGGCGCTTTGGGACACCACCATATACCTTCAGCTGGAGGAGCTTCCGGCTCTCCAGGCTCAGCAACTGCTACTGCTTCCTCTGGTACTTCTTCCACCTCTTCCTCTTCTGAGACCTCTGCCTCCGGCATCTCATGCACTTCAAAGATATTAGTGTGTTTCATTTTACATTGCTGAAAAGACATGCCAAGTAGGAACAAAAAACAGGGCAGCGCAGACGCTGAACACCACAAAAGCCTGTTCAAAACCTGACACGCACTGCACAGTATGCCCAGCATGCATAACTTTGCAAGTCTCAGATTTAAGACAAGGACAGGCCAAGAGAGAGTAGGACAACACTTAAGAGAAGGAGATAAAGTATCTTCTTTGTCAAGCTATCCATGAAGTCAGGTACCTCTTGGTGCTGGAGGCTCTGGAGCTTTGGCAATGGCCACAGGTATTTTTTCCTCACGAATAGCCTTCCTGGGCACTTCAGGCGCTTTAAAGATATTAGTAACAGTCAGTCTTATACATTGAACAGAATGATGAACAGTGAAACGTAAATGAAAGGTGCCCTCAAGAAAATAACCAAACTGGTCTCATGGTATCAACCTCATCTCTCCCTCACTTGCTCACAAAAACCCAAACAGATACAGAGTGCCTGTATTTATGTACGACTCAAGGGCGAGGTGAGAATAAGGGTACCCCTCCCTTATTACTCAGCAGCTTTCCCTCCAGCAAAGAGACACTGTCATTCTCAGCCCTGCTGGGATCTGATGGTTCTCTGGGAACAACCTCAGCCCATACCTTATCTATTGTCATTCCTCATACAGGCATTGATAAAGAGAGGAACAGAAATCCCACTGGTTTTCCTTCGTCTCTATTCCTGCCCTTCTCTGTTTCCATTCTTTGTTTATACTTTCCACTTCACTGGTTTATTTTCTTATCTTGAGTAGTTCTCATCCCTCAATTCTCCTCTCACTGTGGCAACTCCCACAGCTAACATGGTTCACTGGATTTTATAACCATTCCTTCTTCACTACATTCTCTGAAAAGATCAGATATTTCTTTAAGCACTTAATATGCTATCAGTTCTTATAACTCCCTTCGTATGTGCATTTCTGAGTAACTTGTTTTGTTTTTTAAATTCTGAAAGACTCATGCTTATAATACACAGTCACTGAGGCTGTCAAAATAGCCATGGGGACATCTGCATTGTCAATTTTAGATATTGTTAGGCAATACTCTAAAAAAAAAAAAAAAAAAGATCAAATTTTAAAAATCAAATTTTTGTGTCTGAAGATTTAGAATATGAAAGTGAAACAGTGCATTCAAAATATCTTTTGGGTCGTTCACAAAAAATACTAAATAGATTGAATTCCCAATTCACACACAGGACTTGGAAATTTCAGGTAATCATAAATGGACAGGATATCAGATTTCAGCAGTAACATTTCAGATAGTAAGAAACAGTCTTGTTTGGGTCTATGTGCAGGGCAACAAGTACCTCGAGCTGGTGCAGGTTCTGGCTTTTTTGGCACAGCTACAGGTATGGGTTCTTCCAGAACAGCCTTCTTGGGTACCTTGGGCACTTCAAAGATATCAGTATATTTTAGTTTTGTGGGCTGTACAGATGTATATGAAACAATAAGACAATCAATAACATGCGCATACAGTCTTCCCTGAGAAAGCGCTGTGCTTACACTCAGTCACCAGTTATGCTTTGCTTCACACACATGGAATGCCAAGGGTGTCAAAGATGTCATGCAGGAGATGGGAAGTCTTTGTTTAGTTTCAGTTTTTGAGGCAAGGTGAAAATGCAGAAAACACACCCCATCTTTCTAACAGCTGGTCAGAAACTCATTTATGGAATCCAACTGTACTTGAAGGTCTGTTGCATAGCATTCATGACTGTTGGCTATGGGCTTGGGTATGCTTTGATTGTCATCTTTTCATTTCTTTTTTCAATATACACTATATGCTCCTTATAGCTATTTCATGTAATATTCATTTAAAATATTTATAATATTTAAATACTCTCAACATCATCAGAGGCAAATAGCACTTCACTTGAATTATATCCTTGTGTTTTGGATGGATGGAATCTGGTGCCTGAGAAAATGTTTACTTTTCTAGACAGTATTTGGGACTTTCTAAATGTAATGAAATAGTGAAGCAGTGCATCAAATTGTTATGCATACAGGTTTTGAGTATTTCAACTTTAACATCATTCAGCTTAGTATTCTGAGAAAATAAAGTCCTCATTTGAGAACCTTGCATATTAATTCATATCTGGTACATCTCTCACACATTTTCAGTGCTAGAGTATGACAATAAAAGATCAATTTAAAATGGGATTCATTAAAAAAAAAAAAAATAAATAAGACAAATACACAAACAGACAGACAGTAACAACAAAGCCACCATTCCTATGATGGTGCTCATTATGACATATACCTTTAGCAAGTGGAGCTCCTGTTTTTTTAGGTACACCATTGGAAAATTTCTCCTTTGGGACAGCCCTCTCAGGCACTTCAAAGATATTAGTGTAATTCATTTTACAATTCAAATACATTTAAACATAAGTACACAGACTGAAACATAGAAGATGGGAAATCTTGTGAAATAACAATCTGTCACAAACATGCTCATTGTGATTTGTAGCGGCAAGCACAACTTAAAATCTAAGGTTCAAAATGACAAAAGAGGTTAAAATCATATTTAAGAAGATTAGGTGTGTCTACCATATATTCATGATAATATGTACCTCTGGCTGATGGAGGTTCTGATTTTTCAGGAACAGCTACAGCAATTTTCTCTTCTGGGACAGCCTTCTCAGGCATTACAGGCTCTTTAAAGATATTAGTATATTTTAGTTATTCGTATTAAGCTTTCGTGTGAGCAGTGAAACATACTATACTTGAGAGAAAGAATAGACATCCTATTCATAAAATGTACCTTTAGCTTGTGGAGCTGCTTGTTTTTTATGTATGGCAACAATCTCTGGCTTTTCAGCCGTCTTGGCCAGTGGTGGTTCAGGCTCTGGCTTCTCAGGTGCCACTTCAGGCTTCGGTTTTTGAAGAGCTATAAAATTCTTTGGTTTTCTGGGTGCCAAAATTTGTTCTGATTCCTTAGGCACCATAACAGGTTCTGGCTTGTCTTGCACTGCAACAGGCTTTGATTTTTGTGACACTGCAGTAGGCTTTGATTTTTGGAAATCTCCAACAAACTCTGTTTCTTCAGCTTCCATAACAAGCTCGGCTTTTTGGGGTGCCACAAGAAATTTTGTTTTGGGGAGCATCACAATGTGCTCTGCTTTTGGGGGTGCTGCAGCTGCCTCTGAGTCATCAGGTACCACAGTGATCTCAGGTTCCTCAGGGACCATGAATGGCTCCAATCTGGGGGGTTCCACAGTAGCCTTTTGTTTTGAGTGCATCACACCATGCTTTATTTTTTGTGGTGCCACATCAGGAATGGGTTTCTCAGGTACCACAGCAAGGTCTCGTTTCTCAGGTAAATCAACATGCTCTGTTTTTCTGGCTACCATAACAGGCTTTTGTTTTGGGGATATCACACCATGCTTTAGTTCTTGGGGTGCCATATCAAGCTTAGGTTCCTCAGGTACCACAGTAAGGTCTGTTTTCTCAGGCACCACAACACGTAATGTTTTTTGGGCTGCCACAACTGGTTCTGTTTCCTCAGGTGCTGCAACAGTTTCTGCTTTTCGGTGTGCCAAGACAGTCTCAGGCTCCTCAGATGCCACAAAACTCTCTGTTTCTTGGGGTGCCACAACAGACTTTGTAATCTCAGGTGACACAGCATGCACTGGTTTTTGGGCCACTGTCACAGGTTCTGGTTCTTGAGGTTCCACAAAGTGTTTTATTTTGGGGGGTCCTGCAATGTCCTTTGGTTTTCGTGAAACTGCAACAGGTACTTTCTTTTCTAGAACAGTTGTCTTGACCACTTCATGTACATAAAAGATATTAGTTCTAAATTAACAGTTGCTCAGACACATATACGTACTTTAAGTAAATCATAAAACATAAAAAGACAATTGGAATGGAAACATTAAAAACGTATGAGGTACCAAGCATTTATGTTAGCCTTTTTAAGGATGGAGACTACACATTTTGTCTTTTCTTCCTTCAAATACACACACATACATACCTCATGCCCCCACACATGTAAGCATGCACATGCACTGACAGTATATCTTAAGCTCTATGTAGAATTCACAACATTTACAAACAAAGTAGACAGGACAAAAGATATTAATAACTTTGCAGGTAATAAGCTGAAGACTCAAGAATCATCAGTGATGGCATCCAGCTTTTCTTGGTGGAGCTTCTGATATTTCAAGTGTATTGGTATGTTCTGTTCCTAGCTATTATAATGGATAGTTTCTCCTCTTTTACTACTGTAACTTGAAAAATATTAGTTATGGTCGTTTTCATGAACCAAAGCATGTAGTAATGGTAAGAATAATAGAATGGTAAGAATAATCCAAAACAGTAAGAAGAACTGAAGTGAAAAATTCAGGTAATTCAGACATGCTGAATTTGTCGCTATTCTTCAAAAAGACCCATGTATGCCTATTTCACGCAGATATGCAGATACATAGAACAAATACAGTCCTGTCTCTCAGAAGACAGAAGACCTGGAAAACCACAGTGTTTAAGAAAAGAGGAAAATATTGCTCTTATTATTTTTTTAATGTTGACATTTACCTTTCTCTAGTAGAGGTTTCGGTTCTTCAGGTACAGCCTCTGGTTCTGGGACAACCACAGGTTCTGGTTCTTTAGGCAAAATCTCAGGTTCTGGTGTTTTAGGAACAGGTAATTTCTTCTCTGGAACAAGCTTCCTTGACACTTCAGGTTCTTTAAAAATATTTATTTGTTTTACTTTCAGGAATTTGAAGAATTGGACTTAAAAAGGGGCTCCAAAAAGAAAATTATCAGACAACATCAAAAAAAATACCCCTCATAAATAGTCTATTTGTTTTTAATATTGCGCAACGTGCACCAATAATAGCCGTTGTTGCTAAATAAGTTATTCACAAGGAATGACAACTCAAACTGTAACACCTACAAATATTAGAATATAACAAAGAGGATAACACAGAATTAAAAAAAAGATTATATTCAGATAAACCAATTAAAAACGTTGTGTGATTTTATCAGTACTGAAAATGTACCTTTAGGTGGTGGAGGTTCTGTTTTTTTAGGAACTTCAGTGTGTACTTTTTCTTCCGGAACCACTTTCTTGGGCACTTCAGGCACTTTAAAAAAAGTAATTTCTGTTATTTGTATGAAATTCAAACAGAGTGTCTTTAGCACTTGGGACATAAAAAGTAAAACTCAGGGACATAACAACATCAGTGGTTTTGGATGTAAATATCGACTTTTTTTGTATTCCTACAGAAAATATTCTCTGAGGTAATGGTCTTTTACGGGCTACAAATAGGTTAGCTTCTCTGTTTATCTCTCTCACACATATAAAAGGTACAATTTAAACAACAACAACAAATATAGAACATTATAATACAAGAAAATAACCATTTATTAAAATAATACACTAATTTATTAAAATTATACACAAAGGGTTTTTCTGTCATTCATTGTTTACAGCAGTTACCTTTAGCTGGTGGAGGTTCTGGCTTCTTTGGTACTTTGACTGAAATCTCTTCTGTGACCACTTTCTTTGGTACCTCAGGCACTTGAAAAATATTAGTAACTTTTACTATAAGAATTTCATGAGAAGCATTAAAGAACAACAGCAGAATAGTGTTAGTGAGTACTCCAGTTACAAGGATTATCTTTTTCCACGTTGGAAAACAACACATTTGTTCACTTGAAAAACCTCAGACAACAGAAGAAAATCTCCACAAGGGACTTGGGTATTGTCTTCTACGGTGTCAAAACAATAGAGTAATATTTTCCATTTTGTTTTTTATTATTTTATTTTTCTTCATAATGACAAATACCTTTAGGTGGTGGAATTTCTGTTTTTTTAGGCTCCGTGACTGGTATTTTCTTGTCTGGGACTTTCCTGGGCTCTTCATGCACTTTAAAATTAATACTTATGTTAATACAAAGAATATAAAGAAATTTAAATAGCATTAAATTAGAAAAAGAAACAAACAAAAGGACACCAAGTAGGATGAATTAGAGATAATATCCTTTACCAAATATGAGTTTTGCTCTCAATCAAGATTGATAGACATTTGAGAGTATCAAGGGGAAAAAAAGAGTCTGCTCCAAAAATGAAGTATATAAATCACAGTTTAGGAGACAGAAAAGATGGGGAAATAGTATCAAAAGATTTTATCAATGAAGGAAAACAAATTATTGTTATAGATTTATTAACAACAAGTACCTTTAGCTGGTGGTACTTCTGGCTTTTTAGGCACAGGAACTTTGATTTTCTCTTCTAGAACTACTTCCTTGGGTACTTCAGGCTCTTTGAGGACAAAAAATATTTTCAATCAGTATGTAGGATTTTACAGCTATATTCAAAACTTTGGAGTACAAACTGAAAATTAATGGAACCATTGATCTAATATGTTTATTGACTTTACATTCCTTTATGCCCCTGTAAAGTCTGAGGTAAAACCTCAGAGCCTTTTAAAGCCTTAGTCACATGCAGATCAACAAGGTGGCTGACTTAAACACATCCTTGTATTTAATCCTTATTAAATTATTTTTCCATTTAAGTCAATGACCTCCCTGGATCTGCATTCAACTAAAGGCTGCCGTTGTCCATTCTGCCTTCCTTGTGTGCATGATGATGTCATCTCTATCAATTTGTCCCTTCATGGAGGCTTTTTCCCTGTGTTAGACAACTGTATCACTGTGTATTTTGAGATTCTTAAACGCTATTTTGCAGCTAATTTTTTACTGTAAGATTTCTTCTGTAGTTCTTGAGTATTGGTCTCATCTCTGACCAGTTTCATGAGTATTTCTAACTCACTGATACACTGATATACTCACTGATTTACAGCTATTGCTCAGGAAAGAGAGTTTCTAAAGCAGTAACATACAAACTGTGGCCACAGAAAATAAATATAATAGTACAACACATACAAGCAATCAAAAACTAATTCACCAAATCAGGGTAGAATTTTTTTTCTCTTCCAAGTTTTAGTTATATGTAATGAAACATACCTTTGGCTGATGTTGGTTCCAGTTTTTTAGGCACAGTAATAGGTAGTTTCTCTTCTGGAATTTTCTTGGGCACTTCTGGCACTTTAAAGAAAACAACATTTATTTTTGTTATATGTAAGGCATTTAAAGATGTGTGATATTAAGAAGAAAGAGTGTCACAAGAAGAATATTGTCAAGATTCATAAGATCAGACATGAAAAGAAATATGTAATGCAAAAGATTTGTATAGTACTACACAGCACTAGGAATTTTTATAAATGAGAAATGAAGGGTATTTTTTTATTTTAATGTTAACCCTTCTGCCCAAGAGAAAGAGTGTCACCTTTATGGACATATAACCTTCAGGTGGTACTCCTGTCTTTTTAAGTACAGCAAAAGGTACTTTCTCTTCTGAGACAGATTCCTTAGGTAGCTTGGAAATTTTAAAGATATGTACTTTTGAAAAATAGAAATATAAAATATGGAATACAGAGAAGTAAGACAAAACAAGTAGATGTTAAAAGACAGTCTGACAACAGTTACATGTTCAAAAAAGTCTCAGCAAAAAACAAATTGAAGTTTGAAGAACAGGCTTTTCTTCAGGGATACCTTTTGTGGGCACTTCCATCACTATAAAGATATTATTGATTTTAAATTTTATTATTTAAAGTAAACATACAAATAAATAAGACTAGTAAAGAAACAGAAGAACAGGCATGTGTAACATGAGTAACACAAAACTGACATGGATTATAAACTATTAAATGAGTAGCGACGCAAGAAACACAAAATATATTATCATCAAAAGAAGACAACCTCAGATTTATTGGGCTACTAAAGTACCTTTAGATGGTGGAGGTTCTGGCCTTTTAGACATTGGTGTAGGTTCTGTTGTTTTAGGCACAGCAATAGGCACTTTTTCTTCTGAAGCATCTTTCTTAACTACTGTAGGCACTTTAAAGATATTAGTTCATTTTAAGAATTTATATAGGACAGAAAGACAAGTCATACATAAAAAAAAAAGACACGTAAGTAAAGAACAAAAAGAATGCACACAAATATTAGTTATACTGAACAATACATAAAGTATGAACATTATTAATTTAATTTTTTGGAGGTCATTACGTTGCAAGTTTCAGGAAAGATGATCAAGAAGATCATATACCTTTACGTGGTGGAGCCTCCTCTTCTCTATGAACAGTAGAAATTTCTTCTTCTATGTACATTTCCTCATAAACTTCATGTACTTGAAAGATATTAGTTTAAATATTTAAATTAACTCAGAGTAATATCTTCAGACAACAAGACGATATGAAAATAACAGAGAAAATCAAATGTTCAAGCTCATCTTAAGACACACAGGTCTATTTTGTATCAACCCTCAAATTTAGTCTTGTTATAAATGAGGGAAGAAATAACCTTGTATACTACCATGATCTGACCTCTGCAGGTTGCAAGAAGAAAGATTTTTGTTATGTTCTAAACTGACCTACTTCTTGAGTGCTGAGAAATGGACTTCTCTAACTACTCTCTATCAAATTTTCAATTTGTCTGTTTCCTTGGACTGATCTCATGCAGCAGGGTCCCTTGCTTTTTGACCCTTAATCTAAACAATTTTTTCCCCTCAAGGACAACTCCAGGATATATATATATATATATATATATATATTTATATATATATTTATTAATTTTATACAGTGGCTGCTAACTACACTTTAGGTTATGATACGTAGAATTTTCTCAAAATCATTAAAGATATACACATGAAAACATATCTTTTATCATTCAAACCCCAGTCAGAATGTCTTGTACCTTTAAGGTGCGTAGCTTCTTTTGATGGAGCAGGAGGTATTTTTTCTTTGCGGACATCTTTCTTTGGTACTTCAGGAACTTAAAAACATTGGTTTATTTTACAAATTTGCAGTAGGAAATAAGTATTACAGTTTTGTAAAACCATAAAAAATGCTACTAGAAAAATATTAAAATATATGTTATTAAACTGTGAATACAACTTGGCAACTTAACTTCATGCATTTCTCTGTTTTTGGAACTCCTAACATTTACAGGTCTGAATTTTCTCTTCTCTGAAAGGATAATAATTATTGTTGTTGTTGTTATCAAACAACCTTTAGGAATTTTGTCAATTCAAACATTTTTATTTTTTTGAAATTTCAAAATTACCTAAAAAAGGTAAAGCAAAACTCCAGTGAAGTTAATCAAACATTTTGTCATAGTTTTTCAACACTGGAATTGTATATTACAAAATTATGTTTCTATAAAATTATTTTGTGGGGTTTTTGAATTTTTATTTTTTGGAATTGAAGTCTTAACCTATCTTTATCAGAACCCCTGACATGACTGGGAAAAGTGCTTCAGAAACAAGCTCTGTAATGGCTTTTTTTTTTTTTTTTTTTTTTTTAATAGCAACAGAGAATGTAGTTTGGGAAATGGAATATGACAAGAAGTTAAAAAATGTAAGGTTAATCCCTGGGCCTGTAATGAATTACTTGTCTACTAATTTTCTTTTATTTATTTATTTATTTATTTATTGAGAGGGGGGAGTAGTTGTATAAATTTGTCTGTTTAAATTTTAAATTCTTGATGCAAAATGTATTAATATGTTTGAGCAGTCCCTCACACAAGCCAAAAATAAGAATTTACACAAACATACATTTGTTTTCCTGAATGATGCTCATTCATTAGTTTAACATATGAAGAAAGCTGATGAAATATTTGGATTTCTTTGTATTTGCAAAATGATTATATGTTTTTCATCTCTGATCTCCCTGTATACATGCTCTCTCCTCAGATAAATAAATTACTTTTATAATAGGAAATCAAAGGGGAGAAAACAGTATGTATATAGCACTTTATAATGCTGTTCAGAAAAATCAAGTATGAGGTACCTCTTAGTACCTCAATTTTGTGAGAATAGAAAAAAAAATCATTTGGAGATCGTATACCTTTAGTTGGAGGAGCTTCTTTAGGGACAGCAGCAGGTATTTTCTTAAATGGGACAGTTTTCTTTGTCACTGCAGGTTCTTCAAAGATATTACGTTTTTAAGAACATTATCATATAACAAAATGTAAGTAACAAAACAAAGAAGCAATGACAAGCACATAGTATCTAAGGAAACATTAGAATGAACACATTAAATAGCTGACTGGAGCACAGATGGAATGATGACAATGAATAACTGATTTGTAGGGTACACATCACTTTATATATTGTTTGAATAGTTGCTGTACCTTTAGCTGCTGGAGCTTCTGGTTTACAAGGAATAACAACAGGGAGTTTTTCTTCTGTTGGAAGATCTTCATAAACTTCAGGCTCTTTAAAGATATTAGTTTATTTTACAGATTTTAATATTATTTACAAGACAAAATTAGAAAGACAACTTATAATGCACAGACATGTATATGGACAAAGACCTGTTTGAACATAAATATCTCATTTCAGCCTGATCATTTACCTACTATTGCTAGAAGTGATCATTCTCAATTAGTATAATACAATTTTTCAAAAATATTTCATTTTATTTTCTAGTTAGTTGTCTTAATTAATTTTGAGCTGGGATATAGATAATTAACTCCAGATGGGGAAATGGGAATCTCAATTCAAATATAATGTCCCATGTAACACGGAGAACTAAGACATACTCAGGATGGTTTTTAAGCCAACATCTACTTTAGTCCATTTTTTTGTTCTAATATGGCTGAAGTGTTTTCCTGGATCAGAAATTTAGCTTCTCTCTTACGCTTTTTTCACCCAACAATAGGAAAGAAATGAACATCTGAAAAAATGTTAAACTATAAATGTTGGGGTTAGAAGGTCTCAAAAACATGCATAGAAATTACTTTTAAATAACTACAAAAAATACATACACTGAAAACGTCTCATGTTTTAAAAAACAACCTAGAACGTGAATCTCTGTAGTTTACTTCTTGGTAGATATTTCACTGATGTACCTTCATACAAAGTAGGTTCATCTTCAACAATAAAGGTGGATACTTTATCTTCAAGGACAGCTCTCTTATGAACCTCAGGAACTTGAAAAGATATTATCCCTTTTTTAGTAACCTCAAAATATTTTTCAACTTGTAAAATCCCAAACAGAAATAAACCTAGAAAACTAAGGTTTTTTAATGGCCCAAATACTGTGCATTTTGATGAAAGATATACAGTCTAGAACAATGAATTATGTAGAAAATTCATTGTTTTTGCTCTAAAAGAGAATAAGCCATTTTCTTTTCTCTCTGCATCTTCATGCTGATATTTCTTTCTGGTATTTATAACAGCTTTTTTGGTTTAAACTTACTTGCTCTTGCCGTATTAATTCTCAGAATATCATGACCATTATACTTGCTTCCAACTCCCAGTTTAAATTGAATTTACAACTACATCACAAAAATAAAAGCACTGAAGCTTTTATGTACAGATGGTGTAAGTAGCAATACGTTCTCATCACATTTTCTTTCATAAATCAGTGTATTTACCATCTAGCACATGTATAGCACATATATGAAATGTTTGCCTAAGAGCATTCAATTTATCACTCAGAGCTGAATCTGCAGTTAGAGACTAGATTATATCCTTGTCATGGCCTAAAGAATTTTAGGATTCTTTTAGAAGGTGTTAGTTGGGGTAAACAATGCAAATATTTCCTTTCCGTAAAATCTCATATCAAAGGTTCTACCTTTCTTTGGTGGAACTTCTATTTCAGCTGCACGTGTAGGTTTCTTTTCTTCAGGAACAGGTCTTTTGAGAACAGCCAGCCCTTTAAGACATTGTTTGCTTTTAGGGCTTTTAAATTTCTTGGAAGAAGTTAGAAAGAAGAACAAATCTAACAAATCTAAGACAGATTGATGAAGCAACAACGGATTAAATGCTTCCTGAAAGAATATCTATGTTAATTTTGAAGATTAGACTGAAGAATAACATTAAAAACATTTTAGTGAAAGACAGCCATAATCTTGGATGATGGAAACTGCTTCCTTTTCACAATGACCAAAGATATTCTTTCTTTCTGAACTTCTTTCATATGTATCTTAAAGACAGAACACACATTTTTCAACCCAACTTACATATTTTCAAAAAATGACATAAACAGGCAAAAAAGACTCAATCACAAACAGCTGAAAAAGCAACATGAAGACATAAAACAGACACATGTTTCTCAACAAATAATGAGGACAAAAGACTGAAATCAGAGTTCATGATTTGTGAGGACAATGCAGAGGAAGTATATACCTTTAGCTGGTGAAATCATTTCCTTTTTAGGAACAGCAGGTTGTACTTTTTCCTTTGGAACAGGCTTCTTCACCACCGCTGGCACTTTAAAAACATTGTTGTGTTTTTAAGAATTTTTGCAGTATTAATATTATGTAAGAATAAAAGGTAAACAAGAAGCAAGCAATGCAAAGAGCCACAGAAGTTAGAAAAATACAAAATACACTGTATTGCCATTGCTATTGGGTGGTGACCTTGAAGGCCACACATCGCAGCTACTTTGCTTGGATTCACACTCATTGTTTGGCGAACATTTGAGCAGGATACGCCTTAATAATCAGGTTTTATGGACTGTCAGCTGTATTAATACCATCTGGGAATATGGTAAAGTTATCATTTCCTATCAATTAACTCCAAGTCATCATGTAAAAATTAAGTCCCTTCCCACTGATTTCATTCTGTTAATTTGAATGAGAAACAGCTAAAAAAAAATGAGTGCAAGATGAGTTTCTGGCAAATTAAGTGCTCTGAAAAGAAAACTACAGAACTCTGGACTAGTACAGGAATTCTACTAACATACACTGACAATTTATATTCATGACCCTTAGCTTTTATAAAGACTGATACAGTGAACACATATTAACATCATATGTGTTCTTTCTTCACCCTAATTACATGCTCCAGCCTGTAATTAGGGTGAAGAAAGTCCTTGGTTTTGGGGATTTGACGGGAAACTAGATTTTAACTGACATAGACTTTGAGCTCAATGGACTTTTATTAATTTTTACATCTGCTTGTTTTCAATCATTAGATAAAAAATGTAATTTACATTCTCATGTAAACTACTAAATAGTGGAGGTCCTTCTCACAATTCCTTTGCCATCACAATGCATGTAATTTGTCTAAGTTTTGATTCATTTAAGAAGTATTTACTTATCTTTTTAGTATGTTAATCCCAGTCTTTCACTGCATTGGAAAAGAAAGTCAAGGATCTAGTAGTCAAATCAAAATAGATTTGACTACTAGATTGAGTATTCTGAGAAGACAGAGGGCTGTGTTTTCAAATTTATCTTATAGCTTGCGTACCTTTAGCTGGAGGAGCTTCTTTTTTAGCAACTGGAACAGGTACTTTTTCTTCTGGCAGAGGTCTTTTAGGCACCTCAGGCACTTTAAGAAATATTTAATTATGGATTTTAAGTTATGTATGAGGAATTACAACAGACACAAAGACATCAAGCAGAGCAATCACTCATTTTAGAAGAATCAACTAATTTATGCAGAGACAGAAGAACAGACATTTGACTCAGATCATGAGCAACAAAAGCTAAGAAATTTCAGTGTACGTATTTCTGGTGCATTTTGGATGCAATTTCTGTTTGGCTTGAGGGATCCTATGATCCTGTAATCGTAAACATGATAAGAAGTAAGGCCCTACATGAGTTTTAACATCTCTGTAACTCATTGGAGCTAAACTGGGAAAAAGAAACACATTGACATGGGAAAGTGTTGAATCCAGACTGAATCTGAACCACACCAGAAAATTATAACTTACTTTGCTTGTATCATATCTACACTAGCTCTGTCAGTCAGATGGGGAATCTTTCTATTCGACTTTGAAGGGAAGAATTCCTTAGGAAGGAGTAGGAGACAACTTTTGAATGGATGCATCATCACCAGCAGCAGACATACATGGGTGTATAAATGGGGAAATATATAATGATGGAGGCTTAAGCAGTATCTGGAAACTCAACAAACAATGATAAGAATAAAGAAATCATGACATGATGTACCTATAGCTGGTGGGATTTTGTAAGTCTCCTCGTAAACCTCCTCATGTTCCTCATAGATCTCTTCCTTCTCCTTAAACTCATACTTCTCATAGATATCTTCCTTCTCCTCAGCTTCCTCTTCATACTCCTGTTCCTGAATCTCCTTATATCCCTCAGGTTCTTCAGGTTCCTCATATGCTTCAATTTCTTCATATTCCTCAACCTTCTCAAACTCTTCAATACTTTCGTATGTCTCATACTTCTCATACTCCTCATATGTATATTCATACTTCTCCACGACAGGATCAGGAGCAGGGACTTTCTGGATGAGTTTCTTGGATATTTCAGGCACTTTAGAGACAGTATTATTGTTACTAACTTTACAATAATATTCTTTACAGTTGTTCAAGACCATCCACACAGAACAGAAAATGTGATTGATAACCACAAGCATAAGTTACTTTAAAATATAAGAACATGCTACTGAAACAGTATATATATTCTAAAAGATTTTAGGAGTGAAGAGGAAAAAAAAATATTTGTACCTTTACTTAGTGCTGGTTCTTTGGGTTTTGGGACAACAGCAGGTACTTTCTCTTCTGCAACAGCTCTTTTATGCACCTCAGGGACTTAAAGATATGGTTTTCTTTTAGCAATTAAAATGAAAACTTAAAGCAGTATAAGTAAAAACAAAAACAAACACAATAAGCAGTGTTATGGTTTTACAATGCAAACATTGATACTGAAGATTTTTGACATAAATTAGAGCAGAAATCTTATATAACAATGACAAAAGTCAGAACGAAGAAGGTCAAAAGTATTTTAGCATATATATTAACAACATTATGGAACATATGTACCTTTCGCAGCAGGAACTTCCACTTTTTTAGGGGGGGCAACAGTTACCTTCTCTTCAGGAACAATTTTCTTAGGCACCTTGGATACTTTAAAGATATGACTGACTTCAGTGTACTTGTTGCACAGTTTTTAAATAAACACAAACCAAGAAGCTTACCAACAGCAGAACAAAAACTTACAGTGTTGTGACAAATATAATGCAAGACAGACATACTAAGGCTCATGCTAAGGTCAACTTGTATGAAGAGTATTATCTATTAATGACACAGAATTTACAAACTGAAATACCTTTGGCTGGTGGAGCTGGCACCTTTTTAGGAACAGGTACTTTCTCTTCAGAAACAGGTTTCTTAGGCATCTCAGACACTTTAAAGATATTATTTTCTTTTTAGAATGTCCTTTACCAGTAATATTAGAAAGACAACAGAAGACAACATACATACATACATAATGAAACAACTGATTTGAAAAACGTATTTAAAGTATTTCAAAAAGAAATTGAAATAAAAAGACATTTTATATCAATGCGAGACTTCGTGAGCAAGTCAAAGCATTTCAGAAATTAATTTCTGCCAGGAATCAGACAGGTATTCTGAGACATCAATACAGAAAGACAGAAGGGACACAAAAATAACATTAACAAACAATATAATATAAATATAGCTAGAGAATGAGACTAACAGCATAGATTGTTTTCTTAGTTATTAATTTATATACCTTTTGATGGAGGAAGCTCCAGCTTCTCAGGAGTGGGTACAGGTATTTTTTCTTTTGGGACTGGTTTCTTAGGAATCTCCAGCTCTTTAAAGATATTATTTTGCAAACACATTTTAAAACTATTTTCAGAGCACCAAAAACATTAAAAAACATGAAACAAGATCACAAACACCCTGATAAGATCATCAAGGTTTACACAGAAAAAGAAATAAAGAAGCATTTTAATCAACTCAAAAGATTACATGGGTAACTTGGAAGAGATGTTGTACCTTTTCCTGGTACAGTTTCCTCTGGAAAAGCTTCCTCTTCTTCAGGCACAACTTTCTGTGGCACCTCATGCACTTTAAAGATATTAAAAACTTTACTCATGCAACATCCCAAAGAAAACATCACAACACAAAACACAAGGACACCAACTTTAAACTAACAACACTAATAAACATGAGGCAAACTAAATTCATTATTTTTCATTCTTTCCTTAAGAATAGCAAAATGCAATTGGGTTATAAGAATTACATGAGGGTTAGCTCTTTTTCCCAATTCTTAATTACACATCATCATTGGCAACTGTATAACCAACATATGCTACAAATGAGAGGTTGTTGAAGATTTTTATTCTAAGTTTTTAACGTAAAAACTTGTCAGTGTTTGCTGACAGGGTCCATTTTCTGGTTATTTGTAGAGTCCAATGTGCTTTCATTTTATTTTGTGTAAATTTAGCTAATAGTCTTGAAATTTTAACATGCATTCTCAAGGTGCATGTCGGAAAGATCTCTCTGAATTGAAGAATTTCAAGATAAAGTCCCATCGGACATTATTCCAGGAATATCATTTAATCATTGTTCCTTGGGAACATGAGTTCTGATTAAAGTCTAGAACAAAATGAAAAATCAAGCCCTATCTGCAATCTAGTACTGTTTGCTGGGAAGCAAAAGTGTGCTAGAACCAAGGATCTGACTTTGAATGACTATAAATTGATCTTTAAAAGGAGATTTCTTTGAAATATAAGGAAGCAGAATTATCTGTACACACTGTGAAGTGATATACCTTTAGCTGGAGGAATTTTCTTTACTTTGGGAACTGCAACATGCACTTTTTCTTCTGGGACAGCTGTCTTGGGCACCTCTGGCACTTTAAAGATATTGTTTTGATAAGAAATTTTCAATTATATTTAGACCATCAAAACTCACTTCAAAAAGATAATTAAGATTTACATCCATCTTAAAACAACTAACAGAGATTAAGGTCTTTTAATAAACTGGACAGAGCTCTTTGGTAATTTTCAGGAAGAAATGCTATACCTTTTGCTGGTATCTCTGGAATAGCTTTCTCTTCTTCCTCTTCCTCAGGAACAAAAACAGGTACCTCTTCAGGGGGAGGTCTTGATACTTCTGTCATTTCAAAGATAGTATTTAGTTGTAAGATTAAACAGACGGATGATTTACACAGAAGATGAAGAGTTTAAATTATCAAGTACATTCATCACAAACTGCTATGATACTTCAGTGAAATTCTAATAACAATCATACAGAAACAACAAGAAACATTGTCCACGGGTTCACTTATGAGAAGAGAATAGCTGTTTAATGTTTATCTCTGGAAGATAAATATTGTTTATCTTCTGGAGCAGCTGTTTTTGAAACAGCATGTACATTTAAATAATTCAGGTATGTAAATAACAATTATCTTTTGTTCTTCTCCAAAAAAAGACAGACAATAGTAAGACACAAACATAGACATTTTCAAAGCACAGAATAAGTGTATCACCCATGACAAAAAGAAATGCTCATAACAGTCACAACACAGTGAAGAGGAATGGGTTTGTTACTTGCTGTCTTCTAAAGCCAAAGAAATAAAATTAGAATGACTTGGTTGAATCAGAAATTGGTATACCTTTGGCTGGTGGAAGCTCTTGCACTTTTTTCGTTACTGGGACAAGTACCTTCTCTTCTGGCACAGGTTTCTTTGGTACTTCAGGCACTTTAAAAACAGAGTTGCGGTTTAAGAATTTCATTTTTGAACCACAGTGTAAAGAATCGATAAAAATCGAATGAATCAATATGAATGGCACGAATCAATATAATGGAATGACAAAATGAACTAACAAGAATAGACTCTTCATATTACATTAAAGAGGAAGGGTGAACAAAGAACATTTTGTTTTTTCAAACATTTAGGCTAGAGCTGATATACCTTTAGCTGGTGGGATATCCTTCTTTTTCTTTACAAGGACAGGAACCTGCTCTTCTTGCATAGGTTTCTTTGACACTTCAGGAACTTTAAAGATATTATTGTAAAATGAGTTTAGAATAAGCAGCTAAAACACCTTTACATAAAAGCCAGATACACAAAACAATTTAACACAAACACATAGAACCACCATTCTTAAGAACAATAATCCTTTTGCTTTCATATTGTTTAACATAAGTGAAGATAAATAAAGTCTAGAAGACCTTTCTGATCACAGCTAATACAAGTTGCTATACCTTTAGCTGGGGGAGCTTCCTTTTTCTTTGGCACTTGGACCTTCTTTTCAGGTGCAGGTTTCTTCGACACCTCAGCCACTTCAAAAACATTATTTTAATTAAAACATAATCCACAAACTATTCAAAACAGAAATAAAACAAAAAAGACAGCAGAACAAATATTTCATATGCGGAGCCCCCTCCAAAAAGAACAGAAAAAGTAATGCATCTAAGATATAGTGTGAATTACAAATTCAGAGAATGTCTGCTAACATCAAGAGATTATATACCTTTTGCTGGAGGAGCTTCTTTTTTCTTCAGAATTGGTATTTTTTCCTCTGGAACAGCCTTCTTGGGCACGTCAGGCACTTGAAAGATACCATTAATATCTTAGGTATTTACTTGGAAAACAACAGGAACATAAATGCAAGCAAGCACCCCTAGCACAAATCCCAAGTACATAACCAAAACATACAGTTATGATTTAAAATGGTTTGAGCCCTAAGACAAAATAAAACAGAAAACAGATTACTGCTTGTAACCCCATTCTTCCTGCTCAGCCACTAATGCCATAAAAAAAAAAAAAAAAAAAAAAGTTTTAATTTCAACGGTTTATCTGTTGCTTAGCGTAAGAAGACAGAGAGTGACTTTTTAGAACCAGCTATTAAAGAAGATCAGGAAGAATTATAGCAGGGAAACTTGCAAAAATACAAATTTAATTTTTTCCTCTAATTTTTGGAGCAAATTAAAATGCTAACAGTGGATGAAAACAAAGATTGCAATAAAAGCCTGCTTGAATTACTTTATTAAATACTTTATGGTTTCACTATTTTTCTCCTTATTTTCCCCCAGAGCTATGATCCTAACATTTCTCAGGCATGTAACGTGCTAATCTTATCAGGTTGAATAAGCCGGTTTTGTGTATATCTTGAATATATATTGCTGATTACATTTTATTTTTCAGATTTTTCCGAGTGCTATCTACATATAAAAAGCAAGCAGATCAAGTTTATCAATTGATTTAACTCTAACACACAACTATAAATATATGACAAGTACCCAGCAGCTTATACCACAATTTGGTGGGTACGGACATTGTATATGAGTGGTGTTCTTCAATTAAAATAAAATAAAATAAAATCCTGAATGCTGAAGTAAGTAGATTTTTTCCCTTTAACTACAGTGAGGCAAAAATTTCAATTAAACTTTATCTTAACAGTTTTTGTCTTCCAAAATGGCCAAATATCCATACAAGTTTTATGATGATAGGAGAGTAATCATTTGATCTGAGCATACTGGAGAGAGATTGATGCACGTACGAATTAAACTTAACTGCTAGAATAAAGTCAAGAAAACTTCAGCCAATCCTAATACTTCCTGTTTGGGATAAACTTCAATTTTGCTGTGTGCAGCATGGCCTTTTCTTTACTAGGAAAATGTGCTAATCAATGTATCAAAATTCTAGTACAAACAATGTTAAAAATAGTTTTGAAATTCATTAGTTAGTCAAAAGAAATCCTGAACTTCCCTTTGGAGAAGAAGCACTATGTGATTTGAATTAGGACTGGAAAATATACTCTTTTATGTACTCTTAGATGATTATATAATTTTGGAAAAATAGATATAGTTAGCCTATCTCTTTATGAAGCAAAACTTTATTAGCAAGACCTAGACCAAAGCTAGCTGTCCTCTCTAAGTAGTGAAAATTAACACCATCACTGTATACATTAACCTTAAGGAAAACATCTAAATGTAAGAGATTTAAACTAGATTTAATAGAACTTTTATTGTGTTCCATGACAATATAGTGTTCCCTTTCAAAAATAAATATACTAACAACTATAGATTTTCTCAAACATTTCTGAGAGGAAGTAAAAAAGACTAGTGTTCCAAAATCACTTATTTTCAAATACCCCACGTATTTTCTCAATACAAATAATTTTGTTCATGGCACAAAGTTCTTATACACAATTCTAAACATTTCAGAGGCTGATAGTAAAATTTGATCTCAGACAAGGAAAAGATAAATTTAAATTAATTTTTCTTAGTGGGTTATACAGAATTTATGTAAAGAGGAATTAACATTTATGACATAGAACATTTAAATATGTAGAAGTGAAGAGTAGGCATATAGCAGCCCAGCTTGTTTTCTACAGTATATTCTATTCATAAAATGCCTTGGAAAAAATAAGATGTAAACAAACTGGAACATATGAAACAAAACTTGGATACATTAACTGAAGGAACAGATGCTGTTTTTTCTTCACACAGTTCTAAAATTAAAGTATACCTCTAACTGGTGGGGGAGCCTCCTGTTCATACTGGGGAGCTTCCACCTCCTCCTCTTCATATGGAGGAACTTCCTCTTCATAAAAAGCAGCTTCTTCTTCGTAATGGGTGACTTCCCCTTCATATTGAGAAACTTCATACTGAGGAACTTCTTCATAGGGACTAACTTCTTCATAATGGTGAACTTCCTCCTTGTAATGGATTACTTCCTTCTCATATCTGGTTACTTCTTCATATTGTGGAACTTCTTCCTCTTCATCCTGAGGAACTTCAACATACACTTTTTCTTTTCGGACAACTGTCTTGCGTGCTTCAGGCACTTAAAAAGACATCAATGAAAAGAATCTTAAAATTTAGCATGTAGATCTTACTGACGCTAAGGATCACAAGCATTGTCAAGTAAGAATTACACTAAAGGACAAACATTCCTTAGAAAACAAATCAGTATTATTCTCTGTACATGGAACATATAAGACACAAAAAAAACACATTTAAATCATATTTCAGTACTCTATCCAGTATACCTTTGGCTGGTGCTCTTGGCATTTTTTTAGGAGGAGAAATTGGTACTCTTTCTTCAATGATAGCCCTCTCTGGTACATCAGGCACTTAAAAAATACAGTACATTTATATTTAATAACTTGAAAAAGTGGTGTTTAAGAGCAAAAATATTATTGTCAAACACATTAAAAATATCTTACAAATACATGGCTGATACATAGAAGACAACCACATATATTGACACTGGACTTGTAATTATGGAATCAATTAGACTGCTATTCAATACAACAACAACAAACATTTCAAGGTTCCAACGTAAGTATCAGAGATGATTCCTGCTTCATCCTCTGCTGCCAGCAGTGGATTTAAGGTTCCTGATGTGCAGAACTCAAAATCCAAATTCAAACAGCTACAAAATCACTAAATTGCATGTATGTCCTCTGTGGCTGCCATTATCCACAACAGTGACATCTTATACTACCTCAGCAATAGAGCAAGGTCTCAATCACTGCCAATAAAAAATTTACAAAGGAAACTCCAAATGAAGAAAAAGGAGCATATAGAAAAAAATGCTGTGTGAGTGGATGACAATGGATAAGAGTTCTGACCTAATTAAAGGCAAAAGAATTCATTGTTCAATGGGGAAGGCATTGTTTGTCTTCTGTCAATTGCTTTATACAATGATTCTTTATTCAGGCATGACAAGCAACCATTGCCTATAATGGCAGAAAAATTTCCAAAAGATTGATATAAATATGTTTAGTTTGTAAGATTTATTCAGGAAAGAATGCACACTATATTCAAGCAGCATATTCTCTTTTTTTTAGAGCAGCAGTGCATAGGTTTTGTCTTCTGAGGCAGGTCTCATGGGATTTTGTGACCAATATCAAAGGAAACTGAACAAAAAAAATGACTCTAGCATTTTAATGTCTGGGAGACAGCTGGGCTTGCTAAGAGAATAACTTTGGCCTTTTCTTAACAGACCTGAGATATTTTGATATTTAGAGATGGAATCCATTTTGTCAGTGATAGATTTGAGAATTTATGCAGGCTTTTTTCATGGTAGGCTACAGTGAGGGTGAACGGCTACCACGACTTTTGATGTTTGCTGTGGGTGTTAGTTTTAAGGCAATGTGAACAGTGACCACCACCTTAAAGATTTTCTTGCAAAATCCCTCTTGATGTATAATTGTAAAGGTCAGGTACTTGTGCATTTGAAATCTTAAACTAAAACTGATTGGACCTGGTAACTTCAGTTGATTTGATTACAAAACCTGCATTGTGCATCAGTATCCTTGTCAGGAAACTCAAGTATTTTTTTGATTGTTTTGACCCTGCTACACCACCTCTCTTTGGCATCCTATGGGAGAACTGTTGAATCTGATGTCCTTTTGCTTTGATCCTTCTATTCCAAGAGCAACTAGAATATTATTCCTGCCTTATAGACAGTCAAAGTTCCCCTTTTATCCTTATAATAATCATGATCTGCCTTTACCCTCATAAATCTCCAATAGAGAGACTAAATAAATTATTTAACTTCACATTGGTGTGACAATTCATACCGATATGTTCAGAGTGATTGATAATGTTTACCAACAACAACAGGACTGAAAGTAGTAAATATGAGGAATCTTGTGACTCTTTTTCCATAAATCAATAGACTGTTACCCAAAGTAATAGGATAATGAATTAAGAAACTTTCTTCAAAGCCATTGAACTGGTATGTCCAATACATGGGATTGTGCTAAGTGTCTTAGCCAGCTGGGAAACAGAGCAAAGGTAAAGGCTGCTGCTTTGACTTTCAGATTTAGGTTGGAAATTGCTGTCACAGAAGAGGAAAACACACACTTTCTTTTCAGAAGAGGAAAGCATGTTAATTTAAATAAGAAAAAGGCTGCCCTGTTTTTCCTCAAAGGTCTGAGAGGTGTCAAGATTTGCAAAGGATGGGCTAGTGAAAGGGTTGGTCTTCAACTATGACAAAAGCAATAAGCCAAGAGGGAAAATTTCAGACTTTTCTGAGAATGGAATGCTATTCTGGAATCCCTTGGGTACCTTTAGTACTCTACAAGACACACCTTTGGGATAAACCAGTTACTGGTGATTTGCATAGGACAAAAATTTATGATTGGCTGTTTTTTTTTTATTTTATTATTTTTTCTTTTTTTTGGGGGGTGGGGGGGATATTTTGCTAAGTAGTTGAAAATTTGTAAATTTGGACACAGAATCTTTTTAGTCTGTTCATACCTGTGTATGAAATCTCCTCTTCTGTGTGAAGAGAAATGGATACTTCCTCTGACATAGCCCAGCGTTCTTCTTCTGTTGGTACTTCAAAGACAGAGTCCAACTTTAACATTTTTTCTCTGGTGCAATATTGTGTACAATAATAAATATCCCATTAAGTGTTTCTTAGAAAACTAATTATTATTTCATGACACCTCCCACACCCAGGGTAATTGGGGAAAATCTAGTGTTTTTCAAAGGCACTGTTAAGGTTCATTTGGGACGATGCTGAGGCAGTAGAACTCTAAGTAACATGCCAGTGGCAGGTTTAAAGCTCTGAGCTTTAGGGAAGTCAGTTCATAGATTAATCCATGGGCAGGAATACCTTCTGGTGGTGGTGACACTTTTCTTTTTGGAACTGCAATGGATACTCTTTCTTCTCTGATAATTTTCTTTGGCTCTTCTGGCACTTTAAGAAAGAGTAGTTGTAAGAATACTAAATTCTAAAAGGAGTAACACGCTTCCATACAAAGTTCATATAAAAGAATTAAGGGCAAACAATTATGGGGAAATAGTGCATGTTTACATATCAAGGATACTTCTCTTACAATAAACACAACAATTACACTGAACATACAAAGATAAAGACATTTAATTCACAGAGAAAATGATCAGCTGAAATTCTAATGCATAGTAGCTATATATGCATTAAGTATTTTGTATAGAATTAGTTTTTTTTTTTTTTTTTTTTTCCAAGAAAAAATTCCCTAGGTAAATTTGATGCTTTGAAAGACCTTGCAAGTTTAGTAACAGCAAAAATATCATCAAGCGTTAATAGTATAAGATACTAAAATAATACATAAAATATTAGAATAAGAAATACAGAGACAGAATGGAAATGCAAATCACATCATAAAGCAAACACAACAAATTGACACAACATGAAGATACAAAGATGGAGATGAAGGTGAGATGTCTCCAGGCTCTTCAGAAACATTACTTAATCACAAAAGACCACATATAAAGTATACATTACAAAATAGCTTTTCAAATACAAGAAAATCACAGAAGCAGAAGACGTATTTCTAAGTCTGAAACCCTCCACTTTGAATATTGACTATGTTATAAAACATTGATTGTTTTTTCCTAGATGTGTTGATATTTATTGAATAAATTGTCTTCGCTGAGTAAATGTCTTCATTCAGCTTTCCAAAGCTCTTAAGCAGATAGTGTAATCAATTAAGTTACTAGTAGCTTAGAAAATGCAAGGAATGCAGGTGTGTGACTGTTCTCCATTACCTTCTGCATTTTTTTTTGCGAGGGAAATGACAAAACTGTGTTTAATTTAAAATCAAGTTGGGAGAGCCTGGGGAGAGCCTTGTATTACCAGGCAGATGATGAATATGATGCATGCATACATCTGATATTTAGAAGCCTTCTCTACATTCAAAAGAACTTATATACCTTTAGCTGGTGGAACTGCCACTTTCTGTGAAACTGGAACACGAACTTTCTCTTCTGGCAGAGTCTTCTTGGGCACTGCTGGCATTAAATTTATTTATTTATTTATTAAACAAATGTTTATTTTAAAAGATTTTGAATTAATCACAGTTTGCTAACATGATCAGATGACAAAACACAAAAGCAGAGACGTGACAATTCTTTAAGTCAAATAAAGAAACAATAGCAAACATTGAAACAACTTGTTTTGTTACAATCAGACATTACAAATATAAATCAGTATTCCGAAACAAGACTTCTCTTGTGTAGCTCTGAAAAATTATATACCTCTTTTGGGTGGAGCCTCATCTTTTTTAGCAACTGCAACTTTTTCTTCTGTGATAATTTTCCTGTGCACTTCAGTCATTTAAAAAGAATAAGAATATTTAATTGTAGTATTTTAAATGCAGATATATTTGATTTTTCTACTTCATCTGCCTTTTTTTTTTTTTTTTTTGTAAAAGAAAATGCTAAAGAAACTTCAATAACAAAAATAAGACACTGAAAAAGAGCGTACTTTAAAGGCACAGTGCAAACAAAGCAGAGTAAATAACCAAAAGAATGGGAAGATGCAGACAGATTTCAGATACTAATAAAACCAAATTTATCTATGTAAAATGCCTAAATACAAGTACTACAAGACTGACCAAAAATACTCCATGACGTCATTCTTTGTTTACCTTTGGTTGAGGGAGTTACTTCAAAATCTCTCTCGAAAATGGACACTTGTTCTTCTGGAGGTTCTTAAAAAAGATTGTGCAACTTTAGAAAATTGGATTGATCTCACCAAAAGGCATAACATTAAAGATGAAATAGCTTATAAATTCCATTAGCAAGACAGAGAACACAGTCCACATTGTAAACAAACAGACATAAGTACATGTTTAATGTTGAAGAAATTTGATATTGATGTTGACGAAAATTGGTATGATATATCTATTTATAGATATATATCATGATATATGTCAAAGAAAGAATGCAGCAGTAAAGTCATTATTATTATATATATTTTTTTCAACAGGAGCAAACCACTGATATACCTCTTGCTGGTGGAGCCTCCACCTTCTTAGGAACAGGGATCAGTACTTTCTCTTTAGGAGCTGCTTTCTTATGAACTTCAGGTACTTCAGAAAAATAAGTAAGATGGAAAGTTGAGAAATAATATTAAACTGCTTTATTTGTAATTGTCTATTACCTTTTTCTTTTTTTAAACTAGTAAAATTTTACTGAGTTATCACAAACTTTTCATAGTACAAGATGGAATTTGAGACAACCATTCATCACTGAAAGCAGACATTGCACATGTCAACATAGAAAGACAGTAAGGCAAACAATACCCCCTTGGAAGAAACAAGAATACATGACCCAGATGAGGAACTGTTTTATACCTTTAACTGCTGGAGCTTCCTGAGGGGCAGCTGGAATTTTTGGTTCAGGGACCACTCTCCTAGGCTTCTCAGTCACTTTAAGAGATTACAATACATAGTTTTACAAAGAGGAAAAGTACCACTTTAACATGCATGCTTTCCTTAATATATTAAAAACAATACACACACACACACAAAAAAAAACAACTAGAGAAACGTGTAGTGACAACACTCAGACTGATGAAACAAGGAACACTGAAACAATCAATATTTCATAAATGAAATTAATGTGTACCTTTAGTGGGTGGGACCTCCTCTCTTTTAGGAAGAGTTACCTTCTCCTCTATGTAGTAAGACTCTTCTTCGGTCACTTGAAAATAGTAAAATAAAGATACTTGAATTTCAGTATTTGACATTTATTACTGTCTTTATAGCCTTTGTAAGTAATAAAATACTTGATAAGACAAGAATAAGCAGTGTGCATTACTAAAAGACACCCCTGGAATTACTAGGTTACAAAAACTAGATTCAAACCCTCCTGCTTCCTCTGAAGCCAATAAAACAAGTCCAAGCAATTTAAACAGAACTGAGACTGAGCTCCTATCTTGTATTTCTGTGGAATTTGAAAATGTTCAGCATTTAAAATGCCAGATCAGCACTTTCCATTCCTCTGCTCACTAGTTCACTAATATTAGAATTTGTCTATTTTGAGAAACTCTCTCTCCCAGATATTGAGAAATTTTTTTGGCTAAAGCTATCCTTTGTAAATACTTTCTATGGTGTCACCTGTAAAGGTAATTGAGGCAATCAGTGTATGTTACCACCAATAAATTTACACGCGGAAACAATTTAGTCATTTTGCCATGAAACAGCCTGAGGAAACAGTACATCATGATATTCTGAAGAGACTTTACTTCATTTGAGAAACAAGGTGAAAAAGTAATTTTCAATAGAGATTTTTCTTGTAAAAAATAGTGAAGGGCTGATAATTCTCAACACCCAAGAGATAACTTATTATTTTCACCATATTAAAACAGGATTAACCACAGTTTTCAGAAGCAAGTCAAAGAAATTGTAGACATTCATAGTGTTAAAGTTTGTAAGATATGAAACTTAAGGCGTATTTATTCAGTAGTAAATTTTCCTTCTAATTAGACTAAATTAGAATCTATGATATTTTTGATAAAAAATAAAAATCTCTGTTTGCTTCTGCCTAGTATTCTTGAATTGTGGTCATACCTTCAGAGATCTCCTCTCTGTGAATGGAAATAGATACTTCCTCCATTTCTTCTTCAGCCCATTCTTCAACTGTTGGTTCTTTAAAGAAAATACTTAGTTTTAGGGTTTTTCTTGGATGTATCAGCGGATGGGCAAGAAGATCAAGAAAAGTTCTGCATGACACTGGCAGATATGCATACTATACAGAAACTTGCAGAAGTTTCAGAAACTATACAGAAACTATGCATACTATACAGAAGCTCACCTTCATTCAAGGCCAGGCTTGATGCGGCTCTGGGCAGCCTGCTCTAGTAGCTGGCAACCCTGACCAGAGCAGGTGGGTTGAAATTAGATGATCTTTAAGTTCCGTTTCAACCTAGGCCATTCTATGATTCATTCTATGAAACTGCCATGCACACACATAAGTATGACTTGCACTAAATGATGTCTGTTATGCATGCATGCCCCATGTACCCTATTGTGTGGTGTTATCTGTCTCAAATATCTTTCACTGGTCAATGGTCAGTACATCAGAATGCCTTAACTCCCCAAACCTCTCAATCACAACAACTGATGTGGGGAGACAAGGGCAAAAGAATTAGATGTTTTTCATTGATCCTGCTACATAAAAATAAGAGGGACAAAACCAAGATCATAAGGATAGGTCAAGTAGTGAAAGGAAAACCTGGCATACGTGTATCTACAAATATGACTGCATGGGGGAAAACATCAACTTGTTTGAGGGTAAAAGGTTGACAAGCAGGGAACAGAAATTAACAATATATCTATCCATATGAATATATGTACTTGCATGTTCATATTTGACAGGGATAACTTCACAGAATCAGATAATCATCTAGGTTGAAAGAGACCTCCAAGATCACCTAGTCCAACCTCTGACTTAACACTAAGTCCTCCACTAAACTTCCATAACTCTTTTTAAAAATTATTTTTATTTTTCAAGAGAATATGTAAATTGTATTGACTGGCAAGTCATTAACGGGATAGGAAAACAGTCACAATGTTGATATTGGATATCTCGAAACAGATCTTTGTTGGAATTATGCCAACTTAAAATAAGTGATCTCAACCTCCCTTGCATATGAGAATCTGACCTAAAAGAGCTAGTGAGAAGCTAAAGCTGAAGAGAACATAGTACTGCTACCTATCTGCAGGGCTCCAGAGAACATTGTAGGGATTATAAGAAATTCGTAGTTACATTCCTAAGTAGTGGAGTCTAACCTCAACACTATACACCTACACATACATCTTACTGTGATTTCATGAGAACTTGATCCTAAGATCACTGTGTTTGGTGGTAGAGTTTCCATTCATGTCAGTGGGGTGGGATCCTGGCATTCAGGACTGAAATGGTAAGTGGCACTCAGAGGATCTTAACTGCCTGCAAGTCCATAAAGTATTCCACTAGAAAACTTATTCAAGGTAAATAACAAATCCTTTTTTTTTTTTTTTTTTTTTTTTTTTTTTGATCTTGGTTTTAGAACAACAGACTTCTAGTACAAGTTTCTCACTAGTGTTTGTTTATAGAATACCTTCAGGTGGTGGAATTTCCTCTGGAATGGCTACAGATATTCTTTCTTCTGTTGTGAATATTCTTTCTTCAAAAGTTGCTTTCTTCTGCACTTCAGGCACTTTGAAAGACAATAACATTAAATGGATGAATTTCTAATCCCAGTGTGGAAGCAATGTTGCAAGATGCTAAATCTAAGTTTCCAAAGAATTGTTTCAGGGCGTTGAGCAAATAACATATAACAGAGATTCAACATTTACAAATAATATTTTTGTAAGTACTGAAAAACACATACAAAATAATCCATTGATGAATTGTCACAAAATCAGTACAGCACAATTCACAGAGCAAGCAGAAATCAATGACTGAAAACAACACAGAACATACACCACACAGAAGTTGAGAAATGGCATATTCTTTCATTCTACTGGAAAGCGTACCTTTAGCTTGAGGAGCTTCAACTTTCTTAGGAACAGCAGGAAGTACTTTTTCTTTAGGGACAGGTTTTTTAGGAACTGCAGGCACTTAAAAAAAAAAAAAAAAAGCGTTCAGTTTTAGGATTTAGAAAGTGCAAAACTGGCAAAGGAAACATAACAGAAATGTATTATTGAAAAAGAAGATTGCACATGGACATATTCTGTTTATAAAACACAACAGCTGAGCAAATTGAAGGAAATATTGAAGTTCTGAAGACTACAATAAACAATATTGTACCTTTTGCAGGTGGAGCCTTTTCTACTTTGGGAGCATATGGTAGTTTTTCTTCTGGAGCTGTTTTCTTGGGTACTTCTGGCACTTCAGGTATATTAATTAAAATAATATTAAATAACTCAAATTACAGGTGTTTTAAGACTACATCTAAAGGACTGACAAAACTGACACAAAAGGTACATAGCTAATATAACTGAAGTACAACCAAAACCAGATTTACTTAACAATCAAAATGAAAATTTACCCACATAATCAAGATGTTTAAGATAACAAGAAAAGAGCGATATTCTATTTAGGTATACCTTTAGGTGGTGGAGCTTCTTCTCTTTTTGGAACAGCAATTTTTTTCTCTGGGGGAGCTCTCTTGGGCACCTCTGGCACTTAAAAAAGATAAAATGTAAGACAACTGAATTCTGTTTTTGGAAGATATACTTTTTGAAAGATCTACTGTTTTTGAAAGATTCTACTTTTGAAAGATGCCTTATAGAAAGGCATTTGTTTAGAAGGATACCAAGAAACACCACAGAACACATAAATAATACACTTAACATGGAAAGATATAAGATGATCAACAAATATTTGAAAAAAAATATTAAACTATTCACTGGAAAGTGTTTTGAAACAGATTTATTAACTGAAGAAAGAGCTGTTCAAGTACGTTACCTGACCTTAAAAAGTGTTATATATGTACAAACAATTATAGTTTAAATATATATACATATATATGTACTTTTCTGACACAGGTAGGTTAAGAACAGTGACAAAAACAACAACAGAAACAGATATTTAAGTATAGTCCATCACCAAGTATACCTTTCGCAGGTGGAAGTTCTTCTCTAGGAGCAGGAACATGTACTTTTTCTTCAGGAACAGGTATTTTAGGCACTTCAGGCACTTTAAAGATATTAAAATGTGTTTCAGTATTCTTTCCAATGTTTTTGAGTTTGTCTTCGGTAAGAACAGACATATAACATAGCACACAAAGTCTACATACACATGTTTAGAAGTTAGAACAATAGTACAGGACTGGTAAAAGTCCACTTTCAAAAGATGCTGTACCTTTTGCTGGGGGAGACACTTCCTTTCTAGTAACAGCAACTTTCTTTTCTGGAACGTGTTTCTTCGGTACCTCAGGCACTTTAGAAAGCATTGTCAAAGTGAGAGAACTTTAGTTTTTGTAACACTTATCCAGATTTCAGTGACAAAATTGCTTTATAAAGCATAATATCTGGACAAGCAGCTGAGCACCACAGCACAATACATCGTACAACCTTTTGGACATGCAGCATGTATTGTCTTTACTTAGGAGAGACAATAAAATACAGTATAAAATATCAATATTAATATTAATGTACTATCATCTTTCATGGCACTGTATTGAAGGAAAAACACTCTACACTTATCTGCAAAAGCCACACAATCTAAATACAAACAAGCACAAAATTGTTAGGAAAGGAAAGAGCCAAAGCTGAGACACCTAAGCACTGTAAATAACGTTATAGAACAAAGCAAAAAAAAGAGAAAAGAGATAGTGCAGAGACAAAACTACATAAACATCAAATTCATAAATACATTCAAGACAACTTAAAAAACATATAATGAAAGAAAATAACTTTTTTTTTCTTTTGTTTGTTTGTGTCTAGGGCAGTAGAAATACCTTTAGCTGGTGAAACTTCTTTTGGGACAGGAACAGGCTTTCTTTCTTCTGGGACATGCCTCTCTGGTATCTCAGGCACTTTGAAGAGAGAAGTGGTGAACATTTAGAAGACCGAAAATATTTAGTAAATCACTGTAGGCTGCCTTCAACATGCTGGGTAAGCAAACACAGTATGTCAAAAAATATGTTGTTTTATCAGACAGATGCAACAGTCTCATGTAAAAAAAAAAAAAAATCAAACAATTAATTAAAGCAGTCATGAAGAAGCAGAGGTTAGAAATGCAGTAGGTATAGAACTTTTGGGAGTAGACCCATAGTGAAATGGAATGATCTGAATTCTAATATGCTGTTCTTTGGTAAAGAGTAGTACAGCCAAATAAGATGAAAGCTCCAAAAAATTAGGCACGTGATGATGATATTGTTCACCTTCATCATGAGGGATCTCTGGTTCTGCAGAAATGACCTCTTCTTCTTCTTCCTCCTCTGTGACTTCCTTACGTGCTGCAATAGGAATTTGAAAGACGTTAAATTTGGAGATATGAAATGTCAACATCTGTAGTAAATCTGAAATATTTTAGGAAGATACTATGTGTATCCAGTACACCAAGGTCCACTGAAACACATACATTAATATGTTTAAAAAAAGGCAGCCAGAAAATTAACAGCATGTGCAAATCTGACAGTGAGTTTTGATTGTCAAATGAATTCAAAATGTTTTTTAAAATCTTAAACATTAACTTCTCATTATCTACCTTCAATTGGGTAAACAGCTTCAAAGAATCTTTCTTCAACTGTCTTCTCACGCTCTGTTGGCTCTTCAAAGAAAAGCATTTTAACAAGGTAAAATAGCTTAGATGTTAACATCTGTTAATCTAAAGAAAACAGGCTACATAACACAACAAACAAAAAGAAGCAATGCATATTGAAACATAAATGTACAATATGTCTAAATATGTAATTTGCCACATATAAAAATAGATTTAAAGAAAGTATAGCAAGGTAGATTTTTTTGTTTAATGTTATTTTTCATTGTATTTAAATTTATTTATTTATTTATTTATTTATTTATTGGGGGGTGTACAGCTTTTTGGTTTTGTACATACCTGTGACATATGAGTACTCTTCTTCTCTGTGGACAGAAACCGACATCTTTTCTTCTGAAACAGTCCATGTTTCTAGTGTCGGTACTTTAAAGATAGGATTTTGGTTTAGTATTTTATATCCTAGATCCACAGTAGTGGTAGAAAGCATTTGAGTTTTTACAAAATCTCTATCTGTATTATGTACTTAAATCTTAGACATATTTAGACAGTCAGTATTCACATTCTAAAATACTGAACGCAAAACAAGCATAACAAGTAAAAATGTAGTATCCATTAAGAGTGTAAAGAAACAGACACTTTTAACCCCAGAATTTAAAATATATGCATGCACAGACTTTCAGAACTGGTGTATCAGAATAACACCAAAGGCGTTTCTTCAAAGAAGTGTTGGGACACAGGGCCATTATTATGTAAGCATATGTCAGCAGGCAGAGAATATGAAGAGAAAAAACTAAGTCACGCTGCAATATCCTGCCAGTTATTTAAAGATGAATCACAAGGCCAATCACAAATGCTTTAAACAATGCAACTAGTCACAGCATGACCAGTACAAAAATTCAGGTACATAAACAGCCATACAAAATCACAAGAGATGCAAGAGTACTCAGGGTGCTGGTGAAAACAAAGTGTAGTTGAAAGATGTTGATCTGTACCTTCCTTTTTCATAACTTTTTCTTCAATGATCATTGAAGGTTTTGGTGGTGGAATTTTCTTTGTTACTGTTGACATTAAATTCGGTTAATCAGTCATATATTTGTCAACAAGATCAAAATAAATCTACAGCTATTTAGGAATAATGCTGAAAATACAAAAAAAAAAAAAAACACTTGACAAACATAATCAAGCTCAGCACCTAAGCCAGGCTCTTCAGAACTGTGCAAAGCAACAGAATGAATGTGTTTGCTTCATTGATTTTATCGCTGCCTTCTAAAGGGGGTGGGTAGCTCAGGATATATGACAGAAGGTCATATCCTGATATATTCTGAATTCTATTCAACAGACTCCAGCTGCAGAATGGTAAATGCTATACAAGAAGAGTGAGTTACAAAGAGAATAAGGATGCATCTTTATTTCAAACATTTATTCAAGACACCCTGGCAGACAAGTCAAGGTGGAAAGCTGAGGAAGACAGGGATTTCACGTCTTGAGCTGAGTGGAACGTATTTTGTCACTTGATGTAAATCTACACTCCCTTCCTGTTTTAAAGCATTCAATGTTAATATCTACATTTTCTATTCCACCCCCCCCCCCCTTTTTTTTTGTGTCTTCCTTTTACACAATTCAGCAGAAGCTTTTACTAGAGCTGTTTCAGGCTGAAAAATTGTTCTGATCCATGTTAATTGAAGACAAAGCATATGCAGATCACCTAAGTAACAACAACTGCAACTTTCATGTAAAGATGACACTAAACAGTATGACAGTTAAACAGTAGTTACCCTCAGCCCGTTTGACTTTTTCTTCTGCAACCCTCTGAGTGGTAATCTCAACTTTTTCTTCAACAGGTTTCTTGACAACTGTAAGTGATTAATATATATTTATCATTTAAATCATCTTGCAAATTATTTTCTAGGCATAAAACAGGTAGAACTGGATATCTCCCCCTTCTCCCTCCTCTGCTTAAGATGTGATAAACTTTGTGTATCCAATACATTACTTAGGGTATTGTTTGCTTTGTTTGCTACAATAATGGTAAAGGTACATGTGAAACAGGTGATATGGCCCACTTTCCCCGAGAGATATGCAGTGATTGGAGGATGCTTCTCAGAAGTGCAGCTTTCACTGGCTAAAAAGCACCACCCAGGCCCAAGGCTAATATATAGTGAGGAGGAAAGACAACCAAAGCTTAGATTGATTTTGCTAGCAATTCTTGGTTTGCTTCAACCACCCTTGCCAGTATTCTCTCTCCGCTGGAAAATCTGTGGTGGAAGAAGAGGAAGGTTTGCCATGCCCCTTGGTCATGTAACTGTCCAACATGAGGAAAATTCCTATTCAAGGAAATCTGAATAGCGATCACAGTTCAGCTTGAAGGGAATGCATTAGAGAGAGAAATTTGAATGTTGCTGTTAGTTTTGCAGGAAAGTCATACCTTTACGAACTGTTACTTCTTTCTTTTCTTTCTTTTCTGCTGTAATTGCTGGAGACTTCTGCTCAGGAACAGGCATCTTAGGAACTTCAACCACTTTAAAAATAAAAACAATTCTTAATGATGCAAAATGCATTGTCTAAGGGCTTACTAAGGACAGAAGTAATTAGTTATGCAATTATATGATTATGAAGTTGAAACGTACACTGAGTTTTGAAGATCTAACTGTAGCAGTAAAATTTTTCGTTCATTTTTGTGTTTGACATTTTCTCATCAGAACCATTTTCTGGTCCTAGAGGCATACACATTACTACCACCTTAGACAGTTAAAGCACACAAGGACTTGCAAAATTATCCAGTTATTAACATCAAAAAATTGATATCTGAAACATCTAACCTAAATCAAGTATATGTAGAATGCATGAAAATGATAGGAGAAATAACTAAAAATAACACATAACCTTACAAACTAGAAATTCACATTAAGTTTTAAAGATGCTCCAATCTGTGAAGTCCACTGGTAATCATATTATAATGTATCACTTTCTATCTGCACCTATATCTTGCCATACCACGCTCCTTGTATTGTCAAGTAGCAATCACGACTTGGCAGCATATTAAAGTTCAAACTGTAAGATAATAAAAACTCTTTTATACCTTCTTCATGAATGACTCGTGTTTCTTCATAAGCCACTTCTCTTTTCTCATAAGCTTCTCCCCATTCCTCTTCCCCTTCATCATAACCTTCTTCCTTGAAATAATAATCATGCTCTTCTCCATAATCTTCTTCCCATTCTTCATAAGGCTCTTTGGACTTTTCATATATTTCCTTTTTTTCTTCATGAATCTCTTCTTTCCTTGCCATAGATGTTATTTTGACCTCTTTGGGCTTCTCTGGCAGAACCTCAGGAACTTAATAAATAAATAAATAAATAAAATATAGCCTGGAATCTGCAAGGTGTATTGGATGATCACAGTTAATGAAATGATTTCTCCCTTACAGACAGTTTAAGTGCCTCTTCCCCCCCCCCCCCCTTTTTTTTTCCCCCAGCAGTCCTAATCAGCTTGGGTTTTAAATGCGTATGTGTTTAACATATAGAAAGAAATCAAACAGACGTCTGTTCCAGAAGGTAAATTTACTATTCTTAAGATACTTTTTTTGTTGTTTGTTTTTTGAATTTACCTTTAGGTGGTTGGACATCTTCAGGACCCTTTTTAACCACCTTTTTGGTGACTTTCTTTACTGAAACCTTCTTTTCTGAAAAAAAAAAAAAAAAAAAAAAAAAATTAATTAAAACAAACCAAAACAATGCAGTTATAATTAAACATATACATGCTATCCAAGTACTTTAAAAATTCTTACCTGGCTTCTTTTCCTCTGGTGGTGGAACAAGAGGCAGAAGAATAGGAATAGGGGTAGCTTATGAGAAAAACAAAATATTTAGAATAAAGCCTTGGAAGTATTTCTTCAAGTCTTCTTGAAGAAATATCTTAGTGCATTTGGAAAACAGGCAGAGGAGATTATTTTATTGCAACTATGAATAAAAGGAAAAATGGCGCTCATTCTGACCATCCACTGTATCTGGAACAATATATTTTGAATGAGAATCTCCAGTCTACTGTTATTTGAACCCCAGCCCTTCACAGCTTTGTTTTCTTTCCTGCCATCATTCTCCTATCTTTTCTGATAGTAATTCATCTAAATATCAGTCTTTTCCCTCCTGCTGTCACTCCAAGCATTTACAAAATTGGCATGGAAATTTAACTTAGAAGAATGCATTTCTCAATCTATACTAAATGACTGAATATAGCAGAAACATTTGTAATATTTGTAGTCTGTAGAAGAATAACAGAGCCTGGGTAGAGAAGTCCACTGACAATACACATGCAAACTGTTTATTCTGTCTTCAAAAGACTTTGTCGTTTATTTTCCATTTATGATTATTGTTAAATTTTATTTTATTTTTCAAAATCACAGTTCAGAGAGTTTGCTTAAAAGATATTTATATGGTAAAAATGAAGAATGATTATAACAGGAAAACAGAAATAAAGGGAAAGTGGAGTTAACAGCAGACTGATGGAAAAACAAGCTGGAATGATGGGCATTTTTTTTTCTTTTTAAGAGACATACCTTCATTTTTTCTGTGTATAATTTTTATCTTTGATGCTGCAAAAGAAGTCTATTCACACCAATGCTTGCTCTTATAACATTTCTACAGGAAGAATCAACTAGATTTTATCACTGGAGCTGTCTAAGATTTTTCTCTGAGGTACCCATGACTGCTGCTTCAGTGATGATATAAAAAAGCACTATGCAACAAGTATTTTTTTGTTTGTTTTTTATCCTACCTTCAGCTGGTTTTTGAGGTGGAACTGCAACCTTGGCATCAGGAACATCTGGAAAGTCAAAATGTTTAACTGAATCAAAAATACAGATCTGAATTTGCTATCCCCAAGATTAGTTCATGGGCCTTTATTTGTTTATATTTTAGCACACAATTATTGTAACTTGCTCCTCAAGCATAAGCAAGCTCATGTATAGATAATTACTTGAATTAATCTTTTTATCTGGCCAACTTTGCACTGTTTCATTTTATTTATAGATAGATAGATTTGCGTCATTTTGGAGTAGGCTCTTTCTTAAGAACATTCAGAAAGGAAGGTCGTTATATATCATAAGGAGATGATTGCTACCCATTTTTCTTCCTTGTTTAACTGTTCAGCTGTGCAGATGATGTTGAATGTATTCATTGGTACCTCTTCATTGTTCCTCAGTCATTTAAATAAAAATACACTTGTTTTATAGAATGTGGCTTCCCATATTGTACAAAATAAGACCAGACACAACCAGAACAAAATAAGACCCAGACACAAAAATAATCACTGCTTTCAGAGTTATCAAAGTAGTCATTTCCACTATGTATAAGAATAAATAGTTCCTCATATGCACGGCTGAGGAATATTTTTTCAGACTGTAGGTTTCACTTTCTATAGCCAGGGGAAAAGGATAAAGCAGAACAATGCAATATATCTATGACAGATAACAGACATGATCTTGTGGTAATCTTGTGCATTATCTTTACCTGGTGGCTTCAGCTCCAGTTTGATTTCTGCAAAAGAGTAATACATTTCTTTTAGAACTATTTGTTTTTCCAGAATCATGTTTCAAACTCACAAATTTGTATGTAGCTAGGATCATAAATTTGTTTAGAAAATTCACTAACCTTTGGTTACCAGATAGAGCTCTGCAGTGCTTCTTGCTTCTCCCCTTGGTTCAAGACGAGCAATTACAGAATATACACCTGCACCAGACACAAATTTTCATATTTATATGCTTGTATCATTAGAAAAAAAGAACATAAAATCACGGAAAAGAATGGCATTGGCCAAAATATGCCATGATTTTTTACCTTCATCTTCTGCAGTAACATTGTGAATAGTCATATAATGACAACGACCTTCACTTCTGAAGCTGTACTTAGGACTCTCTTTCAGTTCAATGGGGCCTTTATACCAAGTCACAACTGCATCATCAAAAGACACCTCACACTCGAAGGTTGCAGATTGGTGTTCACTCACTACAATATTCTGTATGCTCTTTGTGAACTGAATTGGTTCAGCTGTTTTAGGGACAACAAAAAAATATCTGTTATTAACTAAGACCAGGTCATTTAGTTTACCTAATCCCTTCTCACTGTTTTCATAAAAATAGCTACACTATAATGAGATGTAATAACAAATAAGAGAAAAGGAAATCCATCTACTATGAAGTATTATACATAAGAATGAAGATTAGAAGATGTAAGAATAAAAACATAAGATTGTTGTACAGAAAATATACAAGAGAAGCCATTAGGGAAATCAAGCGAAGGTAAAGAACAATTAAGGAAAAAGAGGAAATATGAGGAAAATAGGAGAGTAATAGGATAAAAGAAGTTAAAAGAAAGTATGACAAACAATTTGAGAGCAAGGGGCCATTAGTAATGATGATTTAGTTAAAAATACTAACTTACATGAATATGTCACATATTGTTCAAAGAGAAAGAACAAGAAAATTTCTTGTTTAATCCATTTCCAAGTTCAAGGATATTTCTTTAAGAAATCCATTTTATTTTCAATTGTTCTGTTAATGGAACATCCAGCAACTCTTTACCACTAATGTAATAAAGAGATTCTACATCTTTTTACAAACCTTCAATGGCCAGATCTGCAGTTGTTTCTAGATTCTCAAGCTTGCAGGTATACTGTCCCTGGTCTTCTGTTCTAACATCCTTGATGATGAGTTTGTGTACTTTGTCGGAGACTTGTGTTGAGTATCTCCCTCCTATCTTAATGGGCCTCCCATTTCTATACCACTGAGACTTGGCATTTGGTATAGAAAACTGACAAGAGAGCGTGCATATGTTTCCTTCCTTGAAAGTAGTGTCATGAAGATGCCGTTCAACTGCAGGTTCTATTAGCATGTTAAAATATATATATTTTTTAGCAGACATCAGACAATAGAATAATCAAAGAATTCAGATACTTAGTTCAAAAGTAGACTTACCAATCACAGTTAGCCTAGCACTGGCAATGTGTGGTCCACACACTATTCTGAAATTTCCCTGATCTTCAAGCTGGCAGTTCTTGATCCTAAGTATGTGGCGATCACCTTCAATTCTAATTTCATATTTGTCACTGGAGTCCAGTTTCTGTGTTCCTTTGTACCATGAAAGTTTAATTTCTGGATAGTTAATTTTAATTTCACATTCAAAGATAGCATCCTCATCTGTTAAAACCGTCTGATTTTCAATGTCTCTGACCAGAGTAATAGGCTGAAAAATATTAATTTAAATTAGTTTCAAGTTCCCTGTTATGGGTTTGAATATTTCACAAATCAGGACAAAAATAAGTTACCTCTGTCTGTGATAGTCGTTGCTGAATAAATGATACAAGTTCATCGAACTCCTGTTCTTCTCTTTGAGCCTTTTCTGTAAGCTCAATTTCCTGTAATAAGACAGAATGTACTTAAAGATTAAAGGATCTTAAATGTCAAGCTGTCATTTTTATCTAACATAAAACTAGTTCTTGCGCTTGCTGTAGCCATACTGTATCTAGCCTATCTTCTCATCTTAAAAAATAGCAACCAAGTTGTCAAGACAACATACCTGGCCAGAAGGGCCATTCCTTCTTTTTCAGTTTGAGCATGCAAGAATTTGAGAACTAAAAGATCTAAACAGATACCAGAAAATCCTGTTCACACAGTAATATCACATCATGGACACCAAGTCTGTTCACAGGGGCTGTGTTACTCTTAAAGCCAATGCTGTAGTCACACTGTATCTTACCAATCTATGGCTTTCTTCCTCTCGGGTTTGCTTTAGTAACTCAAAGGCTTGCAGGAGGCCACGGAAATCTGTAATTCCATACATGCGAGCGTATTTCTCATATTCTTTAGGATCAACATTTTTGAGAAGTTCCAAGATATCAATAGTTTGATCTTCCTCATCTTCCTTTCTTTTTGTTGGAGTTCTATTCAAATCAATGACATAAGTTAAATATACAATACTTCATTTCTAGAAAGATGGTCAATGAAAAAATGAATCAACACAGAACTACTGTAGTACACTCCTTTAGTGTAACCTAGTTAGGTGCTTCTATTTTAAGTACACAGTTATACTTTTATCATGAATATCAAAATATTATATCTTGATCTGAGACGTTTAATTAGAAAGCTTTTCTGTGTTGATTGCAAAGTAATTATAAAATCTTTGTATATACCTTTTTAGTTTCCCCCTGACATCCCCTTCAATGACTTCTTGCTTCCTTTCTTCAACTTGTAGGTTGACACTCCTCTCAATTTCCCCATGTTGGTTAGAAGCTACACATTTGTACATGCCAGAATCCGTTTTTGTTGTGTCCTTTATTTCTAGTTTGGCTTCATCTCCTCTCTGCTGGATGAAAATACGACCTCCCTGGTTGAGTTGTCTCCATTTCCCTTTCATCCACTTAACATTTGGAATTGGCTCTCCTCCAACTTTTGCAATAAATGTTGCAACAGTCTCTACGGAAATATGCAAATGAGGAAAATAAGTCTTTGCAGATGTTTCTATGACAACAGGACATAATCTCAAGCAACAGGTATAGACAAATAGAAGACATATAATTTTTTGAAAAAGAGTTCTTACTTTCCATGACTTTGATACTCTGAGGCTCTGACACAAAATAAAGTTTTCCCTCCACTTCTGCTTTCTTAGCTGCTGGTGCAGCTGTTGTTTTTTCTAAAATAAATAAATAAAAGGAGTCAAATAATTAAACAGACTGTTTTATCAGAATCACAGAATGGATGAGGTTGGAAGGGACCTCTGAAGGTCATATTTTCCAACCACTCAAGCAGAGACACCTAAAGCTGTTTGCCCAGGACCATGTCCAGATGGCTTTTGAAAATCTCCAAAATTACCTGCGTGAAAAGGAATGAGTTACAAGATGAAACAAAATATTATGTGAAATACAAAAAAATGTAAAATATTTTCATATTTTAAGTAACTTGTATTTTACATTGCAAATGAAACTGAGCATTGTAGGACATGTTATGCTTTCCACTAACATCAGTCAGGTCATTTTTATTCTGCATAGATATGCAAATTCATACAAATAAGAATTTTCTAAAATTAGTCATTTTTTTTTTAGTGAGGTGTTCTCTTTTCTGCTTCTGGAAATCTCACCCTCAGAGTTATTTGAACTTTTTGTAATACTGATCTGTTATTTTTTTTTCCTTTTTTTTTTTTTTTCTTTCGACTAGTTCTTAGCTCTGCTGCCACCCATGTAGTGAAAAAGATGCTGCTTCTACATATTACTGAACCTGCATATCTTGAATGCAAAAATACAAGACTCTACATGGAAGCTCTCATGCTTCAGCAACATTTACTTCTAGCTAAAAGTCCAAAACGTGTTGAAGCTGTAATAGTTTTGAAACAGCTAACCTCTAAGGCCACACTATCAATAAAATTATTTTTGTACTTTCTTAAATAAACACCACTATTCTCATAAAATATGCAGACACAAGTAATTTTCACTTAATTGCATTTTTCTTAAATTCTGTGATTAGCTATAGGAACTAAATTCTTAATCTTGTTGGTAAGAATATGCTATTGATTTGACAGTGATATTCCATTGTTTATGTTTCTATTTATATATAAATTATTGTTAAATGTACTGTTTTCTACAGTTTTGAAAAGAAATAAAAGATACTAATTGCTTGCTATTACAATGTTAGTGTCTTTGTTCCACACAAAATGAAGTAGGATGGAGTTTTAAATTTCCATCACAATCCTTGATTTTGTTCATGTTACTGTACCTTTAACAGTCACTTTAGATCTGCAAGTGTCAGTGCCAGCCATATTTGAAGCTTTGCACACATATTCTCCTGAATCAGATTTGGTAACTGCAGCAAGTTCCAGAAGAGCTACTCCATTAGCAAAGCTGAAGTTGCATCTGTCTGAAGCTCTTATTTCTCTTCCTGCCTTCAGCCACTGAATCCGGATTGGCTGTGATCCTTGGACATGGCAGCTGAGCTGTATGTTACCACCTTCCTCTGCTGTTGCTGGCTGAAGGGGCTGGTCAAAACGTGGAGGCTTTTTAGGTTCTGGAAGGTGAAAGTGCTTCAGTGAATTCTCTTTATCCTCTTTAATATCTTTATTGATGATTTGGATGAGGTACTTGAGTGTACTCTCAGTAAGTTTGCAGACAACACCAAGTTACGGGGAAGTGTTGATCTGCCAGAGGGTAGAAAGGCCCTGCAGAGGGACCTGGACAAGTTGGATTGACGGACAGAGGCCAATGGGAAGAGGTTCAATATGCCTAAGTCTCAGGTCCTGCACTTTGGTCACAACAACCCCATGCAACTCTACAGGCTGGGTCCAGAGTGGCTGGAAAGCTGTGTGGAGGAAAAGGGCCTGGAGGTGCTGGTCGATGCTTGCCTGAACATGAGCCGGCGGTGTGCCCAGGTGGCCAAGAAGGCCAATGGGGTCCTGGCTTGTATCAGGGATAGTGTGACCAGGAGGACCAGGGAGGTGATCATCCCTCTGTAGTCAGCTCTGGTGAGGCTACACCTTGAGAACTGCATTCAGTTTTGGGCCTCTCACTACAAGAAAGACATTGATGCTCTAGAGCATGTCCAGAGAAAGGGCTGTGAAGCTGGTGAAGGGCCTGGAACACGAGTCCTCTGAGGAGTGGCTGAGGAAACTGGCATCGTTTAGTCTGGAGAAGAGGAGGCTCAGGGGAGACCATATTGCTCTCTATGTACTATCTGAAAGGAAGGTGTGCGGAGCTGGGGGTTAGCCTCTTCTCATAGATAACTTGCGATAGGACTATAGGGAATGGACTCAAGTTGCACCATGGGAGGTTCAGGTTGGTTGGAAATAAGAAATTTCTTCTCAGAAAGAGTAGTCAGGTATTGGAATGGATTGCCTAGGGAGGTGGTGGAGTCACCGTCCCAAGGGGTGTTTAGGGAAAGGTTGGATCTGGTGCTTATGGACATAGTTTAGTGGGTAATATTGGTGGTACGGGGATAGTTGGATCAGATGGTCTTGGAGGTCTTTTCCAACCTTAATAATTCTATGATTCAAGGAAGGAAAATATGAAGAGCATAGGAGAAAAAGAAACACATGTGGTTCTTAAGACATAGGAAAGCAATGAACAAGGATAAGCGTAAGTCTGAGAATATGAGTCGGTTTTAGAAAATAGAATTAATAACAAGACAGTATATGTTTTGTATGCAAACATGCAAGAAATGTTTTATATAACACGTTTTCTCCACAAAATAAGGACAGTAGCATGCAAAAATATTAGAATAACTAAAACACTTATTAGGCTGCAAAACTACATAGACACCTGTAGAGAATCAAATATGCAATCTCCTACAATAGTATTAGGATGATGTGCCATGCTGCCACAACACATCATCAAAGCTGCCCAAGCTTAGTTGTAATTGCACAGAAAAACTGTTTTTCAATAAACAAATAAATAAAATTTAAAAAGGCAAAATAAAAAAAGAAGAAAAAAACATCACATTAAAGATTTCAGATTTCAATGTTTACTCTAGATCAGTCATAGCAAGTACTGAAAAAGAAGCTCCTACACACACACAAATTTAAATCACAAAATCAAAATAATTTATTGATTTTGTGGTTTAACCCAGTTTTATCATGTCCGTCTCAGTACAAATTATTAATATTAAGGCAAACAAAAACAATTAAGCACAACACAATTAGTTTACTGGCTGTACAAAGCCATAAGACAGAAGCTATTTGCAGCTAACACAGAAAGAAAATCAAGAAGTAAAGAAAAGCATGATTTCTACTAACCTCTGATAACAACAGAAGATGTACACAACACGCTTCCTGCTTCATTGGACACTTTACAGGTATATAAACCAGCATCTGATTGCTCTACACTCTTAATATGCAAAAGTAAGGTATTGTTTTTGAATGATATTTCACAATGAGGACTTGAGTGAACTTCCTGATTGTTTTTATACCAAGCAACAGTCAAAGGTTGAGAGCCAGCAACACGGCCCTCAAGTTTAAGTTCATTCCCTTCTGTTTCTTCTACTGCTTCAGACAATTTCTTAGTAAAAGTAGGTGGAGTTTTTCGTTCTGTGAAAAAAGAACATATGCGCCAAAACTGAAATAAAAAAATCTAAGGAAAGTGTTTGAAGAAAAAAAACACAACATTGGGGAATCAATAGTTGCTGTCATTTAAACAGGATTTTTGTTTGTTTGTTTGTTTTAGGGAAAATACTCCAAGATCAATGGCAAGTGTCTTACTTGTACAGTCACTGTGTTAGTGGATTTTCTTATTTGTGAAAAACGACAGGAAAAAAACACATTTATTTGATTGATTGATGATTGATCTAAGTCTTTAAAAACACAAGATTTTTTGATGAGTTATCAAGGAAGAAATAGGCCTGTAGAACACAAAGGCTATAAAGAAATTAGGCTGAAGAAAATATCCTTTCTTTCATTGTTAATGGTCCTTTCAATTTCTCTTTAAAGATCCATGTGTATTATACCATCCAGATAGATATTTTTGAGCTATACCTCAAAAGTTATGTTTAAAGTTTTTTCTCAAACTTTTCTTGCAGCAATAATGCCAACTTCCTTTACAATTAAAAGAAAAATTACACACAATGTATTATCTGTTCAGTACCTTTAACATTCAGTTGAGCTGTGCAAGAATCCTTTCCAACTTCATTGCTAGCATAGCACGTATACTTTCCAGAATCTTCCCTGTCAACTCTCAAGATGGTCAAATGGGCTGTATTTTCTACATAACTGACTTGATAGTTTCCTCCTGTTCTAATCTCCTGGTTATCTTTTGCCCATGTGACTCTAATAGGCTGTGTTCCAGAAATGTGACACTCAAAGTCAGCACTTTCTCCAATGATACCATCCAAAGATGTAATTGGAGTGTCAAAGAATGGAGGAGTCTTCCCTTCTAAAGAGTGAAAGAAATTAAAAAGCATCACTTTAACATCACAATTTGCTTTAAATATTTTCAAAATAAATATTATTTGTATAATATTTAATACACATATAAAGTAAAAGCAAGTTTTAAGATACTTCCATTGAATGTTTCACAGTCCACCAACCTGTAAGGACAAGCCTGCCACTAGAAGAAGCAGTTCCAATAGCATTGGTTGCTGTGCAGGTATATTGCCCAATAAGGCTCCTGTCCGTCTTCAAAATCTGCAGAGTTGCTACATTATCTATGAAGGTTGTGTGAACATTGTAGTCCTCTTTTACATGTACACCGTCTTTAAACCAAGATACTTCAATAGGTTCTGAACCAGCAATGCCACAATCAAACGTAACTGGTAAGCCAATGGTTTCATGAACATCTCTTACTTTTTGGGTAAAAGAAGGAGGAAGTTTACGCTCTGTAAGAAAACAGGTATTGTACCATGAGGTCTTTCAAAAGCTATGCACCTATTGTTGTACTCATCAGTACTGTAGAGTATGATGGATTTTTGCTTTTAACTTATTAAAAAATGTTACATTTAAATGTACATCATTTAATTTGGGAGCTCAAGTGAAAAGAACACGGTGCATATGGATGCAAGAAAATATATAACCATTCTGCCCTTGTTTACACCCAGTGAGACTATTTAACCCTCAGGACTGACTAGCTAGCTTATGATCTCAGGACTCTTGAACTGCAGAAACAGTCAAAGCAATATCCTAAACGAGCAATGAAGATGCAGAAGCTTCTATCACTACAGAAGAAATGTGGTCAGTAAGAGATATATTTAAGTTAGATTTACTGTTAGACCTTTGTTAATAGAACACATTACCACGGGTTATCTTACTGGTCAGAAAAGAATAGAGCTTTTAAAAATTAAAAGACAATCTTTGTATTTGAAAGAACAAACATACTGAAGGCCAAACATAGGCCATTTTCCTAATTCTTAGGAAAGAATGATTCACCTTGAACTGTGAGCAAAGATGATGAAGCAGCCTCTCCAACACTGTTTTCTACTTTGCAGATGTACTCCCCACTGTCACTACTGTCCACCTGGCTGAAAACCAGAGTGGCAACTTGGTTCTTAAAGTGCATTTTCACAGTAGCCGTTCCCCTCAGTTTTGTATCGCCTTTGTACCACGACACAATCATTTCTGGTGTTCCAGCAACCCGGCACTGTAAGGATGCTGAATCCCCAACAGTCACCTGCACTGGCTCCAAGGGTGTAATGAAATAAGGTGGTTCTGAAGAACAAACAGCACAAAAAAAGTATTGCACAATGACCACAAGTAGTTGAAATAACACTTGATGAAATAATGGTGGCTTGATGACGCACCTAGTATTGTGATTGCACTGTGACAATTATCTTGTCCAGAGTCATTTTCAATATGACAAGAATATTGCCCTTGATCTTCTAGTTTGCTACTAGGGATTTCCAGTATGGCAGATGTTTCTGTAGTGGTGATGCTACACTTTTCAGAGTGTTTTAATATTACTCCATTTTTCTTCCATGTTACTGAAATTGGTGGAGTACCTGTATATGTGCATTCCAGGAGTAAATTTTTCCCTTTCTCTACACTTAAATCATTCACCTTCTTCACAAATTTTGCTGGTTCTATAATGAACAATACAAAAAGATAAATTAAATAAAGCCAGGATTTTTTTTTTTTTTTTTTAAAGAAGCATAAGAAACAGTAGTCTGGACAAACCTTTGACAAAAAGGTGTGTTGTGCAAGAAATCTTCCCTGCCTCATTAGAGACTTGGCAGGTGTAGTCTCCACTCTGAAGTGGGTGTACATCAAACAGCTCCAGCTCTGCAAGTGAGTCTTGCAAGGTTATACTACATTTGTGCCCTGGTACTAGCTCAACACTACCTCTAAACCATTTAACTTCCAATGGAGGGGAGCCTTTGATGATACTCGTAAATGTTATGTTTGTCCCAGAGAAAACATTCAGCGGTTCAGGTTTCTTCATGAAAGATGGTGGTTCTAAGCATATAAATAAAACAGAGAAGAAGTACATTCAGCTTCTGATGAAGAGCATAATAATCAGAAATATATAACAAAACCAAAAATTAAGTCTTTTTGAAAACAAATTTGAGTCATCCAGCTCTGGCTTCTTATTGATACTGACCTCTAACACTCAAAAATGCGCTGCATTCATCAGATCCAGCTACATTAGTAGCTGAGCACAGATAAGTTCCCATATCAGATTCCTGAAGTAGATTCACTTTCAGAGAACAAGTGTTGTCTGTAAGGGTAGCCTGATACTTGTCTCCACTGGTAATCTCTTGTCCATCATGAAACCAGGAAACAAGAATAGGTGGTGACCCATAAACTTTGCACTCCAGTACAGCAGAAGAACCCAGTTGACCATACGTTTCTTTCAGTTTTCTTGTGAAAGAAGGAGGTATAATACGATCTGCAGTTGTTTAAACATAAAACAAACAACAACAACAACAAAAACCTTTCAGTACAGGAGTTTAAAATACAGGGGGTTCTCAGTGCATAATGAAACCCATTTATTTTGATGTATCTGCATTAGCAATCTGCTCCTGCTTGTGTAAAACGCTGAAAAATAGTTGATGGTTAAGGAATCAACTTCAGGAATACCTTTGCTTTATGCAGTTCTTTTTCATATGAAACAATATTGCACCAGTTGTCTGGAAAAGACAAATGGATTAAAGTTGAAGAAATCAAACCCTTGCTATAACTCCTGCCCCTCAGATGCTAGGTAGGCATCTGTTCCTGATGCTTGTGACAGTGGAGTGCCAAGCACTCAAAGATTATACAAGCAGTGAGTCCCCCAGACTGCTAATCATGGGAAACAGTATGCTATCTAAAGGCATTAAAAAAGAAATTTGGATCAGATGTGACTCAAAATGAGTAGTCAACTAACCTGAAACATGCACTGAAGCTGTGCAGCTGCTTTTACCAACACTGTTTTTCACCTCAAAAGTATATTCTCCACTATCTTCTAGTCCTGTATTGAGGATCTTAAGCCCAGATACTTTGTTGAAGAAGCTGATTTTATATTTATGGTCAGTAGACAATTCATTCCCATCCTTAAACCATCTAGCAGTAAGCTCTGGTGTGCCGTCTACTGTGCATTCTAGAGTACAAGAGTCTCCAGCTGTAACTTTCACGGGGCCTGGCTTCTCTACAATGATTGCAGGTTCTGCAATGAGACGCAAGTCACAGCATTTTAAAAAACAACAGTGCAATAGTAATTAGCACCATAAAAACATATTATATTTTTTATACCACATTACCCACCAAGCACTGTAAGTGTGGCAAAGCACTCCTGAACTCCAGCATCATTTTTTATCTGACAAACATATTTCCCAGCATTGGCTGGTTCTGTGTTTCCAATCCGCATAGTTGCAATGTTTTCTGAATAGGAAATCCAAAGATTTTCACTTTCTCTAATGATCTCCCCTTTCTCTTTTAACCACAGAACAGAAATGGGCTGTGATCCTTCAACTGCAGCCTGCAGTTCAATCGACTCCCCAGCTACAACAGTGAGATCACTCAGCTTCTTCACAAAGGTTGGTGGTGCTATTTAAGAGAAGATATTTAACAGTAAAAAACACTCCAGGAGGGGAAATGTAGGAGGATATTAACTGGAAAAATGAAATTCCAAGAAGGTGACAGTCCTTATACAAACCTCTCAGTGTTACAGAGCCAATACAGGAGTCACTTCCCACATCGTTTACAGCTTTACAGTGATATTCACCAACATCTGCAGTATCCACACTGAGAATGTGAATGCTAGCAAGGTAGTTCTCAGACATGACCTTGTACTTCTTGCTGCTCCGAATTTCTCGTTTGTCTTTATACCATGAAATCTGGAACGGAGGAGTGCCCTGAAGCTCACATTCCAGACGAATATCAGACCCTTTCAAGGTCTGGACTGGATGGGGCCTCTTGATAAAAATAGGGGGTGCTGAAACAAAGGAGTTAAAATTTGTGTTATTTGAGCTGATGATATTAAAGAGGAGAGTATTCAAGTAGCCAAACTGATAGTGAGCAGCAAAGGAACACTGTAAGTGAGAGATCTCCCACAATATAACAAGCAGGCTTGCCATCTTTTCAGACAAGCTTTGGTCTGTCTGATTAAAGAAAGTGGGATTTAACAGCTTTTCCACACAAAAGTACTCATACAGATAGAAAGGCAAGGGAAGAGCTGGGATTCTGACCTTTTACTTTCAGTGAGGTACTGGTACTAGCACTACCAGCTGGATTCTGAGCTTCACAACTGTAGTCACCGCTGTCTTCAACTCTGAGGTTGTGCATTTCAATGATTGCCACTGAATCCACAAATGACATTCGGTATTTTTCACTGGGGTGGATCTCAGTTTCACCTTTGTACCACATGACTTTGATTTCTGGAGATCCCCCTACTTTGCATTCGTACCTAGTGGACTCATGCTCTTTCACAAGTCTTGAGGAGTCTAGTTTCTTAATAAACCTTGGCGGTTCTGGAAAGCCAAAAATGGAAAATGATGTTTTTAACTGCACAGATTCTTTGAATAAACAGGCAAATATCTAACAGAAAATATAAACTTTGAGGACTTATGCAAACATTCTAATTTTGTAATTGCTGTTTTTTTTGTTGTTGCTTTTTTTTTTTTTTTTTTTTTTTTAAGATTTGAAGTTTGTCCAAAATGTAGATTAGGACTATTTGCATTTTAGATAGTTTCTCCTTATTTTGTTTTCTCATTCTACTTCTCTATATTCAGCTGACACATGTGGTTTTCTTTAAGTAATATCCTCTTGCTGTACATGGGTAATAAAAATGCCTGATGGAAATTCAAGAATCCAAACTGTTCATCTAAGAGCTATTGTTTAGATAATTTAGGCTGAGCATTATAGCAACTGCTTTATAACTTAACATGTCATTAAGAATTGATACAGTTCATAAGTGTATTTGAGTTATAATCCTCTGCACGTTTATTGCAAAGCCAAACATAAAGGTGCATATAAGGACTAAAAGTCAAGGATCACAGGTAGCAAATAAGAGAAGTTCAAAACAGTCATGCTGGGAAGAATTACGAGATGGTTGGTATTAGTGAAATTGGGTTTAAAGGTCATATGACTGGAAAGTAAACCAAATGGTTACATTTTACTCTGTAAGGAGAGAAAGAAAGGGAGGTTTGACACTTTACATCACAAGTACCATGCAGACAATTCAGATTCACAAGACTGAATGCTCATGGATCAAAGATAAAAGCAGTAAAACCAAGAGGTGGTAATGTGGGAACAACTAACAAATCTTTCTACAGAACAGGATGAATTGCCTTTTTGTGTATCTGTAACATGTAGGAAGAATATCTATTTTACTGTGGGTCACTTCAATCTGTGGGACATTTGCAGAACATCCTATGTTGTTAGTAACAAAACTTCCTTAGAGTTTCTAAAAATAAAAGTTACATCTTGTTAACACAAAAACTCTTGGAATCTCATTACTTTGTTATCAGATTTCATTTTGATAAACAGTTGATTTCCTATCTGCATACTAACAGTTGCTGACTAGTCACACACTAATTCCATTCCTTTCCAAAAATGTTAGTAAAGTGTTATATGTTAGTAAAGTACTTAGAATGTTAGATAGTTTCTAGAACCTAAGGCAGGTGTTAAAACGACAGATTGGAAACACTAGATTAAAAAAAAAAAAAAAAAAAGTGGGGGTAGGGAGGTGTTGAAAGTCATTGGACATAAGATCTTGATTCTACAAACAAAAGACTATATCATAGAGATAAGACAGCATCTTCTCAAATTAAAAACATGCAAATCAATGCACATACGAGCTTGCACTTCCAAGTTTTGTAGGAATAGGCTGACAAGCAATGAGCAAAATTAATTTTACATCGTTGGGAAATCTGTACAAAATCTGAAGAATTAAAGAAAAATAATCCTTGAAAAAATAATAAAAGAATAATTTACAATTTTATGAATAAAGAGTTGAAGACTAAAGAGTTGAAGAGTAAGAAAAGGAATAAGGTCAGTTAGGATCATTTTATGTAGAGTAATTCCAGTCAAATTAACCTATTAGTACTTCTATCATTAATAATAAACAGAATTATGATTGTTGTGGAAATAAGCTTGAAATCTTTAAAAGAGCTTAGATTTCTTCTTACAGTATTTCAGTTTTTTATTTATTTATTTATTTATTTTTAAAGTCAAACTGCGTAATAACAGCATCCCTATTTGCCATTGAGTCCACAAGACTCAATTATAATTCAATTATATTCTTGTAACATGTTTGATTTCCCCTCCAAACTTATATAGAGGGAAAAAAAAAAAAAAAAAAAAAAGACAGAGAGAGAGAGAGAAAAGAAGAATGCCCTGAAACAACAAGGACATTTAAAGTCATGCACCATTTCAGTAGTGTATTTCACATATGTCCTTTAATAAAATCAGTAGGAATAAAGTATCCGGAACAGCTATTTATAAATCCAAGGTTCCCACCTACATTAAGGAAATTACAGTAAGGTACAAGTGTCACTTGTACCAGGACAGTTAAATCCAGTTATAAATTTAGATCTTTGAAAATCATAAGATCCACACACTATGTAGAGAAGTGAAGTGTTGGCAGAGCAGATATTTGTCACCAAGTCTGCCCTCAGATCCTTCAATTTTTCCTATTCAACAACAGGAGTTTTCAAATATTTTCTGGAACTGCACACCTGTTAAAAATACATTTAGGCCTTGTAAGTGGACTTGCTTCTTTCAGCTACCTTTCTCTCTTCGGGACAATTTAGCAAATGACACTACTAGAGAAAGAGTTTAAGGCAAACAGATTTTGCTGGCCAACAGTTATTAATAAAAGCACAATGGGGTACTATGTCAGAGTTAATATTTCAGTGACAGAATTCCCTTGATAAGACTCACTATACCAGACCAGAAGAAAGATAGACAAACATTTAAGTTTTAAAATAACATTTAAATTAAATGAAAGATCTCAACATGACCTCCTGTAAAGATTGTTAGTCTCATGTGTCTGCACTATTTAGGGCTTTTTGTGGGTGTCTGCCTTGCAAAGAAATGCCTGATGAAGTAAAGATTCCAGCAATACCTTGCACAGCCAGCTGAGCTGCACATGCATCCTTTCCAATGCTGTTGCTAGCAGTACATGTGTAGAGTCCAGCATCTCCTTTACCCACTTTTAGGACCATCAAGCTGGCTGTGTTTTCCACCAGTGTCATCTTGTAGTTGCCACCTGGGCGGATTTCTCTGTTGTCTCTGGTCCATGTAATTCTCATAGGTACAGAGCCAGTCACATGGCACTTAAAGGTTGCACTTTTCCCTAGTGCCACATCAATAGATACTGGCTTGACATCAAAGAAAGGAGGTTGTAGATGTTCTGCAAAGAGGAAAGCACGGCAGAGCTCACCACTAAGCTCCGTTTAAACACACACCTGACCATGCCATGCCCACACTCCCTTACCAGCATGTAATGGGTAGAATAGGAGAAAGAGTAAAAGAATAAGACAGCAAATAGGTACAAAATATCTCTAAGTGTGAGCTACAAACCTGTGAGGAGAAGCTTGGCACTGGAAGATGCAGTCCCCAGAGCATTTTGCGCTGAGCAAGTATATTGGCCACAGTAAGCCATGCTAGTTTGCAAGATCTGAAGAGCTGCAACATTATTTAAGAAGGTTGTCTGCACGTTATCACTGTCTCTTAAAAGAACCCCATCCTTATACCAGGAGACCTGGATAGGCTCTGAGCCATTTATGCGACAATCAAAAGTCACTGGAGCACCAACTGTCTCTTGAATATCTTTCAGTTTCCTGGCAAACGTAGGGGGAAGCTGACGTTCTGCAAAATAATAATAATCATCACCGTAAGTAGGAAGCTACCTTGTCAACCTAGAATTAATTGACACTGAACTTAATAAGAACCCCTTTCTGTAGACAACAAAGAGTGCCTACAAACTACCCCAGGAAAGAGTGGCCCCATGACCATCACCTTTAATGACAAGCAAAGCTGTGGTGGTAGCAAAGCCAACACTATTTTCTGCTTTGCAGATATATTCTCCAATGTCACTGTCCTCCACAGTAGAGAATGCCAGTGTTGCCACATTATTCTTGAAGTGCATTTTGTAAGCTTGTGTTGATCTGAGCTTGGTGTCTTCTTTGTACCAAGACACCTTTATTTCTGGTGCACCACCTATCTGGCATTTTAAAATCAAAGGCTCGCCAACCTTCACCTCCACACGGTCCAGGTGCGTGACAAAATAGGGTGGTTCTAGGGGAGGAAAGAGCATAGTGAGCAGAGACAGAGCATCACTGGGGTCCCCTTGGGGATCAGGGGTGATGCATACCTAAGATGGATACAAGGCTGTGGCAAACATCCCCACCCGCCTCATTTGCCACCTCACAGGTGTATTCGCCTTCATCACTCTTAGTGCTGTTGAAGATTTCAAGAATGCCAGATCTGTCAGTAGTTGTAACACTGCAGCGTGGAGACTGAGCAATAGGCATTCCATTTCTTTTCCAGGTGACATAAATGGGAGGGGTGCCCATGTAGGTGCTTTCCAGAACAATGGACTTCCCCTGCTCCACACTGAAATCACTTAATTTCTTCACGAAGACTGCAGGCTCTGTGTGGAGGCAAAGGTCAAATTGAGAGGGACAAATGTGGCAGGGCTGCAGGCAGACCATGAAGAGAGAGATACCTACACATACACACACACACACCTTTCACAAAGAGTTGAGTTGTGCACGAGATGCTGCCAGCATCATTTGTGACCACGCAAGCATAATCTCCACTGTGGCCCAGCTCCACGTTGTGCAGCTGCAGCTGTGCCACAGAATCATCCAGAGAAATGGAGCAGGTGCTGTCTGGCACCAGCTCCCTGATGCCTCGGAACCAGGTGACTTTGAAGGGGGTGCTGCCCTTGATGTAGCTGGTGAATGTCACACTTGATCCGGGCAAAACTTCCTGGGGATCAGGTGTCTTCACAAAAGAAGGTGGTTCTAAGTGTCACATGAAGAAGCGAAGAGGGAGAAAGATGTTAATAGGAGAGTTCCTGTTGGGGATGAAAACTGAAGCAGGTTAGAAATAAAAATAACAAGGCAGAAAACAGAAAAAGAAACTATGAAAAAGAAGCCATGGGAAATCAAAGGTAAGAAAGAAAGAGGGAAGAAGTGTTCTGTAGAAGGGGCTGTAATATCTTTCCACTGACCTCGTACAGTCAAGAAGGCACTACATTCATCAGATCCAACCACATTTGCTGCTACACATGTATATGGCCCGGTATCTGTGACATCCAGGGCATTGAGCCTCAAAGCACAAATGTTATCCAAGAATGAAATTTCATATTTTTCCCCACTAACAATCTCATTCCCATCCTGAAACCAGGCCACTGATATGGGGGATGTGCCAGACACTTTGCATTCCAGCAGCACTGAAGATCCCAGCACCCCATTTGTTTCCTTTAATTTTCTTGAGAATGAAGGAGGAACAAGGCGATCTAAGTAAGACAAGGCAGAAGAAGAATAAGAAAAATGATTTGTTTGTTTGTTTCCAGTGTAAAGGAAAACAAAAACAAAGCAAAAAAAAAACCAACAACACTGCTTTTAAAGACAAGATATAGAGCTGACCTGAAACATCAACTGAAGAAGTGCAGCTGCTGTCCCCCACCTCATTGTGCACCTCAAAAGTATATAAGCCCCTGTCTCCCCTCTCTGCAGAAAAGACTTTCAGAGTGGAGATATTGTTGAAAAAGGTAATTTGGTATTTGCGATCACTCCTTAGTTCTCTGCCATCTTTGTACCACTTGGTGATAAGTTCAGGTGTTCCTCCTACTTTGCACTCCAAGGTAAAAGGGTTTCCAGCCATCACTGTGATCGGCTCAGTCTTCTCTAAGATTACTGCTGGTTCTGAAATAGGAAGGGAGGGGACAGTGTGTCACCAGGAAATCCACCTGCAAACTAGTGAGCATAGGATACAAGCAGCAAACAAGGGGTGGCAGAGACAACTGTGAGAGCCGCAAGATAAAATACTTGTGGAACAGGCTATACCCACCTAGGACTTGTAGAAAAGCAGAGCACTCCCGCATGCCAGCATCATTTTTGATCTGGCAGATATACTTTCCAATATCAGCTCCTTCTGCACTGGCAATCTCAAGAGTTGCAATGTTGTCCATAAACCACATTTGGACATTTTCACTCTCCCTAATAATTTCACCCTTGTCCTTCAGCCAGACAACAGAAATCGGTGGGGATCCTTCCACCACTGCCTGTAGAGCTGTTGGCTCTCCAACGAAGATTGCAGTGTCACTCAGCTTCTTGGCAAAGCGTGGGGGCTCTGATGGCAAAAACAAGGTGGCAGAGGAAGGTTAATGATGCATGCCTGCTTGGAAGAGGTACAGCCAGAAGATCAAGAGAAGAAGGCGCTGATGCTGTTGGTCTTCTACCATACAAACCTTTGAATTTTACTGGGCAGGTGCAAGTGTCACTTCCCACCTCATTCATTGCTTTGCACTGATATTCTCCAGTATCCTGAGATTCCAGATTGAGGATGTGAAGACTGGCAATGGAGTGCTTTGCTGTCACCTTGAACTTCTTGCTGCTCCGAACCTGCCTCCGGTCCTTGAACCAAGCCACCTCAAAGGGTGGAGTCCCTGCTATCTCACACTGGAGAATAATATCCGAGCCTTTAAGTGTGTCCACAGGACTCGGCACCTTGCTAAAAACAGGTGGTTCTATAAAAAAAAGAATCACATCATAACATTTGAGACTGCTTCCTTGAGTAGGTTTCTGGATAGTAGCAAGACACAACATACTCAGGAAGGGGGCCTACACTTCTTCTTGTAAACCTATATTTAGCATCCTCATCATATGTGGTCTCATCTCTAAAAAATGCTGAGCCTCCGGCACCTTCCAAGCACTCCCAAGGGCAGAAAATATGACATTTCTGCACCTGTTTGGAGTTAGTACTTAGTGCCCCTCCCAAAAGCCACCCTCCCCTTTCTTCAGGACCATATTCCAATTTTCCCCACCTCTTTCCAATCATGAAAGCTACCACCAGTGAGGCTCAGTACAACAGCCCTCTCTTGCTTCTTAAATTTCACTCCTGACAGAATCACTGTATATAAAAAAACAGGCAGAGGGATGTCTGCAAAGTGTGTCCATCTCTCTCACCACAGCTGGTGCTTCATCTAGTTCACACATCCTGTGTAACCCAACAACCTTGCCTTATTCAGCTTACAATTGGCTTAAATAGGAAGGCAAGGGAGTGGCTGCACAGCACTCAACACCCACTGCCAGTTCCTGCCTAGTCTCTCTGATGTCTACAACACATCAGCATATTAATCTGAGAGCAGCTGGAAAGAAACTGCACCAGCAGCCACTGACTGCCACAGCAGCAGCTTCCTCTTTGGGGGGGGGGAGGGGTATGGGGGCTGTGCAGCTGAGAGCAGGACCAGGACCAGGAGCCAGGGATTCTGGTTGTGTGCAGAGCTGTGCTGCTAACCTTTCACTGCTACTGAAGTGCTACAGCTGGCAGTGCCGGCAGAATTTTGGGCTTCACATATGTAATCGCCACCATCCTCAGTGCTGGCATCCAAGATAGTTAGCACCGCTATGGAGTCTACAAAAGACATGTGGAGCCTGTTGCTTGCTTGGAGTGCCTGATCGTTCTTGTACCACACAGTCCTGATCTCTGGCGTGCCACTGATTTTACATTCAAGTTGAACTGCGTCTCCGTGCTTCACGAATCGCAAAGCTTCAGGTTTCTTGATGAACTTAGGAGGTTCTGCAGAACAAATAAGCATGTGACGACACATGTTTGCCATGTGAAATCTACAGTGCTGAGCAAGAGTCATAGAGAGCGCAAGAATATTGTGCTGCAACAAGGTGAGTTTGCTACAGCAGCTGGCTGTATTTCCAAGAGCTTCCTCTCAAGAAAAGATGCAAGGAGAAAACAGCAAAAACAACTACAACTAGGTCCTATCAACTCTGGAGTCTGCTGCTTGAGGCATCTGGGGTTGTAAAAGACATATGAAGGATGATTGCTCCACCCAGGAGACTTTTTTTTTGCGGTTTCGTTTGGGGGGCAAAAATGTCCCCAAGCCAGCATGAAAGCATCGACAATCCCATCACCCCCAAGATCTTACCCCAGGAGCAGCAGAAACATGGTATGTACAGTTTCACTTGTTTGCACATCTTTAATGAGTATTTCTACTTGAAGAACTTAAATGATTTAGAGCCTAGATTAAATCAGCATTTCATTACTCTAACTGAAACATTCAGAAAAGTTGAAAGAGACAACAATGCTGGCCTACAAATGCAAAATGATTGTATTTACCCTATTACTCTTGTTCCATATAGTAATGATACATATCAATACCCCTGCAATTGTAGTTTAAGCACTAATGATAAAGTAAAAAGCAGGAAAGTGTTGTGTGCATTTATCCATACCAACAAACAGCTTAGCAAGAAGACCTGTCCCCCTGTAGAGTTTGCAGGTACACAAGGCTTCTACTGTCATTCAGTATTATAGAAGCAGAGAGTTACCTCATGGTATGTCTGCTTTTTGAAAAGCTACTTTCTCTATATGTCCAAGCTGGAATGGGTGGAAGAAAAAGCTCAGTAACAAAGAGGCCTTTTTTATCCAAGAGAAAGAAAAACAAGAAATGAAGGTGACTTAATCTCAATACCTTTGACACTGAGTTGGGCTGAGCAAAAGTCTTTCCCAGCTTCATTACTAGCTTGGCAAGTATATTGGCCAGAGTCTCCTTTACCCACTCTGAGCACTCGAAGGTGAGCTGTGTTAGCTACAAATGTAATATTGTAGTTTCCTCCAGTTCGTATCTCCCGACCATCCTTGGACCAGGTGATGTGTATTGGCTGGGCTCCAGTAACATGGCATTCAAGGTCAGCACTTTCTCCCAAAGGCACATCAATAGATTCTGGTTTGGCATCAAAGATAGGTGCCTGCTTGGGTTCTAGAAACACAAGAAAACAAAATAATACTCATATCTCAAAATAATAATAATAATAATAAAAAATTTAATCCAGCATACAAATACCATTGCACACGTAGAAAGGGATGGGGGTGCCTATGATCTGGGCAAAAGTTCTGTAAGCCAACACACCTGCCACTGTGAGTTTAGCACTTGAGGTGGCAGTGCCCACAGCATTGGTGGCTGTGCAGGTGTACTGTCCAGTGTGATTCATCTCAGTTCGTGCCAGTTGTAGCACTGCTACATTATCTACAAAGGATGTGTGCACATTGTGGTCATCACTTAGCAGCACACCATCTTTATGCCAAGTCACGGTAATGGGCTCTGAACCATTGAGTCGACACATAAATTTTAGGGGTAAGCCAGCAGGGTGTTCGATGTCCCTTAATTTTCTTGCAAAGGAAGGTGGTCGTTTGCGCTCTGGAAGAAAGCAAGTAAAGGATAAATATGCACCAGGAAGAATTTTTTAAATATATTTTTTCAAGAGAAAAAGTACTGTAAAGAAGAATTTGCAACAATATAAATCATCACCTTGAACTGTTAAGAGAGCCTTTGTAGATGCAGTTCCTACACTGTTTTCTGCCTTGCAGATATACTCGCCGCTGTCATTGCTAACAACTTTGTTGAAAATGAGTGTAGCAACGTTGTCTTTAAAGAACACTTTGTACTCAGGAGTAGACCTGAGTTTTGTATCACCTTTGTACCAAGACACAGTAATTTCTGGTGTTCCAGCAACGTGGCATTGCAGTGTTGTATAATCCCCAACTGACACCTCAACAGGTTCCAAGTGTGTAACAAAATATGGAGGTTCTAAAAAAAGAAGAAATTAGAAAGGCTCATCATAGTGCCAGGCCTTGGAAAGCATACATTCAAAAGAACAGGCAAGAAAAAAAAAGAAGCAAAGGGAGCACACACCTAGAGTAGAGACTACAGCCTCACAAACATCTCTTCCTGCCTCATTTTCAACGTGGCAAGTGTATTCTCCTGCATCCTCTTTGGTGCTGTCAAGGATCTCCAGGATGCAGGATTTCTCTGTGGTGGTGATGCTACATTTCTGAGACTGAGCGAGTGTGTGGCCATTCTTCTTCCATGTCACAGAAATGGGCAAGCTGCCTGAGTAAGTGCCCTCCAGGATGATGGGCTTGCCAGGTTCCACATACTGATCACTCAGTTTCTTCACAAAGACAGCCGGTTCTAATGAAGGGTGAGAAGTCACAAATGTTGAGCACAGCAGTACAAATGGAGGGAAGGCAACAACATTTTAGGGTAAATATAGGGATGCAATTTTTACAAACCTTTTACTGTAAGGTGTGTTGTACAATTTGCCCTGCCAGCTTCATTAGTCACTAGACAAGTGTACTCTCCACTTTGGAGAGGGGTTACATCAAATAACTCAAGCTCCACAACAGAGTCCTCCAAGTAGATATTACATTTGTCCCCTGGCACAAGCTCATTGGCCCCTCTAAACCAGTTCACCTTAAAAGGAGGGGTTCCTCTGATAACACCTGTAAAAGTTATGCTTGTGCCTGGCAAAACATCCAAAGGTTCAGGTGTTCTCTCAAAAGAAGGTGGTTCTAAACACACAAGAGAAAAGGAGAGATAAGACAGACCAATACAGCATATCTCTGGCATTTCCACACACCTACCAAAGATAAAGAACAAAGCCTTTACTTTCTAGTCAGTACATTTTCCTCAGTATACTTACAAAAGACCACAGGGAATTTCAAGAGGGAAAGAGAAAAAGAGAAGCTCAGAGAAGTTGCTGACCATCATATACTGACCTTGTACGGTCAATACAGCACTGCATTCATCTGAACCAGCTATGTTGGTAGCTTTGCAGGTATACGTTCCAGTATCTGAGTTGCTCAGTGAATTCACTTCTAAAATACATAGGTTATCCGAAAAGGTGATATGATGTTTTTCCCCACTAACTAACTTAAGTCCATTCTGGAACCAGGCAATAGAAATAGGAGGTGAACCCAACACTTTACATTCCAGCAGTGCTGAGGAACCCAGTACACCAGGTGTTTCCTTTAGTTTTCTTGTGAAAGAAGGAGGAATGATTCGATCTGCATAAGAAAATATAATACATCCATTGTTAGAGAGAAAAGGAGTAAAGGAATGGAAGGAAAGAAAGAGAACATGGCCAAAAGAAAGTTCTGATAAAAGATGGAAGACAAACTACCCAACCAACCTAAAACATCAACCGATGCTGTGCAACTGCTTTTGCCCACGTCGTTCTGCACTGCAAAAGTGTACAATCCACCATCTTCCTTCTCTGCATCCATAATTTTAAGTGTAGATACTTTGTTGAGGAAAGTAATTCTGTATTTTTGGCTGCTGGTCAGCTCTTTGCCATCTTTAAACCACCCAGTGGAAAGCTCTGGTGTGCCTGACACTTTGCATTCCAAAGTACAGGCATCTCCTATAGTAACCCTCATTGGTTCTGCCTTCTCTACAATGACTGCAGGCTCTGGAAGAAGAGACAAGTAACAAGGATGGTGAAAACTGGAATTGATTAGTACTAGCTGTAAGTATTATTGCATTATAAGATGGGGTTTATACATTTGATACTAAGGATATCTCAGTTCATTGGGTTTGGGATTTTTTTCAGCTCTGCTTTTTCCACCTTTTATTCCACCCTAATCTGGAGATTTCACATGCTCTCCAAAATAAGGTAAAAATATTTTGGAATTACTAGGAGTGAAATACACCTATCTGTCCTCCTCCAAGCAGAAGATGTGACTGTGAATACAGTCAACTGAATTCCATCATAATGTAAAGGCCTGTATTTTTTTTTCCACTACAATCCCTACACAATTGGAAAAAAAGGAAACTAAATAAGATTTAAAGGAGACACAAGGATTCTGTTTTGACTATTTGAACTTAGGGGTATAAGCAAAGCATGCAGCTGATACTAAATTAACAAGTTTCTAACTTTAAAAAAAACAAAAAAACAAACAAACAAACAAAAAAACACAACAACAACAACAAAACATAAAAAATATATGCTTTTTACCAACCTAGAATAGTTAAGGTAGCCATGCACTCACGACTTCCAGCATCATTTCTGATCTGACAGATGTATTTTCCAGCACTGCTTGTTTCTGTGTGTACAAGTTGTAAAGTTGCAGTATTTTCCATAAATGTGATCTTTGTGTTTTCACTTTCTCTAATAACTTCCTCCTTGTCTTTAAGCCACTGTACAGAAATTGGCTGTGAGCCTTCCACTCTTGCTTGTAACTCTACTGGTTCGCCAACCACAACAGTCACACTGTTTATTTTTGTCAGAAATTTTGGTGGTTCTGGATAGGAAACATGCAGTTGTAGTAAATTCTTATGGTATCCACGTAAATGAAGAGCAATACAGTGCCACGGGGAGCACTAAAGAAGGCATGTGTGCCAATACCTTACCTTTCAGCTTAACAGTGCAAAAACAAGTGTCACTTCCTACGTCATTCTGAGCTTTGCACTGATATTCACCAACATCTGCAGCTTCAACGTTAAGAATGTGAATGCTTGTATGGTAGTTTTTGGCTGTAACCTTATACTTCTTACTACTGCGGATTTGTCTCCTGTCTTTGTACCAGGTAACATCAAATGGTGGTGTTCCTGAAATCTCACATTCCAGGCTAACCTCAGTTCCTCTGAGCATGTCTACCGGAGAGGGCTTCCTGCTAAAGACAGGAGGTTCTACCAAGGGAAGAAAGAAGCATTTTTAGAAAGGAGTCTTGAGGCATTTGACCAACAGTTTACTGATATCAGCTATTCTACAAGATTGCTGGGACAACTAACTGAATGGGACATGTTTTTCCTTGTTTTCTGCACACATCATGAAATGATCTAACAGGCAGGTGAACATTCAGAGCTCTGAGCTCCTCTGTATAAAAGGTAAACAGAAGATTGATAGAGAGGATATAGGTCCCATTTAGCTGTCAGTAGTCTCAAATGCAGGGTGTAAAGCTGGCACTGATCAGTTTGGGTCTGTTATTTTACTTCATATTTTGGCTTCATGGTATATCAGATCTACCTGTCTTGGACCCTGCAATCATAGAGCTGGGGAACACCTAGCCTAGGACATGTTTGTATTAAGAACAACAACTGCCTTGTTCAGACCTTAGCAAAGGGGGTAAGGGGTCATCAAAAAACAAACAGAATGTGAAGAAAAAGGCATTCCCTGAAATAAGGAATTAATTTCATGTTCCTATGGATTTCCAAGGAAGAAAAACACAAAAAGAAAAAAAAAAAGTGTAACTGGAGAACAAGAGAACAGCTGACCTTTCACTGTGACTTTGGTGCTGCAACTGGCCTTGCCAGCGGGGTTGTGAGCTTCACAGATATAGTCACCACTCTCATCAGTACTGAGATGATTCATTTCAAGCACAGCCACAGAGTCGATGAATGAGGTCCGGAATTTTTCACTGGCAATAATTTCATGGTCGTTTCTGAACCACACTATTTTCATTTCTGGAGAACCACTGACTTTGCACTCAAGTCGGGCTGAATCACCCTGCTTGACTACTCTTGCCGTCTCTAGCTTCTTAGCAAACTTGGGTGGTTCTAAAAAACCAGAAAAGTGGTATCAGAAGGTCTGAATTAATACTAGAAAGGAAAGAGGAGGGAAAAGAGCAAAACAAGCAAGAGTTGGTTGCAAATATAGGGCAGGGAATTCACTTGACAGGGTATCAAAGATCACTAAGGTAGGCTTGTTAGAAAGGAAAGAAAACAAATAGATAAAAAGACTGCCAAACATCTAGAAAGTGTGCACACCTGTTACCATCAACATTGTAGTGCAAGAGTCACTGCCAACATCATTTGAAACATGGCAAGTGTAGTGCCCACTCCTAGAAGCATCCACTGAATAGAGGGTTAAGAACACAGTTGACCCTTCAATCCCAATGAAACAAGTTGGACCAGATACAAGTTCTAAGTCCTCTTTGAACCACTTTACTGTAAATGGCAGCGTTCCTTTTAGTGTGGCCTTAAACTCCACCGTGGAATCTGGGATGGCTTGCTGGCTTTCAGGTTTTACTAAGAAGCTTGGAGGCTCTGCAGTTTTTAAGAAAAAGAAATGTTCAGTTACATCATGAATGCCTAAGAATGAAGAAAGTTAGTGAGGCAAGCAGAGGCAATGAATACGTAAGAGGTTCAAGATACACAGTAAGAAAAGGGAGACCAGACTTTCAGCATTAGTATTAAGAAGTATAAGAGGGTTATGTTAGCACAAGATATAATATATTCTCCCAGCATTCATCACCAATAAGAAGTAGCAAAGAGTTTCAAACCTTTCACTGTCAGGACAGCACTGCAAGAATCATTTCCGGCAATGTTAGAGATATTGCATGTGTAATTTGCACTGTCTGACAGCTCTAGATTAGCAATCTCAAGTGACATGGTGTTCTCATGGCACAGGCTTCTACATTTGGCACTGTCAGTTATCTCCTTTCCATCCTTAAACCATTTTGCAGTAATGGGAAGTGATCCAGAGACTTTGCACTCCATTCTGATAGAAGATCCCAGAACAGTATCCTTTTTGGTTAGCCTTTTGATAAATGTGGGTGGAATTGATTGATCTGCCCAACACAAAACATGGCAAAAACATAATGGTTACCTTATCTTCCAGAAACACTTTTTATTTTTAGTTGTTTCTTTGTTTTGTTTGTTAGTTTGTTTTTAATCCCTCCCTGCTGGCTTCATGAGTTTGCCAAATACAAACCTAACACAGTCAGGACAGCTTCGCAGGTGCTACTTCCAAAGTCATTTTCAACCTTAAAACTGTATGTACCACTATCCTCCTTTGATACAGGTTCAATCCTGAAACTGGCCACATTGTTTTCAAAGCTCATTGTGTAGTATCTACTGGGCAGAAGCTGTTTGCCGTCTTTGTACCATCTTATTCGGAGTTCTGGTGTCCCCTCCACAGTACACTCCAAAGTTACGGGGTCTCTTTCAGTGACTTTAAGTGATTTAGCCTTTTCTGTGATCCGTGCTGGTTCTGGGGTACAAAGTGTATAAAAATAATTGTTAGCTACAGAGAGGTGACTGTATTCCCAAGCACTCATCCAGGATGAAGGGACTTCTACACACCTTGCACAAAAAGCAAAGCAAAGCACTTCTCCACTCCAGACTCATTCTTTGCCTGGCAGGTGTATCTCCCTCTGTGGCTGAGGTCAACACTGGTAAGTTTCAGTGTAGCCACATTGTTCTCAAAGGTAATATGGTAGTAATCATCATCTTCCAGTATTTTCTCATCTTTTATCCATGACACAGATAAGGGTTGAGCACCTGCTACAACACACTGGAATAATGCGGTGCCTTTCAAAATGCTAGTGACATTCTCCAGCTTCTTGACAAAAGATGGTGGTTCTGTGGTGTGAGGTTTTGTTTGTTTAGAAGTCACAGAAGAGAAGGAAAGGGAAGAAGGAAAAGAGATCATATAAGGTCATCCTAGTCACTACATTTCATCTGGGGGATACAATGTTTGGGATACACTTCTTAGTGACTGACCTTTCAAGCTCAGCCTTGTACTACAAGAACAACTCCCACCTTCATTTGATATAATGCACTGATATTCACCAACATCTGAGACATCACAGTTGGTCACATTAAGGGTAAATATTGATTCTTTAGTGGAGATGGCATATTTCTTGCTGCTGAACATCTCCTTATTGTTCTTCAGCCACTTCACCTCAAATGGAGGAGTACCAGTCACCTCACACTCGAGTGTGGCCTCCAATCCCTTTACTACCTCCGTAGGTCTCAACTCCTGAACAAATGTTGGAGGCTCTACAAAAAAGAAGGGAAAAGTAGATAGTAACCTTGATGGTTATTAGGGAAGAAGAGGTCTCCTTTATTCCATTACCCCAGCTTCATGGCATAGCTGGGTGGTGACAAACGTTCAAGACCAACCTTTTACTTTCAACTCGATGCTGCAGCTCTCACTACCTGCATCATTGTGGGCTTCACAAACATAAATCCCACTATCCAATACTCTGGCTTGAGTGACTTTCAAAGTGGCTAGACCATCTATGAAAGAGATGCCATACTTAGCTCCATCAGTCACTTCATTCCCATCAAGGTACCACGTTACATGGATCTCTGGTGTGCCTACTATCTGGCACTCAAAAGTGGTGGACTGTCCTTCACGCAAAGCTACTATAGGAGTTGGCATCTGAACAAACCTTGGAGGCTCTAGAAGATAGACAAAAAAGGTGAGGCTTTATAATATGCATGGCAGTTTGTGGAAATACAAGCATTTCTTAACTCCTCCCCCCAAATTGCACAGAAAAATCAGAAACACAACAATGCGAAGAACACTGGGCTTCACACCTTTTACAAACAGAGCTGCTTTGCAAGTGGCAGTCCCCACATCATTGCTTATCTGACAAGTGTAGTTCCCAGAGTCAGACATCCTTGCTGAGAAGAGCTCCAGCACACTAGATGTGTCATCCTTCCAAACAGAGCGATTGGCACCAGAAAGGAGCTCTTGTCCGTCTTTAAACCACTTTATCTGCAGAGGAGTAGAGCCTTTCACCATTGCTTTGAACTGAACCCTAGCATGGGGCACAACCTCTTGGGACTGGGGCTTTTCCACAAAATATGGCGGTTCTATAACATGTTAAAAAGAAGAAAGAGGATTACTCAAGGATAGGTGAATTCCCAAATTATGAATGTGACCTAACACAAGAGAAGAAGAAGAATTTCAAACCTTTGACTGTTAAGAACCCACTGCATTGGTTGCTTCCTGCCTTATTTGTTGCTTCACAGGTGTAAGAGCCACTGTCTGTGCCTTCCAGTTTATTGATTTCCAGAAAAGCAGTGTTATCATGGAAAGAGTATTTGTGCTTTTCACTCGCTGTTATTTCTTGGCCATCCTTGTACCACTGGATACTTATAGGATGTGAACCAGACACTATGCATTCCAGGTGAACAAAAGACCCCTTAATGCTGTCCATTTTCTTGAGCTTTTTGGTGAATTTAGGTGGTATAATGAGATCTATCCAAGACAGAGTGAAAAGATAAAATATGAAATTCAACCATGATTGTAGTAGACGCAAAGTCAAGAGAAGAGATTTTGTAAGTAAAAACAAATACTAAAAGATAGCTCATACACACCTAGGACATTGATGCTGGCAGAACATCTACTGCTCCCAACATCATTGTGAACCTCAAAGACGTACTCCCCACTATCTTTCTTTTCCGCATGGAGCACCTTTAGGACTGAGACGGTATCTGTAACACTGATCTTATATTTTGGGCCTAAAGTCAGTTCCTTGTCATCTTTGAACCATTTGGCTGTAATGTCTTTTGTTCCTGAAAATTTACATTGCAAGGTTGCAGGGTCTCCCTCAGTCACATCTATGGACACAGCCTTGTCTGTGATTGTAGCAGGCTCTGTTTTAAACAGAGATATAGAGAAGGGAGTTAGGAGCATCTGTAAAACCAAACCAAACCAAACAAACAAAACAAAACAAAACAACAAGAGAACTGTCTGAGATCGCTGCCAGCACTCAGTGTAAGACCAACCTTTGACAGTCAGCAGAGCAGAGCACCTCTGAATTCCTGCCTCATTTTTAGCTTGACAGAAATATTTTCCACCATGTTTCAACTCAATAGACCTCACCAGAAGAGTGGCAATGTTGTTCACAAAGGTCATTTTGATATTATTGTCTTCAATCACTTCATCATTGTCTTTCAGCCAGGATACAGTGATGGGCAAAGAGCCTTTAACAGCAGCCTGAAACACGACTGTGCCCCCTCGAAGGGAGCTAATGTTTTCTATCCTCTTCAAAAACTGTGGGGGTTCTAGCAGGAAGAAAGTGGCTAAGTAAGTACAGGTTTGGTACATGACCATGTGGCATGAAACCCACACCAGCATAAGATCATGCTAGTGGCATTCTCCACCTTTTACTAACCTTTCAGTGTGATCTCCGAACTGCAGAGGCAGCTTCCAACATCATTTGTTACTCTACACTGATACTCGCCAACATCAGAAGCATCAAATCTGAAGACATGGAGGCTAATTAAAGATTTCTCAGTGCTTATTCTGTGCTTCTTACTGCTCCGCACAGGCTTATCATCCTTCACCCAAAACACTTCAAAGGGAGGTGTGCCAAGCACCTCACACTCCAAAACCACGTCAGAATCCTTCAAGACTTCCATGGATTGAAACTCCTTGCTAAAATAAGGTGACTCTACAGTGCAAAAGAGAGAGTGTAGTTTTTATTAATCACACTTTGGAAGCCTGGAAAGTTGCACTGCGTTTAAAGAGAAAAACTGGTTGAGTGCTTGGATGGCACACACACCTTTGATTGTAACAACACTACTGCAAGTATCTTTCCCAGCATCATTTTTGGCCTCACAAATATATTCCCCACTGTCTTCAGTCTCAACCTCTGAAAGATGGAGTACTGCCAAAGATTTTGTAAAAGACATCCTGTATTTGTCACTCTCCTTCAGTTCCCTGTCATCCTTGAACCACGTGATTTTAATCTCAGGAGTGCCAGTGACTTTACAGGTCAGCTCAGCATATCCACCTTTCTTGACCAGGTGAGTTGGCTCTAGCTTCTCCTTAAAGGCAGCAGGTTCTGTGGATTTAAGAAAAGCTTTCAGTATCAACAAGGCAGCAAAAAGTGCCACTGGGTCAATCCAGTAGCTGAAAGTTGAAAAGAGAGTAAGAATGCAAACCTTTTACAAACAAGTTTGCACTGCATGTTACTGAACCAGCTACATTGGAGACTTTGCAGATATATTTTCCCGAGTCGTTTGGTTTGGCTGCATAAAGCTCCAAGTAACTTGCTAGTGCCTCTGTCATAATGTAGCAAGCTCCTCCTGTCACCATCTCAGTATCATCTTTAAACCATTTCACTGTCAGTGGTGTTGTGCCTTTAAATGTGCCCTTGAAACGTACAGTTGATGCTGGCAGCACATCTTGAGACTCTGGTTCTACAATGAAGCTGGGTGGTTCTAGATTGCATTGAAAGGAAACAATTGCCAAGAATAAGACACACAGCTTGCACTGTGGGGAAGAAAAGTATTATCTCAAGAAAAAAAAAAAAAAAAAAAAAAAAGAAAAAGACAAGAATTTTGAAACAAATTGCCAAACCTTTTATAAACAAAGTACTACTGCTGTCCTTGCTACCAGCAGAGTTTGTGGCTCTGCAAATGTAAACCCCAGCATCACTTGCATCTAGGTGTTTTATTTCCAAAGATGCAGAGCCTTCTGCAAAGTGTATTGTGTACTTGGCACTTGAAGTGATTTCAGTGTCCTGCTTAAACCAAGAGACGGTCATTGGAAGAGAGCCAGAAATTTTGCAGTCTAGATGGCATGAGGTGTTAATGATGCTGTCAATATTCTTCAGTGGTTTGGTAAAGAAGGGAGGGAGAGTGCGATCTGTTGGGTATGAAAAAAATAAAATAAAATAAGCCAACACATGAACAAAAGAGAATACAGTTCTGCTTCTGGCTTTGCTGGGCTCAGAGCAGAATAACAGGCCTCTTTGCCAAGGGTCAGTACCGACCTAGCACAGTAAAGCTGGTAGTAAAAGAGCTGGTCCCCACATCATTGGATATCTCAAAGGTGTACTCTCCACTGTCCTGCATTTCAGTGGCATAAAACTTGAGCTGGGCAATGTTATTTTTAAAGCTGATCCTGTATTTTTTGCTGGCAGGTAGTGGCTTTCCATCTTTGAACCATTTGGTTTTCAACTCTGGAGTGCCTGTGACAGTGTACTCCAAAATGGCTGGATCCCCTGCTGTCACCTGAATCACTTCGGATTTTTCAATGATTTTGGCAGGTTCTACAACAGAATTAAACAATCAGTGTTAAGAACAAAAGTAAATTGCTCTTCTTAGGTGGGAGACAATGCAGAAGTTGCAGCACTCCTCCACTGACCTTTAACTGCTAGTTCACCAAAGCAGGACTGACTTCCTGCATCATTCTCAGCTACACAGGTGTATTTGCCACCAGAGCTCAGCTGGACACTAGTAATTTGCAGTGTTGCTAGCCCATGTTCAAATGTCACTCTCACTTTGTTATCATCTTGAATAATGTCTTTGCCTTTCATCCACGTCACAGAAATAGGTTCTGACCCTTTCACCACAGCCTGTAATGTAATATTGTCTCCAGCCAGAGCTGTCACATTTTCGATTTTTTTAATGAAAGATGGTGGTTCTAGTTCAAAGAAAAGAGACATAAAGAAATACGCATCTGCTATGACACCTTTTCATGCTAATGCTCAAAGATAGTTTTATGAGACAACGTACACAGTACATGGCACAATTCAGCTAAAGAGCAGGAAAAGGGAAGAGCTTCATTATCCAGCTAAAAGAGTAACGCTTTTAAGCATAAGAGTAATAGTCCTTTAAGCCCAATGTTCTTCAAATTCATGGGTTTGATGACAGGTAAGAGTTAAGATATACACAAATTTTTTAAGAGAAGAAGATACCCTCTATCCCCAACCACCCTAGCTACACAGAAATTCAGAGAAAATACATTACAAGAAATAAGAGGTTCCCTGCAGTAAGTGGAGTGTTCTCTCTCCCACTGACCTTTCAAGACGTATGTTGCACTGCAAATGCACTTTCCAACTTCGTTAGCTATCACACACTCATATTCACCAACATCCGCGCTATTAAATGATGACACCTCCAGGGAAATAACAGCTTTCTGAGAGGTCAGCCTGTATTTTTTACTACTGCGAATCTGTTTCTTGTCTTTGTACCAACTAATCTCAAACGGTCCAGTGCCAGCAACCTCACACTGAAGAACGGTGTTTGTTCCCTTCACTACCTCTGCTGGTTCGAGTGTTCGGATGAAAGATGGAGGCTCTATAAAAGCAGCAAGAAAGAATTAATTGCCCAGGAAAAAAAAAAAAAAAAAAGGTTTTTCCTCAAGAGTGTGAGTGGCAGTAGCAGGAAGAACAGACCTTTGACAACTACTTCTGTGGTGCAGCTGTCACTTCCAACCTCATTTACAGCTTCACATGAGTAGCTTCCACTGTCATCAACTTTCATCTCCAAAATATCTAACACAGCCACAGAATTGATAAAAGACATCTTGTGTGTCTTGGTTTCACGGATTTCCTTATTGTCCTTGAACCAAGTAACTTGGATTTCAGGTGACCCTTTGACTTTGCATTGAAGGCGTGCAGAGTCACCTGGGGTCAGTAAGTAAGACGGATCGACCTTCTTCACAAAAGATGGTGGTTCTAAAAATTGGAAGAAAACAGAAGAAAAGGAGGGAAGGGAAGGGAAGGGAAGGGAAGGGAAGGGAAGGGAAGGGAAGGGAAGGGAAGGGAAGGGAAGGGAAGGGAAGGGAAAAGGGTAAAAAGGAGAGGGAAAGAAAAGCAGTCTGAAATACAAAGTTTTAAGACATTGGTTCCTAGTGCAAAAACAAAACATAACTTTAGAAAAGATCAGCATAATATTCGCTGAACTGCAGTTCTTGTGGTCTCTCTTGCCCTCTCCCACCATCTCTCCCCTACATGCAGGAGTGACTCTTGGATGTGGCTAACAGAAGAAATATTGAAGCAATACACAGTGCTTCGGAAGACAGTTGGGTAAAAAGCAAGAGGTGAATGGAGCTGATGGAAGATCTCAGAAGACTTCACAGTGTGATTTCACCCCAGAGAAGACTTCACCTGCAAAAGAAAAAAGCAGAAACCGAAGAAGAGCAAAGGTAAACAGTACCTAGGACAATCTTACCTCTGACTGTGACACTGGCAGAAGAGGAGCTGCTTCCTGCCTCATTTGAGATAGTGCATACATAATGGCCTGAATCCTTGAGTTTAGCCAGAGGAATCTCAAGCGAGGCTATTTTGTCTTCAAAGTAAATCTTATAATCTTTGCCTGGAGGGATTTTGTTTCCATCTTTTGTCCAGCCTACTGTAACTTTCCTGTCTTCATCTACCTGGCATTCAAGACGTATTTTTTTATTGACTGCTGACTGCACTGACTGCAAAACTTTCATAAAGTGGGGCTTGTCTATAATGACCATTTCAGCCTGGCAAATGTCAGCCCCAAACTTGTTGGAAGCTTTGCAAGTATAAGCCCCTCTGTCACTGGTGGTGAGAAGGGAAATTTCTAACACATGTTTATTTTCCACTTTGGAGATCTTGTAGTGGTCCGAAGGTGAAATGGTCGTGCCATCTTTCTGCCAGGCGACGTCAATGACTGGAGTGCCCGAAACAGTACACAGGAACTTGGCGCTTTTGCCCACAAAAGTGGTGATAGATTCAGGTCTGGTAAGAAATGTTGGTGGAAGTGCTTCTGCAAAATAAAGGGGTTCATTGTTATCTGGAGGTGGAGAATAGAGCTTATGCTGTTTCTCCAAGTTTCCCAAGGACAGAGAGCAGGAGGGGGCAGACACTTTTAAGCAAAAGAGGCCAGAGCAGTGAAGGAGAAAAGAGATGTTAAAAGATTATGAATTTTGGCTTTTTGTTTTGTACTTCTTGAGTCTGTATATTGCTCTAGAGCTTGAAGGCATGTTGACTCTGGAACAATGTACAAACCAAAGGAAAATAAACCAAAAGACAGAATTTCCTTTCCCAAGAGTGACATGTTTGTGTAGGATTCCCTTAAGATAGACAGGTTTGCATATGCTGCACAGTTTGAGTATCCTTCTTTAGTCTCTAGCATCTGGCATTTAGCAAAGACTACATAAAGACTCTTCCCACAGAACGAAAAATAGGAATGAAAAAAATAAAAATGCACCCACAAAGGTCCAAAAGATATTTAAAAGAAACAAACAAACAAAAAAAAAAAAAAAAAAAAGGAAGAAAAAAAGAAGATAATTGCATAGTTATCAATAGACCAAAAAAAAAAGTTTTGAACTGTCTTTTGTTTGCTTGAGATGATCTATTTCCCCATCACACAGAGTTTCCTCTGGCACACAGATGTTTAGGTAAGCATAGCCACACAGCCTGCCGCACAAGTATAACTGAAGAATAAATGTAAGATGGTCGGGTAATTGCACAGTGATTACTACACCAAATAAATCAGATTTAAAACTGCACATTTGCTTGTTGTCTGGAAGTAAAATAAACTCTCTTCAAGAATGTTTTCACAAAGCAATCCCATTCTATAGACAACATAGTTCTTCCCTGTCTTTTCCCATTTTTATTTCCTCCTGAAACTTTTCATACTAGGTACAGAAAATGCCTAGAAGCAGCATTTTCAAAAATTATTCCTTCTCTGTGCTTGTGCTCATCAAAATTAGATATGCGTTATGTATAACAATGACAATAGCATTACCAGAAATATTTGTAGGTAAGCCACAGAAAGCATTACAATATACCAAGACATTTTTTGAAGTGCTTTTGACTCTGTACTTACCAGTTACTGTTAAAAGGGCTGTAGAGCTTACACTGCCATGCTGGTTGGAAGCTTTGCAGCTATATTCTCCATAGTCAACAACCTGAGGCCTCGGAATCTCCAGTGTAGATAGGTAGTTGGAGGTGTGAATAGAATATTTGTCCCCATCATATATCTCTCGGCCAGCTTTGTACCACTGGAATCTGACATTGGGAGCAGTCTCTACCTCACAGGTAAACTTGGCCACGTGGTTTACAGCCACCTCCAGAGGTTCAAGCCGCCTTCTCAGGATTGGTGCAACTGAAATCAGAAGCAGAGAGTAATTCAAAGCCATGCATACTGGCATTCTAGAAAGTAACAGTGAAGTGACTAATTGAAACAAAACATTATTTATTTGCAATCCATATTAAGTGATTGTAAAGGCAAAAAACAACTGTGGACAGACAGCGTCATGGTGCATAATGACATCAGAAAACACAGTGATGAAACTGGAAAACTAATGTTTAATAGCAATGTGGTAATATTACAATATAAACATATACACATTATCTTAGAGCTGCAAGAAATGGTGGTGTGGATAAGAAATTGTGCTGAAACAGTGCAATGACTCTGAAGACTGGATGCAGAAGTGAGAAAAGTGGCAAGTATAGGTGAACTTCATCATGGGATGAAGCAGTCAGGACTGCAGTATAACTTGTCCTGACCTTGCTTGTGTGATGCAAGAGTAACAGACTGCAATGTGATAAAAGGAGATCATAAATCCAGAGAGAAAGGGGACCCTCTGATTAGTGTTGTGATTATATTAGTATTGTATCTGTATTCAGACAGACAGTGGGGCAGTTTAATTAGCACAACAGTGTATTAGAAAGGCAGAATTTTATCCCCATTGTCCAACCTCTTTTAACAACTGTGACTTTTGCTGTTGTTGCTCTTTTTCCACCTTGATTCAGTGCCTCACATGTGTATTCTCCTTGGTGGATGTCCCCACACACTTGGCTGATTACTAGCGTGTATGTATCTTGATCCTGCAAACACTTGAATTTGTTGCCTGAAGACACCAGTTTACCCTCAAAGTACCAATTCACCTCTCTGACATTTGTTATGACAGACACTAGATTGACACTCTCCCCTTCCTCCACAGTAGTATCGACCAGTTTGCTGTGTATAATAGGGTAATTCTCTTTGCCCAACTCATCCTCTAGACTCCCACCTTTGTTTTCCAGACCCTCTCTGCCCTCTTCCTCAAATATTTCTTCCCTTTTCTCCTTCCTTTTCAGTATTTCTGTGGGTTTCTCAACAGGAACACCTGCAGAGGCTACATCAGCAGTGGCTGCAGCTGCCCCTACATCCTTGATTTGATTGTGTTCAGTCACAGTATTGATTACTTTTGCATGCAAAGGCTGCTCCAGGGGTATTTCTGCCTCCATAGTTCTCTCGGCCTGCTGGGGCTCCAGCTCAGAGGTTTCATCACAGGATTTTCCTGAGTTAAGTGAATGGAGATGGACCAGCAATGCTTTGGATTTTTCATCTGTTAAGAGATGTTTTTCTTCATAAATAAGAGAATAGAAAGCCTCCTTCAAGACTTTTTTCTGGTCAGCTGTCTCAATGCTGACTTCTGCCAGGGAGATTGGGACTTCTATGGGAGTGAGTCCTCCTGTGGTCACAATATAGGTGCACAAAGTGTGTTTATGTTCCTTGGTGATATTAATTGTCTCTACTTCAATGCTTTCTTTATCAGCCAACCATTCTGTAAACAAGACATTTTGCTCACTTACAACTGCAGCTTTTAGTGCATCCCTAATTTGGGACTTTATGTCGAGGTTGCAGCTCTTGGGAACCTGATCAGTGAGCTGGCTCTCTTTGGTAAGGACTTGGCTTGCCTGGAGCTGGTGAGTGTACATTGTTTCACGTGGTTGTCTCTCTACCCTTGGACACTGCCTAAGTGGGCTGGCAAGATCGACAACATGTTCTTCCTCCAATGACTGTTTTTCTTCTAGCAGTAAGGGAAATCTTATAGCCTGTCCCTCACAAATTCTTGAAGCAAAATCTTCCTCTGCTGTTTCCAGGGCAGAAACGTTCTCCAAGGGAACAGCTTGACTCCCAGTGCAGGCCAATTCAGAGGGAAATCCGGGTTCAGCCTTTAGCTCACCTTTCATTGCCTGGAAGCCCTCTAGGACTTTTAAGTGGTCACCATCTATGGTGCAACTCTCGGTGGTGCTTGACGCCTGCAGAAGGGCTTGGGAAACTTCTGTCTCCAGGACAGCCATCTGCTCCTCCTCCTCAGGGATGACTCGCTCTTTGGGCAAGAGCATCTGTGCAGCCACAGTCCCAAGGCAGCCTGGCAGTTGTGTTTCAATTGCTGCTCCAGGCACTGCACCTTGGGGGCCAGTAGGAAGGTTTTGCAGTGACTCTGCCAGGAGTCTGCTGTTCTCTTGTGTTGTGGCTGCTTGGGCCAGCATCTCTTCAACACTCTGCACAGCAAGGCAGGTTGTTGGCAGGCTAGGCAAGATGTTCTCCTTGGGCAGCATGTGCTCTACCTGGCTTACTTGGAGCTGGAAGAAAGCCCTGGGCTCCCTCATGGCCTCAAGACTGAGTGCTTCTTTCACAGTGGGAAACTCGCTGGCCTCCTCATAGGAGAGGGGGCTTTGGTCCTCTGCCACTGCAGAGTGCTGCAAGGCTGGGCTCTGCCTACACACAGCATGTTCCTCGGGCAGCACAAGGAGCTCGACAGAGCATGCAGCCTCACCCAAGGTGCTCACTGCCCTGCATGTATACAGACCAGTGTCTTCCTCCATGCACTCCCACACCGTCAGGGAGCCCGAGCCATCAGGGTAGTGAGCCACAGAATGACGTGCATCAGAGAAAAGTTGCTTGGTCCCCTTGAACCATTCCACATTAGGGCATGGCTCCCCAGCCACGATGTACTCAAAGACAGCGGTGAAACCTGGAGCACACTGCACACTGTCTGGTGCCCTGGCAAAACAAGGAGCCCCAGGTACCCGTTGCCGCACATGGAGGTGGGCACTGCATTCAGCCTCACCATGTACATTGCTGGCCATACATGTGTACTTGCCTTCATCCTGCATGCTCACATATGGGAGGATGAGACTGTGGTCATTTCCAGCAAACACTAACTTACAGTCTGTGGATGGGGTTAGCTTGACACCATTGAAAAACCACAAGATTTTGGGTGTGGGACTTCCAGTAACAGTAACAGAAAGCCTAGCTACATCTCCCTGCCAGACTTCAACATCTGAGACCTGTTTGAGGAAAACAGGTGCACTGCCCCCCTCCTCCATTTTCATCTTCGTTTGGCTGGAATAAACTGTTTTTTCAGGCTCAAATTCAAGTGTTTTTTCTCTATCAGGCAACTGAAAGCTGCTGCTGTAGCCTTCACTTCTTCCCTCCTCAGAAGACACAGTAAGAGAACTAGAGAAGTCTGTATGGGAAAAAAATTAGTTTAGTTTTACTAGAATGATGAAGTGACCACTTGAAGGTAGCAATAAACAGTGAAGAGTAATATGCAACTCTGTTAGTGCAACTATTTTTGTGTATGTGGAGGTTTTCTTAATACTGTGCAGTAGGTAGCAATGAACATGAGGTCCTCCTTCTGTTAAATACACACTTACCATAAATAACCACACACAGTGTGCTGTTAGGTTACTTATGAACTTACCATCTTGATCAACATGGGCTTCTCTTTAAAACTAACATCACAGTATGGGTTAGTCATAACCTCTTGTAGTATTCAATGTATGCTGCAAGTAACAGTTACACAACATTGGTGCATTTCAAAAATATAATTAAAGTGGTATGCGCCATAGATACTTATATGTGCAGTCATACAAACAAGTACAGGAGAACAGTGCTAAGGCTGTTTTAATTTAAAACACCAAGAAAAAAACAGATTGTTAGATTTAGTTCTGGAAAAATATGACAAACTTTACAGCACACCAGACTTTCTTCTGGTGCAGTTACTTCACTACTTTCAACTCTATTTTTTGTCTAACACAAGATATTTCCACTCCCTTACCAGCTTTATCCTGCCCCTCTCCCCCCCCCCCTTTTTTTTTTTAACAGTAGACCCTTGCAGTTACAACATCATTATTACTAAAACCATGAGTTTACATTCTTGATTTAATGTCATTGATTTTCCTTTCTGCTTTTAACCCCCTCCCTAGCACTATCCTGCATATTAAAACCAATATTATACCCAAGAAAAATACATTAGAGCACTTCAAAGTTTTTCTTCTTGCCTTTGTGAACTTGGACAGTTATATGATGAACCACTTTGTTCTAATGGTGATTTTGAAATGTGAGGAAACAGACATCATGGAAAGAACATGTTGTCTGTCCTATGCAGATCCTAGACACTAGAAACATCAGTGAATTCTGAGATTTCCCAGAACAAAACAAGCTATCCAGAAAAAGCACAACACAAATAAAACTTTTGGAAATCAAATCCTGTTGTCCTCACAGCTATGGAAAAGAACAGAATATGCCATACGTAATTATTTCTCATTGTAGAAAGATTAATAATTGCTAAAAACAAACATCATAGTGTACTTGACATAGCACAGTGCATACAGTGATCACCTGCCCAGAAGAGACACTTAGGGAAAAAAAAAAATAAATTACATCTGTCCCTTAGTATTAACTAACAGCCTCATTAAACCAGTAGAGCAATTTCCTCAGAGATATAATGTGCTAGTGAACTTGAAGATGATCAATTGAAATAGGGCCCATAAGAAGGTATAAAAATTGCAGAAGGGAACTTATGATAACAGACATGGGAAGACATTATATACAGGAGTGGAGTACAAATTAATGCACTTATTTGTGTTCATGTTTGTCATATTTATGACAAAAAATACAGATTATTTTATATTGTAGCTATGTCTGTGAAATGAATAAAGTACAAGAAGTGATGGACTTAAATATTTTACATATTTATTTCACAAATTAGCCATACATGTTAACATTTACACATTGGTGACAAACATAATAACATAATTCACCTTTTTTTTTTTTTTTTTTTAAGATACATGACTTGTAAAATTGAAGACATTAAACCTGAGAATAAAATTGTGATATTTTTAATTCCTTTGAAAGCAAAACATTTTGAAGGGAGATGATCAAACATGGCTTAACGCTATACCCGTTGCCCCAGAGGAAGTTTATTTAAACTAGAATTATTCCAAATTTATACTGTTGTATCTTAGGTCAGGCTTTCTATCTTTACAAGCACAACATAGTGCTCCTGGCTAATGTACGAAACTTAAAATCAGACTTTTAAGCTTACAGAAAAACACAAACACTGCTGCACAGATATAGATAAATATGCCTGGCCATATATTTCAGATGTGATTATGAACTTGGACCTGTTTGGATACAAGGCTTTGAAGTAGACATATTTCTACTAAAAAAAAATCAGTTAATTTATGTGCAAATTAAACACACATCATAACTGCTTAGGGCCTAACCAAAGGCTTTCTGGCCTCATTGACTTTGTACCTAAAAGACTCATGTCACAGCTAATGCATAGCATAGAACAATTCTTGTCAACTTCCCTAGGGACCTCTGCTGCCTAATGAATCAGTTAGTGTTACACATCTGCACAAGGAATGGATAAGGACAGATGAAGAAGCAATTAACTCCCATCACAATGTTGGGTCAGACACTCCCACTTCTCTTTCCTACCACTGTTACCTAAAAAAAATTAAAATTTTCTCCACCTATTAACAACATACTTAAATATTCTTTATGGGGTCATGACTGGGAAGAAACCCAAGTGACATAATGGCATTAACCTAACCACTCCAGTCATTTTGCCCACATACTGGATCACTAGAAGTTGCCTCTCCTACAAGTTGAGTTTATACTGGGCAGCAGAATTGGGGAAAGTGTATCTTTTGAACAAAAATGACTATTCAAAGTAAGTGATGAGATTATCTTAAAAGATCGAGTTTTTGAGGCATACTGACCTCATTGTGAGGATATGTCAAACTCAGAAACAAGAACATGCATGAACATAGCTGGCTGTACTGTAGTAATAGTTCCCTCACACTTAAAATCACCATTCTCCTTAAAGAAGTTTGCAAGGCAACAGATAGCAATTTGTAAATAATGTGGTGAACATCATAAACAAATAATTAAAGTAAAAGTAATTTTTGCTAAGGGTTGTTTAGGGTTTCACTTTGGAACATTTGCAACTGGAAAGCTGACACATGCATTACAGTTATTTAACTTCTGATAAATATTAATAACTGATACTTTTAACCTGCTTAATCAAATTATCATTGTTTATGTAAGACAGATTAATTTAGTTTTGATTTAATTATGTCAGCTACAGCTGATTCCTCCTCCTAAATATTATTTTTAAATACAAAATTATATACTCACACTGAGAACATTAATGTAAAAATATTTTATGCTGAGAAAATGCCACAGGTAACAATTGAATGTATTCTATTTACTTCTGGTCATATTGAAACAGCACACGTAACTTTTACCATTAAAAAAAAAAAAAAAAAAAAAAAAAAAGGAAATGGAAAAGAAAGAATTTGTAGAGATTTAGTTCTAATGTGAAACAAGAATACTGCATATTTTTTTATTATTTATTTATTTTTTACTACTATGTATTTCCTATGAATGACACTGGCATATGGGGCCAAAAAAATTATATTAATGAATTTACAGTTACACGATGGATTTATTAAGCTCCCTCTCCTTTCTCTTTAACTTTTAAAGATACAGTACAAAATAGATTTTTATGTTTATTACTTGGTAATAGAGTAAAAATCCTGTCCAGTCTCTACTAAAGCAAAACTTTTATTCTCTTCCCATTGTATCACTTTTCTTTGCAACAGAATCATTTCTTTGACTGAATTAAAAAAATAAATAAAAAATCATAGGATTCCATGAGTCAACAGAGTGAGACAAATGGATATAAGAGTTTTGCAATGACAGAAACTGTAGACACAGGATTTGAACAGAGAGACTCACATTTTCTGGCACAACATTGTGAGACGGGGAAATACCAGTTTAAGGAGTTATTTCATGGAATTATGTCCAAACTAAAAAGCAAGCCTAAGTCAGTATTCCATACTGTTAGATTACAAGAAAAAAGTAAATTCAGCATTTTTAGGTGATTTCTAGCCTACGTAAAATAATAATTGCATGGCTACAGACACATAGGGGTATGTACACTATACAAATGATTCCTATATATATGAATGTCAATTAAAATATCTTTACAAGAACGAGTAAGGAGCTTGGGAGGAATCTGAAATGCACCTCAGTACAGAAAGTGTGTGTAAAACTTATGCACACCATAAATCTCACTTAAATTCCCCAGTGAAAGTAAATTTAAGTGAGATAGAAACATGCCCATGTGGAGTGAATTTCACCCCTAAAGAGACGAAAATCAATGCCCCTAAAATGATTGTTGCATTTTTACCTGTAGCAAACAACAGTGTACAACATTTAGTGTTTCAGAATAGACTCTAAGTTACGGACATTTAGTATAGCGTTAACACTGCACAAGTCTCAGCAGTTCCTGCCCTGTTAATAGCTATACACTTGTACTTCCCACTGTCACTTTGCATCAAATTTTCAATAGTAAGGCTATGAGAACCCCCCTGCTCTTCCTGCACATAGTACCTGTCTCCTTCCAACAATATCTCATCCTTGTACCAATGAACATTTGGGTAAGGGGAACCAGTCACAAGACACTGGAAACAAACTGAGGCACCTACAAATGTACTGTAGTCAGAAATGAGCCTCAGAAATTTGGGAGGGGTTTCTGTGGCCTGGAACTCAAAACTGCAACTCTCTGAGTCCTCTGCTTTAAACTCAATCTGTTCTTCTTGGGATGTCTCTCCAAACGCATCAAAACTAGTATCGACACATTTCTGCCCCTCCACCTCTTGCTCCTGTTCAGTCACTGCAAGCAGCTGTATTGCTCTCTCAGAGTTCTCCATGTGTGGTTTAAATTCCAGCTCTACTTCTGACCAGTTGCCTGGGGACACAGTCTTACTCATAAGCAAGTCACACTTCTGGGGCCTCTCTGTTTCACTGCTCATGTCTGCCTCACTGCTTAACTTAGCACTTGCTCCCTGCTGAGCTCTGACTATGAGGGAGCCTTTACACATTGCTTCTCCCAGCCTATTGATCGCTTGGCAGTGATACGAGCCACCATCAGAAGAACCTACATTAAGGACCTTCAAACTGTGAAGTCCCTCTTTCTGACTTACAACATACTTCCCTGAGGCGGTTGTCACACAGGTGTCACCTTTAAACCACTGCACTACTGGGACAGGAGTACCTGTTACCACACACTCAAAGACTACCTCCGAACCTTCTGTAACTTCCACATCTGCAAAGGGCACGACAAAGCGGGGAGGCATTTCTGTCACTTGGAAATCAATTTTCACATCCTCACTCTCCTCTGAGGCCAAGCCTGAAACTTGCTCCAACAGGGCAAGTGGAAGAACATCCAGGGAAACCACCATGCTCTTCTTATCTGGGCTAAACTCAGGATTAGTTATGATTTTGACCTGCTTCTCAAACTCCTTCACCTCATTTTCATCCAGCTCCACCTCCAGAAGGATTTCCTGTGGTGAAGGTGACCGTGAGGACGTGTTTTGCTCCAGGTCAAAGTGTATAACATGCTGGTGGGTGACAGGGGGTGGCAGTGCTAGTGATCGCCCATCTTCAGACAAAACTTCCACCTGTGCAATGCTTTTAGCTTCCCCGACAATGTTCACCGCATGGCACAGATACTGTCCTTCATTGTCTTTCTGGATGTTCATGATCTCCAGCATGCACTTGTTCCCATCCTTCTCTATCCGCACTCTCTTATCCATCTCCAGAAGAGATTTATTATGATACCACTTCACCCCTGGCTCAGGCACACCCACCACCTCAGCCACAAAACTAAGCGTGCTGCCCTTGTACAGCCTCCTCCTGCTCAATGCCTTGAGGAATGCAGGTGGCATCTCATTGCCTGATGGCTCTAGGGCTTCACGGGGGGTCCTAAACACCTCAGCCCATGAGTGGTCTGGAGTCTGACAGCTTTCCTCACAGGGAGTAAACATTGCCAGGGCATCCATATACTCTCCAGTGGGTGTCCGGTAACGCTCTGGTGGTGTTCTGTCCCCTAATGCAGAGCTGGGTCCCTCGAAGGGTGTGAAGTAGCGCTCAGAGGGTGTGTTGCACTTCGAACCCTCAGAGGGTGTGGAGTAGCGCTCAGGTGGTGTGCTGTACTCTGATCCCTCAGATGGTGTGGAGTAGTGCTCAGGTGGCATGCTGTACTCTGATCCCTCAGATGGTGTAGAGTACTGCTCAGGTGGTGTGCCATACTCTGAGCCCTCAGATGGAGTGGAGTAGCGCTCAGGTGTGCTGAGTGGTGTGTGGTAGGATGCTGATGAAGCAGTTTCAAAGATCTCCACTGAGGAGGGAGGTGTGTAGAAGTGGTCTGAATCAGGTGACTCCTCTCCGTTCCCACTCTCTAGCTCTATGGACATTTCTGACTCAGGAGAGAAGGGCCGGGCCTGCTCCTGCTGGTTGTTGTAATAGTCATAAACCATGCTGAAGGTAACCTCCTCTACTTCCAGGGAAGTGATGGTTTCTCGCTGTTTCTTTTGAGCTGTGCCTTTGACATCTGGCACTTCCTGCATCCCCGCTGACCTTAAATACTTGGCCAGGGAGAAGTCAGGCTGCAACTCTATGGCTTGAACAGCACTGGGCTCTGGACCTGCAGAAACATCTTCCCATAGTCCTTCATTATCCAAGCTGTTCTCAGAGGTTTTCTCAGTTGGAGTTCTCTTCTTGCCCCCACACTCCTTACTTTGCTCCTTCTGTGCCACAGAATCATCCATTATTGAACCAAGTTGGAGTTGCCCAAAGGAGAAACCCTTAGTTGTGTTTGGTTCTAGATGGATGTCTCTGACTGTTTCCTCAGGGTAACTTGTGCTTTCTATTTCACAAGTGGAACTGCTCGCTACTTTCTCAAAGATCTTTTCTACCCCAGAGCCATCTTCCTCATCTGTTTTATGCCCAGGTTGGGGTTTCCTCTCAAGTGCAGCTTTTTTCAAGTCACTGATGAAGCTGTCAGTCTGAGTGTCTGTTGACCCCAGCCTCTCCCCAGTCTCTCTCACATGTGTTTTCTGTACTGTCCTTTGGAACTCTGTTGTGGGCTGCACCAGAAAATTATGATTTTGTCCCTCAAGTGAATCCTCCCCACAGACATTTGCCTCTGACTCATTAATTTCTTCAGCAGAAGTCCTCTCTTCAGCAGACAGTGCAATGCTGCCAAGGTTCCCACTGGGGATTCGCAAATGAGGCTGCCTAATTTCTGTTGGGTGCTCTTCTTCCTGGGCACTGACCTCCTCCTGCTGCATCCTATAGCTCTGACACAGCTCCTCACTTAGAGAAATCTCTTCCACAAGCACTTCGTGTTTGTGCACGGGAGAGATGGGCCCAGTTTCTCCCAGCTGCACACTCTCCAAACCTGCAGGGGGTTGTGCCTGTTTTGTGTCCACAGATTCTTTATCTGGGAAAGGCTCCACAAACTTCTTCAAATCAAATATGGTACTGGTATCATTGGTCTCAGATGACAGTAATTGCTCTTTGAAATGAGTTTCTGGGTGAACTTCAGCTTCCTCAGTAAAATCCTGACCAGTGTTTTCTATGCCAGGAGGAGTAAGAATTAGATCCAAAGAGTAGTTGCCTTTGTCAGGCTCTGTTTCCTGCAGCACTTGTCTATCATTGTATATTTCCCAGTGTGCAGCATCCCCAACACCAATCATTTCTTCTTTATGAAGACAGTCATCAACCTCAACGTTCTGTTCAATATCTACTGATCTCTCTTGCTGCTTAGCCGTTTCTTCCTGCTGCTCTTCTGCACAGAAGTTATAAAAGCCTAATGGCTCTTTTGTGGGTGTGCTTGAAATATTGTCCTGTAGGTGGGGCACACTTGGCTCATCTACAGGAGATCCATCAGAAGGCATTGCCTCCCAGGCAGGTGCATCGCTCTCCTCCAAGTAGCTGTCACTCTCCTCTTGCACCAGTGGTGATACAGGAATGAAAAACTGTGGATCCTCACACTCACTTGTCAGAGCAGTCTGCTCAGAGGCAGGCATTTGCCCTTTCACTTCTATAAATGGTGACTTCAAGAATTCCCAGGACAGACTGTCTGTATGTTGTGCCAGCTTGTCTCCTTCAACCTCCAGCTCCTCTGAAAAGTGACCTGAGTCCTTGGCCACAAGTTCATGCTCTTCCCTGGACATACTTGGGTGCAGGACAGTGGCATCAATTCCAAAGCCATGTTCCTCAGAGACTGCTTTTCCCCTATGCTGCCTCATCTTAGAAATATCATCTGTATCCCTCACACACTCTTCTGTATAACCCATTTCCTGCCTCGAACAAACCTCCATGATATCCAGCACCACTGTTTCCTCCATCTTACTTTCCCTGAAATTCTTTTCCACCTGTTCACAAGAAGATGGAGACCACTGCAAGGGCCAGAGCAGATGGGATTCTTCCTCCTTGGAGCACGTGATTTGTTCCTCTTCCTCCTTCCCAAGTTTGTTGAGGCCTTGGAGTTGCAGGGTATGGTTCGTGCCAGGCAGTTCCTCAGTACCTCCATTCTTGCTATACAACTTGTGTGCACTAGGCTGCACTGTCAGCTCAGAGACAGTCTGGGCTGTTCCAGCCACATTCTTGGCTACACAACAATACAGCCCAGCATCTGAGACAGAGACCCCTCGGATGTGTAAGCGATGAGTGCCGTTGTCACCCTCCTCAAACATAAGCCTCTCACTTGCAGAGAGATGCTGGCTGTTCTGGGACCAGGCCACAACAGGTGGAGGCTGCCCAGACACAGTACACTCCAGCACAACTGCCTCCCCTTCGTAGCAATGGACGTGTGCTGGGGCTTCTGCCACCATTTGGGGTGGCTCATTTCCCACATCAAATGAAAACTTGAACTTGTGCTTTATGGCAGGTGCAGCCTGATCTGGAGAGGGCTGTGTGGTCTCCCTCGTGTCTGTGTCTTGCTCTGGTGTTGGAGTGGGGGCAGTGATTTTGATTTCCACAGGCAGTGACAGTAGGTCTGAGTCTGGAATGGTATCTGGCAATCCCTGCTCCACTGCAAAAGCCAGGCTGACTTCCTCCTCTTCTTGTTCTTCCTCCTCCTCATTCTCTTTCTCCCCTTCTTTCTCCTTCTCCTCCTCTTCTTCTTTTTCCTCCTCCTCTTCTTCTTTTTCTTTTTCCTCCTCCTCTTTCTTCTCTTCCTCTTTCTCTTTCTCCCTCTCCTTAATGGCCTCATAGGCTGGCATCTGCTGCCTCACATGAAGTGCAGCTGAGGTGCTGACTGTGCCCAGTGGGTTGAAGATCACGCAGGTGACTGTGCCACCATGCTGTGGGAGCAGAGATGGGAAGGTCAGTGTAGAACGGCATCCTGTGGTGTGAACTGCAGTACCCCGGATGCGCCCCACAGGCTCAGCATTGTTGTACCAAGTGACTGTTGGCTGTGGGCGGCCATGGAAGAGGCAGGAGAAGGTAACACTGTGCCCCTCAACAGCCTCCTGGGGTTTGACCTCCTGGACGAAGAGAGGTGGGCAGGGCTCCAGGAGCCCACCTGCTGCCTGCCATTGCTTCCCTGCTGCCTTGGGCCTACCATACCCTTCCATCACCTGTACCTTGAAGGACTCAGAGCCATCCATCTTGCCGGGTGCCTCAGGTGGGCTGAGCTTCCCAGGAGGGCCCTCCTGGGGCACAGACATGAAGGATTCCTGCTTCTTTTTCAGTGCTGCCCTCTTTGCCTCCCGCAGCCGCTGCAGCTTCCAGCGGATTTCCTCATCCAACAGCTCATAAGCATTCACCACTGTGTCTCTCTGCTCCCCACCACATGCTGGCCTTAGACGATGAGATCCCACTAGTGGCAACCTCTGGAAACGGATGGTTCGTACCCTGCCCTGGGCTGGGGAGAGGTTCTGGAGCAGCTGCTCAGCCTCCTGCCCCTTGTCAAAGGGTGAACCAGTGCAACGAAGCACTACCCGCAGCCGGTCCTGCTGCCGCTGCTGTAGCAGGCACTCCCAGCTCTCCTGCATCAACTCCACTTTCCCCCTGCAACCCAAGCCCTGAAGCTCACCACTACGTGCCACTAGCAGTGAGGCAGTGGATTCAGCTGAGCCCTCACTGTTAATGGCAAATACCCTGTAGCTGCCAGCATCATGTTCTCGCACGTCCCGCACCTCCAGGCTGGCACTATGCATGTGCTCCTCACTCTCAGTGCGAATCACTTTGCGGCAGTCCTGGTGGACTGGCCGGTTGTTGTGAAACCATGCCATGTGGGGTGGCGGGCAGGCCACCAGCTTGCACTGGAAGACAGCAGGGTCCCCCTCCAAAACAGACCTACACTTGAGGCCCTGCATGAAGGTGGGTTTGCAGTTCTGGGGACAGTCCAACACTGCCGCTGCCTCAGTTCCCTCGAGGTTCAACTTGCTGTGCTGCCCTGCAAGAAAAGGAGATTGGATTATAGCATGCCCCACTCTGCCTGCTATCTGATTGAAAAAAATTAAATAGCAATATATTGAATTAAAAAATGGGCATGCAACATTTCATCACACACCCAGGAAAAAAAAAAAGTAATTCACTCACCATATTTGTTCGAATAAACGCAACGCCTTGCTCTGTTTAAAAGATTGACACGAAAATCGTTCGTTGTCTTTTCTTTCTTCAGACTGTGGAAATTTCTTCTTGAACAAGCAAAAATGAATTTCAAAATAACACGTTCTTCTGTGTGTATGTTTTTGCTGCCTGGAAAAGCTGTGTGTCTTTGGGTAGCAAAGAAGAAAATCTTACCTGACTTGCAGACAGTAGAATAAACGCCCTTTCTGACCCTTCTGTTTATAGATTAAATGTTCAAACAATTGAGAAAAAATATTTTGAAAGATATACAAAAAACATAAGTAATTAGCTAACATGAAATGAGAAGGCGTTTATTCGAACTAATACAGCCACTAACTTCACGGTGTTATGCACAGGGAAGAAAAAAAAAAAAAGGCAAGCAACATGAACCACATATGCTATCTGCAAGCCAGGGTAAGAGATGTATAATGATGAATTAATGTACGTAGATGAAGTGCAAGGAATCAATGGGAACGTATAGCTTTCACATATCCTAAACAACAAATGCTTTCTAGTAGAATTCATCCATCTGATAATGTCCATTGAACTGATTAAGATTAGGTTGATAACTTGCTTAAAAATAATATGATTAAAATTTATATAGCTTCCTTCTGAAGTAAACTATTCCATGCGTTCAAAAGGAAATTGAACAAATAAAAGCTCTGTGAATAGCTGCAAAGCATGAAGTAAAAGTTCAGAATATAGCTGCAAAATTATAAATTTGAAGTTTTAAACAATTTAAAACTTAAATAACTTTATAATGCAGGTAATATTTTGCATATCAAAACAAACATGCAACATGTTCCGATATGCTTTAAAATGTGTCTGTTTTTCCCCATCAGACACTACACAGAAGCAGATAAACACTTTTCACAGTGTTACTAAATACTGGTAACTACTTATTCAGTGTAACATTATTAGTGACTGTACCTTTCACTTCCATTTCAATCTCTTCCTCTAGCTTCTCATGAATAATTTTTTCAGGAGCTAGGAAAAAAAAAAATACATTTTTTTTTTGAGCTAAAATTGCTGAATGTACCAGCCAACATTTTAGGAAGTAAAAACATTCACTCTCTCTTGCAAAGATACAGAAATTCACACATAAATACACATAAATGCATGCCAAACCACTCAAATATTTGATAAACTTTGAAAACAGAGTAATTGAATGCTTTCAAACTTGTTTGCAATGTATACTTTTCTACAAGATTTGCTTGTTTTTTGGAAGGGTGGGAGAAGGTTTCTAATATAACATGCCTTTATCATGCCTTCAATTCCTGAAGAAAACATTCAGCAACCCACAGGCTTATGAGATGTTTCTCGTTCTTTATCATCTCCCAGGGAATGAATGTACTGTAATGCAATGATGTTATGAAAGAGGAATCGATACTTGGAAGGAGCATGCAGTTGCCAACCTGTCACTCTCAGATGGGTGCTGCACTCGGCTTGTCCTGCAGGATTAACTATTCTGCACTTGTATATACCCTTGTGGTTCTGACCAACTTTCAACAATCTTAAACTGCACAGTGGCCCATCATGTTTTAAGGAACACAATGCAGACTCCTCAACTATTAGCTGATTGCACAGCCAGACCACACAAGGTGTAGGCACACCCTTCATTATACAAAAGAGTAAAACATCATCTCCTTCTTTTACAATGGTTTCTGAAGGAAGAGTTTCAAGAAACTTTGGTGCTCTAGCATCAGTTTCTGCAATGTCTTCACATGGCACAACATCAGGATAGTAGACTCTGCTTCTTTGCTTCTCAGCTTCATGTAGTCTTTGGGAGGTAGATACAAATAAGCTTGAGGTTTTCTTGGGTGATTCTTGCTTAACTTCAGATGCTTTAAACTGACAATCTTTGGCTGCTTTAAAGCTTTTAGTATCTGATTCAAGGGTAATTTTTGTTACTGCTTTGGCTTGTGCTTCTTTAGCTAGGTAAGAATAAAGTTAGGAAAAGGATTAGGTCAGACGTTTTGCAGGAATAAAAAGCATCCTTATATTTAGGTGGGGAAGAAAAACAAGCATTAATTAGTACTGAAAAGAATGTCTAACATATTAGTGTCACAAGGCTATTAAATATGACTGATTACACATTTAAGAGCTCTTTTCCTGCTAAGCTGAGGTCCCAGTTGAGTCTATGTGACTTTCATGGGACCAAGATTGGGTCCATAAGGCCTAATACACACCTATCTTCACTTTTTTAGAGCTTCAATGTAGCAGCAGATGTAGCTGCAGAAAAGTAGCAGCAGAAAATTATGTAAACTACTACGCACAGTTCAGCAATGATTAAAGAAATGTCAGTATGTAAGAGCCAAATCAATGTTACTGCATCAATAATTTCCTCATTATTTTTCTGCTCTTGATTCCTTCAAGCTCAGAAATACTATAACCTGTCTATTGTAGGGATAATACATTTTTGAGTTTTCACTAATAACTCAACTAACACTTTAATATGCTGATGTCAGGAAGAAGTGAAAGGAGCCTTGGCAAAAATAAATACTTAGATCAGGGCAAGTGAAAGGAAAAAGACAATCCATTAGTGCAGTCATAGAGAACCTGCACCATTAATCCTTTCAAGCAAATTACAATCCTGATTAATGTGAAACAAGTTGGACCCCTACAATCTGAAATGATGGTCAGTAGTTTAATATTGCTTACCTGACATCCCTATCTCCCTTAAACTCCATCTTCAGGAATTCTCAAAATACAGAATTTCCTACCAGCCTGTTCTACCTTACATCTCATTGCACATCATGAAGGATATGAGGAATGAAAAGCCACAGGCTTCTGTTACATACTGGGAAGAAGTGTGAAGTTACAACACTTATGAATAGAGCCATAAATGTATGTGCGTGTGGGAACCCAAAGAATTATTACTAGAGCTTTCTCAATTAAATGCTGATAATTAAAGAAATATTAGTGATCTATAGGCTGTGACAATGAAGTTGCAAAAGGTAAGTCATAATTTTTAAAGTCAGATAACCACCTTTGACTGTTAGTATTGCAGTAGTTGTTGTCCCTCCGTGATTATTATATACAGTACAACTGTACAGTCCTTGATCTGTCAGCTGGGCATTTAAGATCGTGAGCAGTAGGACACTTCCATTTTGTGATATCTTCAGTTTTTCAGACACTTCTATCCTTTCACCTTCATGAGCCCAAAGAAACTCGGAGAAGAATTCATTTTCTAAGGCACATATGAACTGAGCAATGTCACCAGATTTCACGGTTAAGTCTTTGAGTTGCAGAAGAATCTTTGGAGGAACATCTTTCAATTCCTGAGCAGTGGCCATAGAGATTCTGGTGTCCTGAGATGTTTGGGAAAGGATTGTTTTGTGCATAGCTTCTGTTTCTTCAAGTGATGTAGATTCCATGGTCAAACTTTCAGATATGCTTTCATAAACCTGTACACTCAATTCCTGTGATGGTTGTTGCACTGATTTAAATTCTTTTTGAAAAGCTGTAATGTTCTTCTTTGTGAAAGGAGCAACATGATGTTCTGATATAGCCTGCGACCGCATAGACTCTTTTACATCTTTCCCAGAACTTTTCCTATCTAGGGCTTGCACTGTGTAATCAAGTAACAAAAAATAACAATATTAGTATCTAAAGAACTTCTGGGCCATGATGTGAACAAAATCATACAGCACGGAGGATGAAAATGAATGATCTTCACTTGAAAACTCAGCATGCCAGATGTACTATGCTCTTGACAGAAAGAATATCTATTCACAGATGTGAATGACAAATGATGCCTAGTCTAGTCATGCAGTTGATACACAGTTGATGCTTGTTTCTTCTTTCACTTGTGAATTTCAGTATTAGATAACTTAGTATGGAACTTTTAAAGGAGGTATTTTCTTTTTCTTTCTTTCTTTTTTTTTTTCTTTTTACAGGATAATGCAAAATACCTCAGTCAATGCTATAGCCATTACGTAATTCCATTTAAAAAAAATCTGAACCCTTTCAGCAAAATGATTCTATTTCTTGATCTACATCAAGATAGAAATTTGAAAATCTTCAAATATGTTATAGTTTAAACAGAAGAAATAAGAGTGTGTGGGTTACAGGTAGTAGGTACTAATAACATTAGCTGCTAAAGAAAAGTTGTGAAATGAAGAAAGAACGTTAGTAACGGTGTAGAAGTGTGGTATACAACAAACTGATTCTCTCTGAAATAAAAATGGGGCTTTACCTTCTTCAGTCACTGTAAGTGTAGCTGTACAAGTTGTTTCTCCAGCACTATTTCTTGCCTTGCAAGAGTATTGGCCAGAATGCTCTAAGAAAGCATCTACTATTATGAGCATAGCTGCACCTGTAGACTCATCAAAGTGGAAAACTAAGTCTTTTGTTGGTAACATGAGGTGTTGATTATGAAACCACTGGATTTCTGGTTTGGGCATGCCAGAGACTCTAGCTTGAAATCTGACTGTTTCCCCACTGCATACCCTGCAGCTTGAAATAGGCTGGATAAAGGTGGGCCTTTGGCCAATAGATTCCTCCTTAAGTGAAATAGATGAAGAAACATGCCAATGGGACTTTGTTGTAAGTTCTTCAACCCTTTTAAATCCTGAAAAGAAGCATGCCAACTTTTAATTTCTTACTCTATGCTATGTTTTCTCTTTCATTCAAGATTTTTTGTTTTCTAACTTGCAACTTAACAACATCAATTATTCTAGTGCATCATTTAAAAAATCTGTTAAAAAAAAACAAAACAAAACAAAAACAAAAACATAGAAAATGCTTATGGTTAAGTAATATCAAGGACGATATAAAATTTAAATATCAGATTCTCCCAACAATATTTCTGCTCTAAAACTTTGATGAATGTTTTATCAATTTTTATTTCTAGATGATTTTAAGGTCCCTTCCAACCCAAACCATTCTATGTATCAATGTGAACTACATCTTTTCAGCTTCCCAAGGCTGGTACACATCCTTTTCAAAATTTTTGAAGTAATGTATTTTACACAAAATCTCTTCTTAGGTCCTCCTCACAATCAAAAGCAAGAATGTGTAAACAAAGCACTTCCATTAGAGAGAAGATTACTACCATGTTTGGTGCATGCCAGATTACAATACTGGAGAGAAAGAAAAGGTCATGTGAATGGAACATTGCAAAATTGTGAAATACACACAATTTGCATAATGCATATATTGTGGACACTGTAAATGGTAGCAATTAGTTGAGTTAAAAGACAACAGACTGACTCAAATATCATCAGCGTATATTAAGATTAGTATTGGAACATGACCTAAACAAGACGTCTTTAATTGTACACTGTACCTTCTAACTTCAATGTGGCAGTGCTTGTCACTTGGCCTACAGAATTACTAGCCACAAAAGTATAGATTCCTTCATCCTCTGGATAAGCTTCAGCAATCTCCAGCTGGTAAGTGTCTTCAAACTGAGTCATCCTAAAGAAACGTGATGGCTTGATCTCTTTGTCTTTGCTATACCAAGAGACTTTCAGATCTGCTCAACCAACAGAAAGAAAAAAAAATCTGTAAGTTATGATGAGAGTCTTGTAAATAAATACTATTTTTATATTTCTATTTGTAAGAGAAGTCTCAATCTCAAGTATCGGTTTGAATATGCCTTGCATTACACTGATAACATACGATCACTGGAGAACGGCCTATGTGGTTTTTAAGTTTTGATTTCTACTCTGAAAATATTTGTATGGGAAAACTTATTCTAGTGTGGCTATAGTCCTGAATAAAAGTCATTTTTTCTCTTTCCTCTCTTAAAGTATACATTTAAAAATATTTTTCTACTGCTAAAATTAATGAAAGTCACATTTTTTAAAAGGGATTATGCTACAATTGCCTGATTAAACAGGTTATAAATTTTTTTTTTTTTTTTTTTTTTTTTTTTTTTTTACTAAGAAGAATAATATATTGCCTTTTTTATTGCAAATATTGTAAGTTTTACATATCATATCTCTCCAGAAATATCCTGTCTTTGATTCTTTGTAACAGTCCTAAATAAGAAGTGTTACTTCTATAGATTTCATAGACTTGGAAAAGAAAAGGAATGAAACAGACTTTGAAGTTTGCTTCTTTACCTGGCACTATATTACATTATGAATCTTTTTTTTTTTTCTTTTTTTTCTTCCACACAAATAGTGTGATTACTGTCATTAGAAGAAAAAGGCAGTGTTTTCAATAGCCAGCTGCAACATGCACCATTAAACAATGTTTCTTAATAGTGTATTACTTAATTATGTTTTTCATAACACAAGTGAGCAGTATGCAAATCCATTTGGGTATTCAATAAAGGGGAGTTAGATAAAAGGTTCCTTATGCTCTGTGCTACAACTTTCACATAAATATAGTTCTTTCAAAAAAAGTTAAACCAGCATGCTTAGCACAGAGGGCAGATCAGTCTCTTGAATATGTATTTTCTGAGTTTATCATCACTTTTATGGCAGAAACAGATTTTTCCAGCCTTTTTAAAAGGAGAAACAAATCAAAACTAAATTTTGACTTTAAGTGATGGAAATGCAACTTTTATATATTTGCCTGTATATATATATATGTATATATATATATATATATATATATGTATATATACATACACATGTGCTAACAATTTATTGTGGATTTTTATGCAGATATCACTCAAGATTATTTCTTAAGTTGGAATTTTATTTATCTTTAAAATAATAAAATCATTGCAAATTCTTTGGGATTGGAACTAGATCTTATTCTACACTTTGCCATGTGAAAATTTTATTACTAATCATACTCAAGACCATTTGTTGAAGTGAAGGAATGTAGTTTGATTTGTTTTTTAATTATCTTGGAATTATTTAAATTTTAAGATGATATCCTATTTACTTAAAAGTAGAAAACTTATTTAAGGAAAATTCTACATTTAAGAAGACAATGAATAAAGATTTAGAAATCATTTTAAAGCTAGGAAAATAATGCAGTGGCAGTTTAGAGTTTGTAAAAGTACTCAGCAATAATAGGATGATCAAAGTACAATTTTGGTCTGTTTCTTTAGATAATTGATGTGATGCTGTGTGACATCAGAAACTTTGCCATGTTCATGTAACAGGATAATGGCTTTCTCTCTTGATATTCTGTTTAAGAAGTCTGCATGTTATTGCAGTGACAAAGTTTTGCAACTTCAGGTAGCAAACCCCGAAGCAAACAACTTCAGGTAGCAAACAACTTGAAACACCAAAGTTTCCAAGACACATTTATTTTTTTAATCAGATGTGCTAGATATTATTTTTAGAAATACTTATTTTTTTAAGACAGAATATAATTTCCATGCTTGCTACCACCTATGATGTATAACTTGCTTAACAGCTAGTCGTCAATGAGTAACAATTTGCAGTGTGTATTTATCAGACAACTGTACCTCTAGGGAAAGACTGATTTCAGCACATATAGCACAGCATTTCTTCTGAGTTGAAGACAAAAAATTCTGAGATGAAAAGTTGTACAGTACTTCATTAAACCCACCTGTCCCTGTAACTCTGCACTGAAAACGAGCAGATTGTCCCTCAGATGTAACAGCATCACGAAGTGGTATTATGACAGCAGGTGGATACACTGGCACCTCTAGCTCAGGAGAAACAACTTCTGGGACTAAAGGATAAGAAAAAAGAAGCCATTTTTCAAGATGAAGATCAGATACAACTAATTACTGACAATGTCATTTCATAGACATGCTCATTGTGAGCATAGGAAACTCACTTTCCACTGAAAGCGAAGCTGAAGTTGTAGCAACTCCATAGTCATTTTTTGCTTCACAGGTGTACACTGCTGAATCTTCAGGGAAAGTCTCGATCAGCAATAGAGTATATTCTTGCGCATCATGAAGAAATTTGCATTTGAAACCTGGAGAAAGCTGTTGATCATCTTTGTACCAGGAAATTTTTGGCTGGGGTTTGCCTGATATCATAGCACTGAAGCGAGCAGGTTTACCAGACTCCACAGTGGTTGGCTCTAGCTCCTGAATAATCCGGGGTGGCTCTGGAGCTGCAAATTGGGAGGCACGGGGAAGGGGAGGAGAGAGAGGGAGAAAAAGACAGAAAAATCTTATTAATTATATTTACTGGGGCTTCAAAAATATTAGCAAGGAAATCTCCAATTTTAATCTTATTGTTCCCAATCTTGCTTGCTCATGAAAATCTGCCCTTGGTAGAAGCAAGAATGATATAGAAGCAGCTGTCTTAACAGAACTAGCTGCATTAAAGTAAGTGGCTTTTTTTTTTTTTTTTTTTTTTTGGCAAAATGCTTCCAATGATTGCTTGGTTGGTCCCTCTGTCAAGGTGTATTTGTCCATATGAGCAAATTAGTTTTATTTGGACTTCAGACTTTCCTGGTCTAAACAAATACAGAGGGAAAAAGAACTGTCACCGCATTTCAGCAGCTAAACAGCTATTTCAGTAGAGCAAAAAACATCCAGGCACATGAGGATTTTGGCAGCGTTCTGTAGACAAGATTCCCTTTAGATTTATTTTTTATTTCCAAGGTTAGAACTTGAGAAAAGCTATATAAATATCAGAAAAATAAAGGGTAATAAATGCAGTCAAAATGTTGGTTTTGGATATACATACCATTCACATAGAGAATAACAGAACTCCTATTACGTCCTGCAACAAAAGTATATTCTCCAGCATCAGAGTAAGTGGTTTCAAAGATGCTCATTCGATGAACTCTCCGTTCCACCACGTAACTGTATCTTTCCTCATACTGGAAATTGATCTCAATACCATCCTTGTACCACTGTGGTTCAATGTCATCTTCATTAACTTCAAATTCTATTTCAGCTCTTTGTCTCTCAATGACCTAAGAACAAGTATTAGAAATATTACAAATAACATTTGTACTTACAAATGCTCTCACACTTCACTAAACCTTCCTAGAGGAATGCTCTGACCTTACATTTACAGTTTGTCCTCCTAGGACTTTAACAGGTTAGATATTGTTGCTCTTCCTTTGCATGATTATTTGAGTAGAATGATAAAGTTATGAAATATTTATTCTCCTGTGTGTGCTGTACCTGAATGTCTTTACGGATGCTTCTGATACGAATGTCACGACCTTCCACTAGCAAATTGGCACTGGATGTGTTTCCACCTGCTACTACAGTGTATTGACCAGCATCAGACATTCTTGTGGAAGGAATGATGAGACGGTGGACATATCTCTCACGCTGAATTTTCATCCTAATGAAATCAGAAAAAAAAAAAAGTGAACAAGTTATTTCCTGGGAGAAAATATATAACAAAAGGCAATATGGTGTAGAAGCAATCATTTACCTGTCACCAATCTGAAGTTCTTGTCCATCCTTCATCCACTGAACCTGGATGTCAGGTTCTGAAATCTCACATTCAAAAATAGCCCTCTTCTTCTCCACAACCTTAATGTCTTTAATATGCTTCCTAAATTCAATGTGACGAGCTGTGGAAAGGTGGAATAGAATGAGAGCCATACTTCTATTTAACCACTGTAAGTCACTAAATATACAAATCAAGAGAACAAATACCTTCCACATATAAAGTGGCTGACGAAGCTGCTTTTCCAGCAACAAAAGTGTATTCTGCAGCATCACCGAAATGCACGTTCCTTATTGAGAGGGAGTGTGTGAGCTTCTTTGTTCGTATCTGGCATTTGTCAGTTGATTTTATTTCTACCCCATTCTTGAGCCATTTATACGAGATACCTTCATAGTTAACGGTAACTTCAAATGTTATTGTATCTTTCTCTTCAGCATTGATGTCCTTTAGCATGGAGGTAATTAGGATAGCTAAAAGAAAATAAATGAACCTGGTTTAGGGTTTGGGGTTTTGTTTTGTTTTGTTTTAAACACACTTTAACTTAGAGATGTTTAAAATTCTTTTAGACAGATCCTGATTTTTGGAAATATGAAAATGAAAACCTGTGTCTCTGTGTCCAGAATCAATACTACAGTTAAATTTCCTAAAACTTCTGTATGACATAGGAATCCCAAATCTGTCTCCTATAGTGACCTGGTGCTTAGGGATGTTGGTATAAACAGAAGGATCAAGGACCTGACTTTCAAGCGCACAGCTTCTGTATCTCTTTTTAAAATGTGACTTATGTAGCACACAGTTATTTGAAAATATCTCCACAAGACTGCTGTTTTTGTCTGAATTGTACCAAGTATCTGTATTAAAATAAATTCTATTATTGCTAACTGTAAAATATTCTGGTTAACTTAATATTTACATACGTTTTACGGTCAGCGTTGCACTGACTCTGTCATTTCCACAGACAAATGTGTATTCTGCAGAATCTTCACTGCTTGTGTTCATGATGTTCAGCTGATGGAGTTTCCCCTGGACCACTATTTTGAACTTTTCGCTCATTTCAATCTCCACACCATTTTTCAACCAGACAGCAGGTACATTGAAATGAGAAACTTCACATTGAAAAGAGGCAGTTTTGGTCTCAGGGATTTCAATATTTTTCATAGTCTTTGTGATGTGTATAGCTGTGAGTTAAAAAAAAAGAAAAAAAGATAAATTTAAGTGAGTATGTGTGCAAGACAGCAAAAAACAAGAGTAAAGACTATGAAGTGTGAGATCAAGTTGTTCTATATGAGTTGGCATAGCAACTCATATAATTACTTTCTCACAAACTTAAAATACTTACTTTCCACAAACAGTTTAGCTTTACACTCAAGTTGTCCGACAAGAGCTGTATATTCTCCAGCATCATCAGGAGATATGTTATGCAGCATCAGCTTGTGAACTTTCCTTTGAGAGATCATCTTGTATTTATCACTTTGTTTAAGCTCAACATTTTTGTGGAACCACCGAACTGGTACAGTATCATGGGATACACTTAGTTCAAAGGAGACAACAGCATTTTCCAAAGCAGTCACATCCTTTGGTTTTTTGATGATCTTGACAGCTTAAGGAAGAAAGTTAGCAAGATTCATCAATGTGCTTGAATTGTATTTCAAACCACACATTAAAGGAAATTTTCAAAATAGATTGACTTACTTTCCACGTGAAGTCTGGCATTTGCTCCTATTTTTCCAAGCTTAAAGCTATAAACAGACTCATCAGTGACAACACAGTGTTTGATTTTCAGTGTGTGAACAGTTCCTTTCACTGAAATTTCGTATTTGTCATTTGATTCAAGTTCAACACCGTTTTTAATCCACAGAGCTCCTTTCACATCAGGGTGAGTCAGTTCCACACTGAAAACTGCCTCTTGTGTTTCTGTCACAGTCAAGTTCTTTAGAGTTTTCTTTATCTTAACAGCTGGGAAGAAAATAAAATATTGATAAAAGAGACCAAAATTTAAAATTGTAGTAAATATAATAATAAAATGGAATTATGGCACTTCATTTTAAAATCTATTATGTATATATTAATTTATATAGTTTCCACCAAAGCAATGTGCTTGGAACACAAAAAAAGAACAGTTACTTGTACTATACATGAGAAACAAATTTTATTTATCTGATATGTTTACTACACAACTAGCAATTATTTCTATCTGCCAGTACCACAAATAAAATGTTTTTATTAAAATATGCTAAATTCCAAATATGGACAATCTGAAATACAGAAAATTTCACTACCTCACAAAGCATGTCGTAATACAAAATTATTTTCAAAATATGAAATAAAATATGTTTGTATCTCAGGACCTGATCTAAGACACAGTGAGTGATGTTAGACTGTCTTAAAGGCATCAGATAGTTTTACAAATAAAACCACTAAATACTGACCTTCAACTTTGAGTTTAGCAGACGTCTTTGAACTTGCTATTTCATAGCTATATTCACCCATATCATCTAGTTTTGTGGCAGGGATATTAAGCCTCCTCTTTATACCATCAGATTCAGCACGGTACTGATCTGTCATAGGTAATGGTTTACCATTTTTTAGCCACTGGCCATCTGATTCAGGATTTGCTACCTCACATTCAAAAATAGCTCTCTGGGACTCAGCCACTGTCAAGTCAGTGAGAGGTTTTGAAATGGCACCACCTGTTGGAAAGCAAAAGCACGTTTGTTGCTGTTGCACATCTGTTCAACTTGCCCCTATAAGGAAATGCAACCACATGAAAAGCAGGTGCTGAATAAAATTCTCTGCCCTAGTTTTCAGCTTGCCCTTAGTCATTCTGAGTTCTGTGAAAAATCAAGAATAGAATCTGACCTGAACATCATAAAAAATGTTTCTTACTTCTATTCTAGTTATTCTAATTTATTATTTTTGCTATCTACACAGGCACAACAAACATTTAAGAAAAAAAAAAAAAAAAAAAAAAACACAACAAACTTCTTTCTTACATTAATTTTATCAAAAGCATACTATAGTGTTTGTTACTATGACTCTAGTTTAGCAAAATGTATAAGCACTTATTTAAAAGCTCTGTTGAATTCATATTTTATGGATTAGAAAATATAAGGGGAAGATCAAGGAAAACATAGAATAAAAGATAAAATAAAGGCAAAGAAAGTATAGAAACAACACAATTGCTACATGTACAAACTACAGTACACTGAGCATTGTTTCTAAATCACAGTAAAATAATCTTGGACTTAAAGCCTACTAACCTGCTACTATCAGCTTTCCAGATGTTTTCTTCTCTCCAGCATAGAATACATATTCTCCTTCATCATCTTTCATCATTTTCACCACTGTCAGTTTGTATATTTTGCCATGTGCTTCAACTTTATATTTAGGACCTGCCTTAATCTCTTGCCCTTTGAAATGCCAAATTACATCAATCCCTGAATGGGAAAGCTCAACCTCGAAAGATACGTTCTGTGTTTCAGTGCAGGTGATGTCACGAAGACCTCTGATAATCTGAATTTCTACAGAAAAGAGCACATTACAAATATATTAGTTGCTTCCACTACTTTGTATTTAAAGAAATTATTTCAAAAATAACTGCACCATAAACAAAACCTACTTTCAACAGTGACATTGCAACTTGTTTCAACTTTGCCAACCATCAACTTGTAATGCCCTTCATCTGATGCATGGGTTCTGGTAACCACTAGCCTCTGTTTAGTGCCTTTACACACGGCTTGTACACGTTCATCAGGCTTTATCTGATGATCATTTAGGTACCATTTGGATGAAGATACATCAGGTGCTGAAACTTTGCATTCAAGGACAGCTTTTGTTCCTTCAACTACATGAACATCTTTGAGGGGCACTATTATTTCCACACCTGCCAAGTCACAAACATAAACATCATGAAAAAGCTATACTTTTAAAGAGTTATCATAAAGAACCCAAAAAATCAAGCACAAAATGACTTACTGTACACAGTGACCTGTCCAGTGGTGGATAGACCAAGACCAGGAACACTGAAAGAGTAAGTTCCACTATCTTCCTTTGTTGCATCTTCTATCAATAACATGTGTGACTGTTTATCCAACACAATATGAATGCGATCACTTGATTGAATTTCATGTCCATCTTTCATCCAGACACCTTCCGCATTTTCTAGAGAGACTTTTACTTCAAGTTGCACAATATCTCCCTCACATACTTTTTGATCAGTAAGTCCTTGAAGAATAATCATGGGACGAGCTATGGAATGAAATGATTAATTAATCCTCAAAACAGATAAGCAGAATATTGAATATTAAGAGAGTGTGAGATATAACAATACATAATATAAAATATATTAATATAGATGATATAAATATTAGAAATACTTACGCTTCATCTTTAGCTTGCAGTGAGTTCTTTTCCCATCAACGACAAAGCTATACTCTCCCTGATCGTCTTTATTAACATCTTTAATAGTGAGGATTTGACGACCACGGCGGGATGCAATCACATATTTATGATTAGAAGTGAGTTCAATATCACCATGATACCATTTTCCCTCAACATCTTCTGGGGAAACCTCACATTCAAGTTCACCTGAGAAGGATTCTGGGACTTCAACATCTTCAAGTTCTTTAATAAACTCAACCACAGCACCTACAGGTAAAAACAATTACATTCCTGAATGAGGTTGATTAAACACCCATGATGAAACCATTTCTTATGAAACCGAGCCTAAGGAAATATATACACAAAAATATATGCAAAATGTAACCACTTTACATAAATATGTAAACTTGAACTTTCATACCGGATTTCTAAACTATGAAAGTAGCTTGAACACTTCTTCGTGCATCAGACAGTAGTCTAAATGGTTTTATTTCTTCCTGAAGCAAATTTCACTTTAAAAGTACTCCATGGTATGGAGCTGTGTGCTTCTTACCTTCAACATTAAGCTTAGCAGTAGTTTTTACAGATTCATCTTCTACCAGTGCACAGCTGTAGTCATCAGCATCAGACATTTCAATAGCTAGTACAGAAAGAAAGTGAGCCTTTCTGTCTGAGTGCATCCTATATTTGTCTCCAGAATGAATCTCAATTCCATCCTTAAACCATTTCACTTTGACAAAGGGTTCTGATGTCTCACATTCAAATGTTGCCATGGAGTCCCTCTCTTTAGCAACAATATCTTGTAACTTCTGGGTGAAGCTTATTAACTGTTTGGCTGCAAAACAATATGCAATGAATCAACAGTGCACTGGCCATATACACTTAAATATAATAGGCACTACGAGAGGCAGCAGAATAAAAGTAAGAGATTTAAAATTACCTTGTACTAACAGGAAAGCGTGGCTAGAAGTTTCGCCAGCTATATTGACTGCTTTCACCATGATGCTGGCAGAATCATCAGAAGTCACATCTCTGATGACCAGTTCACAAACATTATCTTCAGGCCAGTACCAATACACACGATCAGTCCTTTCAATCTGCACACCATTTTTGAACCACTGGCACTCAGGGTCTGGTTTCCCCACCACTCTCACACGGAAGTGGGCATCTGACCCCTGGGCTACAGTCTGGCTTTGAATTCGTTCAAATATTTTGGGAGCCTCCATGCTTGGACTAAGCTCAACCTTCTCTGGTTTGAATGTTGGAATGGTGACTTTGCCTTCAGGAGGAAGTGCTTTTTTCTCTTCCTCCGGGATCTCTTTGGTCCAGTGAAGAAGTTCTTCTTTTGTCTTTTTTAACATTTCCTCATATGATTCATCTTTTTTGCGAGACTTAAGTTCCACAGCAGTAATGGCTTCGTAATAGCCCTCTTCTGTCCTTCTCTTGAATTTACTGCGCAGCTCCTCAGATTCCTCTGAAAGTTTCTCATGAGTGATTCTTTCAGCCCTTTTAAGCTTCACCACCTCTTTGGTTGTTGTCTCTGCAGGTTTGTCTACCTTCTGTACCTCAAATAGAAGTTTTCCAGGCTCTGTCACTACAGGTTCATGTTTGGGTTCAGGAGCCCGACGAAGAACTGATCTAAAGTCTTCCCTCTGCTGGATCTCAACTCTCACCTTATGCTCAATAAAGCCTTCTGGATTCTCTGCAGTGACTTTCACCTCTCCTGTGTCATATGATTTACAGTCTACAATATCCAGGTAGTAAATCCCATCATAACGGAGTCTAAACCTTTTGCTCTTACGAATGAGCTGTCCATTGAGGTACCAGTTGACCTTGGGTAGAGGATAACCAGTCACACGGCAGCGGAATCGAGCTGTTTCACCTTCCAGGACCCTTGCAGGCTCAGGAACCAAAACAAGTTCTGGTTTTTGTTTTTCCTTTTGATCCACTGCAACTGTAGGAAGAGCACCTTCATGTGCCATTCTTTCTAACTCTTCAATTCGCTGCAGTCCTCTTCTGCCTTCTGGCAATTGGGATTCTTCCACAAGGCTTTTCTCGTCCTTCACAATAAGGGTAGCAGATGTATGGTCTGTACCATATTTGTTAGTTGCCCTGCAAGTGATCACACCACTATCTCTAGAATAGGCTACTCCATAGTCCAGGCTACAGTACCCAAACTCATTGATCATGCGAAGCCTGTTAGCTGCTTCCAAGGGTTTGCCATCATGCAACCATTCCACCACCATGGTTGGATCACCAATTGGTGTAAGCCTGCACTCAAAGTGTGCTGGTCCAAATTGCTTGAGTCTTAATGATGTGAGCTTCTTCTTAAAAAAAGGTTTTTGTTGTTTTTCTTTGTCATAAAGATCTCCCTCCTCCCATTGCTCTTGACCATAACGCAAATGGAGAGGTTCTAACTCTGGTGCAGCAATTTCCTTGGCTTTGTAAGTCCCTTTTGGAATGATTAACCTCCTTTCTGGTTCTGGTTCGGCATGTTCAACTTCAACATTTACTTTGCACCGAGTAGTGTCCCGCCCAGCTTTATTGATAGCAGTAGCTGTATACCATGCAGCATCTTGCCTGGCAGTAGATTCAATTTTAAGGGCAGCGGCCCCTTTTGTTCCTTCAATCCTGAAATATAAAAACAATTTGTAAAAAAAAGTTTTAGCACTTCATTGTTATCCATTTTTGCACTTTCTTGTTACTCATTTTTGTACTCCTCCAAAATGAGATCAAAGCCTCCAAAGGAAATTCACTGGAGCAATTAGACATGCTGCTTACATTTATTCATGTTTATGAATGCAATGCATACAAATCAAGCAGACAATGAAGCCTTTAACTCAATGTCAGTTTTGCCTGCAGAGTACTGAGAAATCAGTGCTTTACAAGACTGTGATTATTAACTCCTTTACTATTACAAACAAAACCAACCAACCAACAAACAAATAAAAACCACAACTGCTTACTTTATTTTGGGATATTTATGAGGTACAATGATGTCACTGTTCTTCAGCCAAACAATGTCAGGATTAGGGTTACCAGTAGCTTTCACAGCCATCTCCAGTCTAGAGCCCTCTTTTACACTAACATTTTTCAGCCTTTCCACAAAGTGTGGTCTGACTAGATCTTCCTTAGCTGAAAGAGCAAGGGAAGGTTACCACAAGAGGAATTGATATAACTACATTTTTTAATAGAAAACATTGCCCAGCCACCTAAAAATAGCATGCACAATAGATACCTTCCACAGTCAACGTCATTGATACTGAAGCTTTGCCTGCCCTGTTCTGAGCAATTACAGCCCATTCACCAGAGTCTTCGGGCATAGCAGGAACAATGATCAATGACTGGGTGCCATCTTCTTTTATCACTATTTTGTGGGTGTAATCATTAACCACTTGTTGACCTGCAGAAATAAATGAACAAAAAAGAATGCACTCAGAATGTGTCCAAACAAGATGTAAAAGATTATTTTTTTAATTATTCTTTGAAGAAAATGAAACTGATGTACCATTATGGAACCAGTATGTCTCCGGCATAGGTCTGCCAACAACTTTTAAGTCAAATCTTGCTGTCTGCCCCTGTGAACATTTGAACGATGTAGGTTTCAGCACAAAAACTGGCTTATATAGTCTCTCTAATTGTCCTTCATCAGTTTCTTCTAATCTGCGGGCAGGAGAACGAGAAGGAGAGCTGCGGGCAGGAGAACGAGAAGGAGAGCGTGGAGAAATAGATCTGGAAGGATAAGAAAAGATATGGCAATGTCATGCAGCTGTGGGCTGACGTGATAATCAAAGCTCAAATTTTGCCTTTAACAAGATATTTTTTAAAGAGTTTAAATTTATCTATGTGAGAAATTGTGTAGTCAGTTTTCTTTCTTTTTGACAGCAATTTGTATTGACAAATCATATTAGGATACACCACAGTCAGTGAAATTTATTTTTTTCAGACACTGTACAGACACAAATGTAATCCAGTGTATGCTTTTTGCATGCGTGTGCATATATGTATATTTACATAGAATATGGCAACATTGAATATTTTTCTGTTATAGAAATACAGCTGTTTCAAGAGTAGAAATAAGAGTTGCATACAGTACTAAACTTCCAAATAATTTTTTTTTATTTAATTTTATTTATTTATTTATTTATTTTTGGTGAAACATAACCACTTTAAGAAAGATATGGCTATTGACGTTGTACATCTGACACTGTGGCTGGATATGCATGTGAAAGATAGTACTCCGAGAAATGCGGTGCTGACTAAAAAGGCAAATCAGACATTAAGTTGGCACATAAATTAGTGCAAGCCATGGAAACAGCATTAAGAACTTCTTCAGAAGCATGAAAGCTTTGATAACATAAGTGGTTTAGCCTCTGTATAATGAGGTTTTGGACAGTCTATTGCAGAGGAGTGAAGTCTCAAGAAACGTGTATTAGTGTGTACCTACCTATATCTTCTCATAATTTCTGGTCCTGGCATATAACCTGGAGTTGCCGTGGGTGCAACTGGCTCAACATAGAGCTTTGCTGAGCAAATGGCATTTCCTTTCATATTACTGGCAAAGACAGTATAAATTCCTTCATCTTCAGGTAAAACAACAGGCAAACGCAGACTGGCACTGCCATCTTGCAGAACTTCCATGTGGTAGCGCTCTCCGTGCCTTATGCGCCTACCATCTTTGTACCATGCAATCTGCATGGAAAGAAACAGGAATGCTAAGTGAACCCTGCTAAAGACAAATATCCAGTAATGGCCTGTACATACAACAGTTACAACTTTCTATTTTTCAGCTGATGCATTGTTGCTCTAGAGGTATTAACATTTTCTTAGTTTAAGTAAAAAATGTTAGACTAAAGTAATATGTTTCCACAGTAGCCTGAAACATAAATTTTGATATTCTTGAGCTAGAAACAGACAAAGTTTTTTAAGTCTTTTTTTTTTTTTTTTTTTTTTTGAGGGAGAGCAAAGTGACCTAGACCAGACTTGTTGCTGTGCTCCCCACTTGTGAGTGCTAACTCATAGAAACTCAGAAACAAGACCTACTTAACATTTAAACCTAACCTACCTTTGAAATAGCTAACCAATCTAACACTCCTGTATTAAGGGACAAATGAAAAATTCAGCCTGATATCAAAACAAAAGATGGCATTTCTTTTGAGATTTGCCATTTTCTGTGTAGAATGTAGAATTTATGACAGTGAGATGGTTAAGGGTGTTTTCAAGTAGAGCACCAGAGGTTTGTTTTAAATACAAAAATGTCATACAGGTTTGGAGTACCTTTGGCAATGGATATCCAGTTGTCTTGCAGTGGAAAGTAACTCCTGTGCCTTCAAAGGTTCTGTAATTCTTTAATCTTAAATCAAATCCTGCCTCAATAGCTTCAGATTCAGAAATATCAACCATCATCTCCTCTCCATCTTCCTCGAGGAGTTCATCTAAGGTGGTCTTAATAATTCTGAGTTCAATTTCCTTGATAAGTCTTTCTTCAAAAGAAGAAATATGGAATTCCTGTACAGAAAAGCAAGACCGTTAGTTCCATATATCAGGTAATGACCTTGAGAAGAAATGACTTGTACTGGTAAAATTAAAAAAGATTTTAAACAGTTTCTTTCATCAGGATACAAAATGAGCATGGAGTGGTAGACATACCTCATCTTCCACAAAAGTTCTGACCACCACTGTATCTTTTGCCATTTTTTTCCTAATTAGGGCTTGTTCTTTTTCATATTCTTTTTCAAAGTCACCATATGAAATAGGTGGGGCTACCTCAGCCACTTTAGGTTCCTGTACATATGCAGCCACTTGAGTTTGGTACATCAATTCTTGTTGCGATTTTATGTAGGCCTCGTAATCAGCTAAGAATTAACAAAACATTAATTTTAAGTGTTTGTGATTTTCAATGGATTGAAATAAAAAAGAAGTACAAACTTAATTTATTGTTGCTTTTGTGCAATAGTGAAATTAATTAACATTAGTAAAACTAATGTTATTTTGTACAATGGGGTGTGGGGAGGGGAAAGGTTTGTGATTTGAGCAGAGACTCTGTCTGCCTAGGCAATAAAATGCAACTACTAATAAAATGTAGACTGGTGCCCTCTAGTTTTATAAACAGGTAAAAGTTTTATTCTGCATTATAGGTATTCTAGTTCTTTAAGTGGAAGCACTTTTAGTGACTATATTTACTTCTTTACCCACAGCTCTGTCTCCTGCAACCTCTTTTAGTGGTAGATATGACAGTGCTGGACTATGTTTGGACTTGATGATCTTAGAGGTCTTTTCCAACCTAACTGGGTCTCATGCATTTTACATGGACAACTGAAAATAATCATCAAATTTTATCATAGAATGGCTTGGGTTGTAAGGGACCTTAAAGATCACTTAATTTCAATCCCAATGCAATGTGTAGGGATGACACCTGCAAGATCAGGTTGCCCAGAGACCCATCCAACATGGAACTGATCACTTCCAGGAATGAGGCATCCACTACTTCTCTGGGCAACCTGTTCTAGTGCTTCACTACCCTCTGGGTGAAGAATTTCCTCCTAACACCTAATTTAAATCTCCCCTCTTTTAATATAAAACTATTCCCCCTTCTCCTATCATCATCTGCCCATGTAAAATGTCAATCTCCACCTCTTTTTATAAGCCCCTTTTATGTACTGAAAGCCCACAGTGAGGTCTTCCCAGAGCCTACTCTAACTCCTGGCTGAACATCCCCATCTCTCTCAGTCTTTCTTCATAGAAAGGGTGCTTAAGCTCTCTGATCATCTTCAAGGACTTCCTCTGGACTTGCTCCAATAGGTTCACGTCCTTCTTATGTTGGGGGTCCCAGACCTGGATGTAGTACTCCAAGAAGTGGGGCCTCATGAGGACAGAGTAGAGGGGGACTATCGCCTCCCTCAACCTGTTGGCCATTCCTCTGTTGATGCAGCCCAGGATGCAAAGGGCCTTCTGGGCTGCAAGTGCACATTGCTGGCTCATGTCAAGCTTTTTGTTCACCAGAGCCCCTAAGTTCTTCTTTGCAGGGCTGCTCTCAATGAGTTCTCCCATTCTGTCTCTACTCATGTCTGGGATTGCACCAACCCAGGTGCAACACCTTGCACCTGAACCTCATTATGTTCACATGGTCCCACTTTTCAAGCCTGTCCAGCTCCCTTTGGATGGCATCCCTTTCTTCTGTTCTATCAACTGCACCTACTCAGCTTGGTGTCATTTACAAACTTGCTGAGGGTGCACTGGATCCTACCGTCTATGTCACTGATAAAGATACCAAACAGCACCAGTCTTAAGACAGAGCCCTGAGGGACACCACTTTTCACTGGCCTCCAACTGGGCTTAGAGCTGTTGACCACAACTCTCTGGCTGCAGCCATCCAGCCAATCCCTTATCCACCAGATAGTCCACCTTTCAAACCCATCTCTCTTCAATTTAGAGATAAGGATATTGTGTGGATCTAAGCTAACTTCTTTTCCTGTAATAGAAAAGCCTGATACTTTTTAAACCTCCTTTCCCCACATAATTCTGCAAATGTGTTACATACACTCTTATAACATACAGAACGTTTCTATAGCTACACATTCTAGAAAAGAACATAAATCCATCAAGAACCTGATGTCAAACACTACCTAGCAGAAACAGAGCCAGCAATTAGTACAGGTATCAGCACATTTTTGTTATGTTTCTTGAACTGAACAAACTAAACTGCAAAGAATTTGCAGCACAATTTAGAATGTTTTTCTCTTTTTAAAATTAATTGTAAAGAGTATTTTCCTCATTCCTTTAATTTACAATGTACCTTCTTCTAGTAAGGAGACCGTTGCAGAAGCTTCTCCGTGTTTATTACGAACAATAATAGTATATTCTCCGGCGTCGTCGGCAAAAGTCATGGAAATTTCAAGTTTGCATTCCCCAGTTTCTCGTTTGTAACTCACTTTGTATCTATAGAAAACATAAAAGTACAGTATCTCCATAATTCTTCTGAGCAGACTTTTTCATGAGTTTCTTTTAACAGTGATTCTGATTAGTTGTACAACTAATACAAGACCAAAAAAAAAAAAAAAAAGAGAAACTTTTGCAGACAATTCTAACTGAATGAATCTGCAGAAAAGCACAGGAATAGTAACCATACTGAAACTAAAGCACAGGCCTATTTTCTTTTTGCTGTCACTAAAAAATGAAATACAAAAGCAGAATTGAAGTATCAGAGATCTACTTATTAGACATGGTAAAACATTACATGCAGTGTGCATATAGTTTGTTCTAATACGGGTCATTAAATGAGTCAATGTATGAGTCAATACTACAGAAGCATATTTTTTCTGCTAGAAAGTGTATTGCTTTCTACAGACACTTGCATAGACAGAATGAAAACATTGCACAGATAGTATAAAACAAATGCAAAATTTCTTCCAGATTTTTTTAAAGATATGTAGCATTTCTCATTTTATGATCTTTTGAATATTTATATTTCTAAAATCAGCAGACCTCAAGTTACACATCAAGATCCTATCATTTTCACAGAAATGAGTGAAAAGACAGGTTAATTCAGCTCAGTTGCCAATTAAACATGTATTAAAAATGTGTTTAAAGAGTTTTTGTGCATTGTATTTAAGATACCTGTAGCCAGTCGTAAGAGGAACTCCACCTTTTTTCCAGTAGACATGTGGCTTTGGGTTGCCCCCTACTTGGCACTCAAAAATAATGCTCCCACCTTCAATTAATTTGTGTACTACAGGTTTTCTTATGAAGAAAGGAGGCATGGGTTCTCCCGATACTTCCTCTGCTGCAGCAGAGACATCTTCCATTACAATATCCTTTGTCTCCACATAGCTGAAACAAGATTAAAGTCCAGGTAAGTGATCTGATGTCTGAGGCTCTCATAAATATAGTGCAGGAAACTAATGACCACAGTAGGACCAATCTGTTTAGAAAGTAACTTTACCGTTTCTCTTCTGTAACAGCCTTTTCAAATATGGTTTCTCGAGCTTCAGTTTCTTCTGAAACTGCAAGGCAAATATGATATAGTGAATGGTAGAATACTTTGGAATAATGCTTAAGAAATGAGTTTAGCTAACACAAAGAGAAAGAAGAAGGCTAAGTAGCTAGTTGGTCAGAGGACCACAAACTTGCACAGAGTACAAATTAAGAGTGTCAGCCTTTTTTTTTTTCTTCTTCTTATATTCTTCCAGTTCTGTTTCCTAACTGCCCTGGAGTATAAATCAAGGCACGTGTTCTACTTGACAACTGACAAAATATCTAAGTTACATTATAAGTAAATTAATAAAACAATAAATGTTTATAAAACAATAATCATTCTACAGTGATACATATACTTACCCTTCACATGTAAGTGGCAAGATGTGCTGACACTCCCAGCCTTGTTGGTAGCTGTGCAGGTAAATCTTCCACTGTCTTCTGCAAAGGCTTCACGAATCACAAGGCGAGCAAGTCCTGCTTTGAAAGTGATCTGGAAGTCCATTGAGCTCTCAATCTTGTAGTCTTCCCTGTACCATGTCACAGTAGGTGGAGGATGACCAGAGATATGGCACTCCAGAGTGACAGACTCGCCTTCAGTCACAGTCTTATTTTTGAGACCCTGTATAACAAAAAATAAGTATCACAGTCAATACACATTTTCACTAGAAAACAGATATTTAAACAACTAAAACCTCTTTAAATGGAAAATTTAATGACTACTACAAAAAAGTGTTCTGTTCAGCAGTGTATCCATAAAAAAAAAAAAAAAAAAAAAAAAAAAAGGCATTTTTAAAAGGGAAGTATTTGAAACTGGATTTTGGATCTTTGAACATTATTATCATTAAAAAGAAAATGAAAAAGTAGCTTGATATTTATTCCAGATGATGGTGAGAATTTTTTCAGAACAGCAAAGGTCAACCTACTGTGTTACGTGATTGTGAACACTCACCCACATAACACTCATTCAGGATAGTTTGTATAAGAGATTAAGTATATGGTTGAGTAAGTCTAATACAGGGTAAAAGGATTAAATAAAACCAAATTTTCACAGTCAAGTTTTCAAAGATTAAAATAGAAAATCACAGTACAAAATGATTGTAAACATAGTATAACTCCCTTAATCTACATAAAAATTCCTTACCCAGACTAAGGTGGGTGGAGTAGCGGGGGTTTCTGTAGGCACAGGAACTCTGGCAGTTTCTGTCACCTAGGTTGTTTAAAACATAATTAATAAAGCCAAGGAAGTAAACAGCAGAATTAGGCAAGAAAATAAATTAGAAAGGTAAATATTAGGTCTTTAGAAGATTTTGAGCTAAACAGCAAAGGAATAAAAGTCAGTCAAATCTTGTAAAAGTGAGAAAACTGCAAGGAGGAAATAGCAAATAAGCAATACTTCATTTTTAAAGATTTAAGTCAGAGTGATTGAAATTTGCTTAATGACATACCTTTGCTTCTCCTTCTTTCCGCAACACCAAGTGATCTTCCCGCGCTGCTTCACCTTTAATGCTTACAGCTGTCTCTTTTTTAGTCTCAACATCATAATGACTCTTATAGGCCTCAGTAGCCTCTGCAAAGGGGAACTGTGGAGGAGCAACTGGCTCTACTTTCATCCTGACTTCATGTGGCTTTAGCTGAGGTGGTTTCACAGGCTTGGTGATCTTTTGCACAGCAGAAGTAGCTGATAGCTCTTTTTCCAGAGTAGCCATGGCAGACCCTGCTATTGAAACCTACAGAATAGAAGAAAAAGGGTTGCAGTTAGTAGTTTTCTTATTTCCAGAGAAGACATAGTGTATTTCTTCAGCAGGTTGTATATGTAATGGTTGCTCCCCTTGTTACTTTGTCGATGCTGCAAAAGCTATATCTATAGAAACAACTTGAAGGTTTGGATTGCAGCAGTAGAGTAATGGAGATGTAAAATGACTGCATTATTATTACTATTTGGCTAATATTCAAATATTTTCTCAGTTTTTACTTTAGAATTTGATCTTTGAACAGTCAAGAAACTCTTAAGTAAAACTTGTAAAAAGTCCTCTAGATTTATTCACTTTAGGCCTTAGCTTTTCATTTTATCAGTTTGATAGATTCTACATCCAACTATACCTCTAATTATATAAATGGCATGCATTAAAATACCTAAAGAGATTTTGGAATGTTATTGCAGGTGTAATGAATTTGGAAAACATGCATAAATCTATAGATATTTCTTAAGTTTCTAGTGTTTAATTATGTTTGAGAAAAAAAAAAAAAGCTCATTCTCAAAGTCAAGATGAGGAGAAAAGGTTTGTTTGAATGAGAGAATTAATTGTGAACTTTTAATATTATGTGAAGGAGTCAGAAGAATGGAAAACACAACACTAAAAACAGTGTCATATAATGCAGTCTGATTTTTTTTTTTAAATAGCTTAGAACATGGTAATCTGCAAAGAAGAAAGCACTGTTATCAATGTGCTAGTGAAGTGATGCAAATAGTAATCTTGAAAAGGGATATTTCTGCTCTAAAAAATGTAAGTTGTATGAAAAGTGTTTATGGTTTCACTGCAAGGCAAAATATTGAGGCAGAATCCTTAAATATGCTATAATCTTGTTTAAACCAGTAGTAGTTACACTTTGCATTTTAGTGGTTTGTGTGTTTGTTTACAGCATTACTCTTTATTAGTCAAAGAAGATGACAAAAACAACTGTAGAGAACATAAAACCCTTCTTGAGAAAGTACCATACTGGAGTTGGAGGAAGAACAAAATGGGTGGCTAGTGGTTATTATAAACAAGCATGCTGTTCTCCTGTTTTCACTTCTTACCTCATATGTATGATCTGGTTTCGGAACAGCAATTTTGGAGACTGTGAAGTGAGGACTTGCTGTGCGGGGTCGCGGGTGTTCTATATGAATTGTTTTCTCTATCTTGCTTTCTGTGTCTCTTTTAATCTACATGAAGCAAAGAAAATGTTGAGAATGTGATGCTGTTCTCCAAACTGAAACAGATTTAATCAGGACATAGTTTTTGGAAAAGAATGCAACATAAAAAGAATCTAACCTCTGTTGATACATGAACTTCCTTCTTTTCAGCAGCTGAAATATGTTTCTCAGGAGGAACATAGACAGTTTTAACTTCTTTAGTGACAACATGATGTTCTGCTGGCACCTCAGAAACATGTTCTCTTACAGCATGCTCTTTATAGCTGTATTCCAAACCTTTCTGCTTGACATAAGCTTCATCTGCGTGCTCTGGTTCCCAGGGTGATCTAACACGTGCCTGATCAACAGCTGCAACAACTGTAGCTACAGCTTCAGCCCTTTTTCCAGCTTCAATCTACAAATAACATGGGCAGAATTTATACAGATACTCATCATTATACTAACAGCTAGCATATTTGGCAAATACTTGTATTTTACTGGGCACATACTGCTCAGTAAAGTATATTCAAAACAGAGATAATGCATTCCATACATAGATGTGCAAAAGTAATAACTAACATCAAATATGTTCACCCATACACTTCAGAATCAGTAGATTCAAATATAGACATATTTTTTCCAAGCTCTGTCTACAGAAATTTAGAACATAACTATGCTTGAATGCTTTATGCATATCAATATTTCTATGCAATTGCATTTTTAATACTTTAGTCAAATTTATGACTACTTGTCTGTGAGTACAACAGCTATATAATTGTATACACAATTTTCAAGTCAGTATGCTCATCAACACCATATTACTGTTAGATGCTACTAAAAATGTGTGAAATGTCTGGCATCTGATGCAAATGTATTTACAAAGGAATATATCTATAGAAATAGCTACTGCAAGCATATCTGTAAATTCAGATGCTAATCTATTTTAAAATACTTTACTAAAGAACGAAATCTATGCTTTCTGAGAAATTGGAAATAATGTACTTTTATCAGGACCTTTTTTTTTTTTTCTAGTAACCGATGAATAACGTTAGCTTCAATGTTATCAGGGTCCAAACTTCTGTCCAGTCATTGAACAGTAGATATTAGGATGATTGGTCCTACTGTATTATTGCTGTAACTGATCCAGATGTCCTCTGCAGCAACACAGCATATGAATCATATGCCTTTTGGGTGACAAAAAAAACCCTCCACAACTAATTTATAATCTAATGTTGATTTCAAAATTATTATTGCATTAAAATAAATTGACTTAAACAAGGCCAAAATATGATTGTTTACAAACATGTTGTTTAATTATTTAATTAGTGTTAAGGTAACAGGGACCTCAGTTTAGTTTGCTGCCAATTTCAAAATTGTTGTGAATTGAGGACCAAATTTAAGCTGGTATAAACATCTTCTACCAATTAGTTGTGATCTGTTTGCATTCTAATTCCTTTTAGTCATTTTCAAATGCCATGATCTTTAAATTGTATTTTATAACAATACTGCATGAATGTGCCATACTGTTTCTAACAAAGTAGATAGACTTTAAGTAAAAGCTATTTGCAGCTGTAGTGTTCTGCCATAGATAAGAGTTCCTAGCTATACTACAGTAGAAAAGCTTTACTACTATGGTAATCATACTGGAATAAAACAGTGTCAGCAAATGTCTGACTGTCAGAAATAATCAACTGAACAGAACTGAATTGATGTTAAAGTTTTCATTGTACAAAGAACAACACAATCCCAGCCTTAATATAGATAAGTTGTTTCATCTGACAACCATAAATTTGCAAGGAATCTGCTTGTAGAAAAAAAGATTGCTGAGTCAGAAATTTGGACAAGTAAACACTACTTGAAAGACTTTGGTAGTCAGTAAGCTTTCACAGAGATATCTGAATGTAGTCATGAATGATGCCTCACCTGAATGTAGGTGAGGCATCAATCTTGGTATCACTAGAAACTTATTTAATCACACTGATTCTATTACTTGACATCAACCCACCTAACAGGCATATTACCAAGAATTAATTTAAATACATTCTATTGTACTCAAGTAGATCTTAAAAGGTGAGTTTTGCAGATAAGACAAGTTGTAACAGCGCATTTCACATCTGCAACAGCTGTATTCACCTGATCATAAGCTAGATGAATTTGTTCTTTCTTGGCTGTAATTTCTTCTCTAGTTCTGGACACTGTGACTGGTGCACTGGTTTTATCAGTGGCAATTATTTTCGGAACTACAGTAGTTTTCTTAGCTTCCTTTTTAATCTAATTATTACAGCAGAAATAAAAGTTTCAGTTATCTTGAAAGATACTTGAACAATGGAAAAACATTTTTGGAATGGGAACAGGGAAGGTGAATTAAGGGGTTATAACCTTGTGCAGTGCAGACAGCTCTGTATTAAATGTATACTGATAAGTATTGTTACTCCCTGACACCTATTTAAGTAAAAGTCATGATTTAAAAAAAAAAAAAAAAAAAAAGTTAAAATTCAGGAGTCAGTCAGTCAAAAATAATTATGGGCATCCTATTAATGAAGACATTTGAGGTGGAATTATATAATCTAATTAACGGCAATCCCAGAAGTTTGTAAGTGGAATAAATCTTAGAAAAAAATGAGATGTAAATGTATAGTTAGTATTTGTTTAGGGAAAGAAACTATTTGCAAAGACTAGAGGATAACAAAACAAATAAGGTTTTTATAGTGCTATTCACCTTTTCATGGGTTATGCTCACTTGTTCTTGTTTGGTAGCAATTCCTTCTTTACTTTTCGATATTATGGCCGGTGTTTTAGGTTTATCAGTGGTAATTACTACCTTAGGTACAGAAGGTTTCACATCTTCCTTTCTTATCTAGTTTTTATGGTAAAGAAAAATAATAGTAATCAATAATGTCTGTCATCAAAATTACAGTTTTTCATGAAATTGGGACAAGATTTCAGAATGTGTATCAATAAGAAAACATTACTGCTGAAATGGAATAATTCCTTTGTACAGTCCCAGTTGTAGCCTATCTTACATGCTAGCTGAACCAAGTCTATTCAAAACCATTAATATATTGCATTAATCTGTGTGTGAATTACAGAAGAATCTTCCCACTTCTTAGTCAATTGTACTATATTATTGCTATGTTTTGCAGAAAAAGTTTGAATAAAAATGAGTATTATTGACTTAATTTATGTCCATTCCAGATGTTCCAGATGGAACTATTTCATTTGTTACTTCAATGAACAATAGTTCCAGAATATGATCTAGCAGGTGCATTCAGTCCTCACACTGAATTTTTAATGAACTTCATTAAATCAATCTGCACATATAAATAAGGATTATCCTATCATGATAGGATGACCTTTACAATTATCTTCATAAATCTGCCTTCAGACGAAAAGCAAAGGTCATTAATCACCAAATGAAATTGGCAATAAAAGCTATAATCCTCACAGGACCTACAGCTACATTCTTCCTCTGCAGACAGAGCTGATATGAATTCAGTAGATCTGGAGCAGCAATACTGGATAGGTTGTTTTATAAGTTTTCACTTTGTAATTTCCTCTTCATAAAGAAGCAGAGGACATCTGATGAGGAATGATGTATTATAAACTTGTTAGAGTATAAAAATCTATAACATCTTTACTCACCTTTTCATGAGCAATGTGCACTTGCTCATGTCTGGAAGATACTTCTTCTCTAGCTCTTGATATTCTTTCTTGTTCTTTGGCTTTGTCTGTGGCAATTATTACTGTGGGCACTGGAGTTTTCTCTGGTTCTTTTCTTACCTGGATGTTTACAAATATGGAATTCAAAATTATATATTGTTCAAAATATAAGGTAAGTGATTTTCTGTAAAAGTGGAAAAGGATACAAAAGAAAAAACAAACAAACAAACAAACAAACAAAAAAGCACAAAATAAAGACAGGAAAAATGTCCAAATCTGGATTTCAAAATCATCTAGTCTGGAAACAATGCCAACAACATAAACAACCTTTTTATAAAATGTATATGCATTTAACATAAAAATCATAAAACATTGAAAAAATGCTTGTTTTGCTACTGAAAGCAGTAATAAAAGAAATTGTATCAGAGAAAAACTGTTCTGCATCATAGTCTTTGAAAAAGTGTAGTATATTTAAAGTAAGTTTTAGATAAGTTTCATTTTGCATAGAAGTCCAGAAGTAACCTGAACACAAGCATGTAATTTTCTGTCCAGGTGGGTTTTTGTTTCTCAGTACTCATGGGTTACAGTTCCTTCCTCACATTTCAGCATTTCAGAATGCAAATGTAACATTTCTCTGCAAAAGCTGTTATTCCATCAAATCAATTTATCTTATAAAACACATGCTAAAATAACCTGAATCCCAAATCACTTGTTAATATTGTCAAAACGGATTTCAATGCAGAATGAGTTTTTCCTCTTTATTTTGACCCATTGTGCTGTCAATAAACAAAGCAGGCTACAAGCTTAGAAACAGAAACATTGAAAATTTAACATAAACAATAGCTTTTTTTCTAAGTTAAATTTTCAGAAAGTTATATATCACATTCTTAAACATTAACTGTGGAAATAAAATTTAGAAAAGAAAAAAAAAAAAAAAGGAAAGGCATCACCAAGGAGGGGCAAGAGAACGATAGCAATGTAAACTAGAAGAATGGAAAAATATCAAAGGAGAAAATAATTTCACTGGATGTCATTTTCATTGTTCATAGGCTTGTCTTCTTCATATTTGATTTTTTCGAATAAGATAGGGTATAAGAATTGTGGATAACATCTGTATTCACCTTTTCATGAGAGATGTGCCTTTGTTCTTGTGAAGTAACAATTCCTTCTCTAGATCTTGATATTACTGTTTGTTTTGTAGCTCTATCACTGGTAAGTACTACCGTTGCCTCCTTTCTCATCTGATTTTTGTAGTAACAGACAAACAAAAAATTAATTTTAAGGCTTTGGTTTTAACAAATTGATCATGAAAAGAAGGAAAAAGAAGATAGGAATGCAAGTGAAGGGAAAATACTAAGGGAGAATTATTTTATTTCTAGTGGGGAAAGTATAAATAAGACATTAGAGGAAAGACTTCATCAGGGTATGAAAAATGTTAGAAAATAACTGATAAGGGAAAATACAGGATCACTTTCATAGAAGGCATTCTTAAACTTAGAAAAAGTTTAAGAATAATTAGTTCAATCCTGCTATGAAGGGAAGTGATGGAATAAGTGATCCATAAGCATTCCTTTACAGTCCAGATGCTCTATATGAGTATGCATGCTTTTATGGTAATGGCTTGTTAATTCTTCGCATGCTTTGTTTGCATGTTGGATGAAGGGATAAAGGGGAAATCATCGAATGTCTGTGCTCTACTTCTACCTGCTCCTGAACAGCCTGAACATGTACTGCAGTCGCTGCTGTCCTTTTAGCAGTTTGTTCTACAACACTTGGAGCTGGCTCTCTCACCATGGCTTGATCCACAGCAGCAACAACTGTAGCAACAGCTGCTGTTTTTTCACTGTCCTTTCTTACCTAAATTAGTCACATCAAAAGACATTTCTTCATGTTTTGCATACACTCAAAAGAAGCACGAGACAAATACATAGAAAGAACTTTGCAGTCAAACAAAGATTTGCAGCAGGAATCTCTCAACAGCAGTTACACCCAAGTCTTTATGCACAGCCTCTCAGATTCAGCAGTAGTGAGTCCACACACAGAGCAAACACAATGTTCTTTCCAAAAATAGACTTTACCTCTTTAGCACCAGCTGCAACCTCACCAGCAGTGGCACCACTAAAGGTAACTTGTTCTTGGACCCCGTATCTCCCCTCCCATCTTTCTTCTGTTCTTATTTCGGTAGCACTTGTAGATAATCTGGTTTCCTTCACCTGGGCTTCAGTAGTTGCACTGTATCCTTCCTGCTTCCAAGGAGGAAGGACTTCAGCCCCAGCTGTTGTCACTACCTGTGCTTTACGGATTGGAGATGGAGATTTCACTGGTCTAATAGGAGAGGTGGAGATTCTTCCAGCAGGAGAAACGGACCTAATGACAAGATGTAGTATTAATGTAGTGTAATAAATTAAGCTTTTGGGGTGTTACACTTGAAAATTACATACATCTATTTTTAAAATTATACTTAATGTGTATTCTTTTCCTACTCATCACTGTAACACATCATTTCAGTAGCTTAGATTTCCAAGTTGAAATAAGGGCAAATGTCAAAGTGCATTTTGCACAAGCACATATATTTAAATATCTAAATATATAATTAGTCTCTATGTCCCCTGTCTTTGTTTTCCTAGTAGGAATGATATAAAAGGCCTTTACAAAATGCTTTCACAGGCTGTCTAGCTTACATTTTTTTGGAGATACATGTATGTCTCATTTCCCAAATAACGTTCATTAATGTTGCACTATTACAGCAGTAGGGGGCAGCAGCATCACATTAACTTCTAGATTCATTTTCGAATGTAATGTTGGTCTACGAGTGGTTTGACTAGCATAGCAGAACGGGACTTCTAGTTCCACATGCACTCTAGATGGCACTATTGAGTTATTCTTTCACCTAGCGTTTTAGTCCTTGTTAGCATCAATTCATTTTTGTCTGTACTTGCAAGTTATTCTCGCTGGGGCAAAATTCATCTAGTATTGGCAATTTAGATGGGGTTCTGCTGAGCTTGGAGATACTGCTTTGGGATGCTGGGACTACAGGACTTCTGAAACAATTATCTCTTTACCTGTCTCTCAGCACAGACCTACCCAGGTCTCCCAGATCACAGGTCCTGCTCTTCAAATCACGCACCTTCCTCCTCAAGACCCTTTATACAGCAGAGCTAGATTTCATTTTCCATAACCACATTCACCTTGCCTACATTCCAAACATGATTTCTGCAGTCATTACGAGCCCGTACATATAACATTTTAAATATATTCTTCCATTCTGTTTGCCACTCAGTATTATTGCTCTTTTCTCTGTATAAAATAATCATCAAGGGACAACTGCCCAACTGTTTTCTTCTTTCATCATGAGCCTGGAGCTGTGTGTGCTACTTCAGTTGTATGTAAAATAGTCAAAAGGGATTTATTCTCTAAACAAATTTCTTCTTCCATATGGGACTGAAAATTTACAGAAGGGAGGTACGTATTTCTTTTGTAGCAGTGTCAAATACAGCATTTTATATCTCTCAGAATAAATTCATAGTTGATATTAAGTCAGTGCATTTTCATTTCTCTCAATCTGCATTTCTGCTGTAGGTAGAACTGATTCAAAACCTAATATTATTTGAAAGATTAATGAGGTTTACCTTACTGGTGAGGGTGTTGGTGCTCTGACATGTCTTACAGGTGATGGTGATTGTCTTACAGGTGACGGTGATTGCTGTCGTGCCATTTGAGCTTTTGCAGCAATTATTGGTGGGGTTGGTGATTTTGATGTAGGTCTGGGAGGCATTCGTGGAGGTGCTTTGTGTGGGAGCTGTTGGGCTGTTGCACCTTCTATGACCATTTCAACACTTGTAAGTGATCTGGCATCAAAGTGGGTTTCAATCTTCTGCAATGAAACCAAGAAAAAAGTCTGAGATACTGCAGACATAATCATTCATATTTAAGCTTTACCTACTTTGTTTTTAAAAAGTATACCTTTTCAATTCTGGCTTGTCTTGTTTGTGAAATCTGAGCAGTCGAAACGATTGTCTTTGTCTTTTTAGCAGGAACGGCTTCTTCCTCACCTTTTGGAAGAGAAAATATGGTCAGGAGAATTGCATATGGCAACAATAAATATTTGCAGAAATAAATGAACGGTCAGTTTAACTTATATAAAAATGTATATAAACAATGGAGAAAGAATAAAGCAGTCATCTGTTTTTCCTGCAATAGCCACATAATGATAATTGTGATAAGAGTCAAAATATTTGTCTTTCTGCATTACTATGTCATTAGAACGTACATAAATAAAAATACATCTATTGCAGATTCTTCAAAATCAGTTCTGGACCCCAAATGACTATACAGGCAATTTGGAAGTCTAACAAAGATGAAATCCAAGAGAGGCTTCTCTGGGTAGAATGATTCAGTGTTATAATTCTCCTCTAAGAACATTTGTCAATTTTACCTAGCTTACTTACAAGACCATGTACAGTTATGTAGGGTAATATGTCTATTTTACCAAAGCCAGATTAAAAATATAACCTTGATAAATATGCTGAAGAAAGCAAGAACAACAGAAACTATTCTACACTTGATTCTCTCTACTGTCTATATCCCTCAGATTATAGAAGAACTACGTTGGATAAAGGATCCTTTTAAATTCTCAGACAACAACCTTTGGCAAATTTCACCAGAGAATGCTTTTTTATTAGAAATTATTAACTCTTGAGAAAGAAGTTATAAATTAACTTTGATGTAGTGGTGCATATTGTACCATTAAAACAACAAATACTCTTACTTTTATGGCTTGTAATCTCAGTTTAATTACCTTGAATCAGCAATTCGGCTGTTGAAGTAGCACGTCCCACATTATTTGTGGCATTTACTGAATAGGTACCGGAGTCTTCAGGATATGCTTCTGCAATTATTAGGCTGTAAAGGTCTCCTTCTTGTAAAATTTGAAAATCGGGGGAGCTTTGAATTTCTACTCCATCCCGATAAAACTTCACCACAGGTGTAGGGATTCCAGTCACTCTCACGTCAAGACGGACTTGACTTCCCTGCCTTGCAGTCATGCTCTGTAGTCGTTGTGAGAAGTTTGGTGGTGCTGTTGCAGCTGCAGTTTTATTGAAGAAATAAGTAGAAAATAATAGTTTACATTTAAAATAATTATAAGGGCTAGGTATTTTCTTTACTATAAGCGCACACGGTCTATTTCTCCTTCATGTGGTACTGACAGAGACCTTCTCAAATATTCAAAACATTAGAAATTGATTTTCCAAAGCACAAGCACCCTTAACTTTTTTCCATATGTTTAACATTTCTGTCATTTCTGATTATGTCCATGATTAGAAATGCTTGCAGAATTAGAAGTACATTGATTATAACCACAGAGGGTGTCTGACTCTATAAGTGAGTTACTGTTCTAAATATCATTGAGGGCTCCATTCTGCAGAACTTTATCCTTCTTCTATGACTGGTTTGAATGTAACCAATATGACAGGTCAGATGAGTAGGGTAGGACAGATGTTTGTAATTCTGATTAAGAGTTTACAAAATGAAGATTATACAGTCAACATGTGAAGGATGCTATTATAAATTTTTGTTGAGGATATATGCTGAAGTCTAGGCTGCTTGAGGGGAAAAATCTTTATTTATTTGCTGATTATCCAACCTTTTTCATCACCTGTGACACTTCTGCTATTGCTCCCTTTCTCACATTACTAGCAGAGACAAACATCTTTTTTTTTTAGCTGCCTGATACCTGTTACAAGTAGCTCAGCAGTACTAGTGGCTTGCCCAGATCCATTGGTGGCTTGTATGGTGTATCTTCCACTGTTTGCTTCTGTCACGGTGGGGATCACCAGTTTAGCGCGGCCATCACTAAACGAGATCTGCACACCAGGCAGAGTTGCAGAAGAGAGAACCTGGCCATCCCGATACCAGCTCACCTCAGGAACTGGGAAACCTAAGAGAAAATGAGATTAAGATTCTATGAAATACCGCACATCCAAACCCACCAAAATACTTGATCATGCATACACAGTTACAGCAATGGCATAGGCACGGATCTATGATCCAGTGACACAATAGTAAAGGAAATTCTTTTTCAGAAAATACTTTAAAATACATAGAACATTAGGATAAGGGCACTGGCAACTGCATTCAGGAAACTGCTTGAATAAAGAGTGGACTGCAGTTTCTGGCAATCCTGTTGAGGAAGGACTGTAGTCACACTAGATGATTAGTTTTACTTGATGAAAGTTTTACTTGTGTAAAAAAAACATTTTTACACACATGTAAAATATAAATTCACATACACTGAATGAGAAAATGCAGCTAATATTAGAGGAGATTAGAAATTAAGGTAGTGAATTTCTTGAAATATTGCCAATATCTTTTATTTTCTTTATGCGACATCATGATTAGTGAACACAGGGGTTTGTGTGGTAAATCAAACAAGGGAAATATTTTTTAAAAACGAGGCAATTTTGATTTCTCAAAGTGTCATATTCAAGGGATCCAAATTTAGAAGCTATTTTGAAACTCTGAACCTGAGTTCAATGCCACAAAGCTTGGGTACTAAAAGATACAATCAACTTCAGATTATTGCTATTTTTGCCTGGTTTATATGGAATAGGGATTTACTTTTGTACATACCATATTACACTACGACTTAAGTTTTTTGAGATTTATTGCTAAAGAGAAGAATATGAGCATGAAGTGTCTCAGCTTTACTGTTTAAGAAGTTTAATTCTATTAAATTGTCCTGACAATGATGTAAGTGATGGGAATTGCCAACCTGTAACCTACATATATATGTACTGCTTTCAACAATATGTCGAATGTAAAGATTGCTTGCATTGGGTAATACAACAATATATTGGTTCAAAGAAAGTCAAGAAAAGTACTCATTAATTCTTTAAACGGCAAAAACAAAACAAACAAATAATCAGAACTTCTTGATCAGTACTATGAAGACATGAGGATGGGCACAGTTCTAACACCTGCTGCACTGCAGACCTTCTTGACAGTGACATGCTGTCTCATTTCCCCTCAGCCACTGCTCACCTAGTAGAGCTATCCCTATGATTATGCACCAGCTGCTCCAGTATTTACTGCTTCTGAATCAAGGGGCTTGAGGGTGCTGTACTTTTTGAGTGCACAGAGAAAGACTGGGTATTTTTATCAGGTATCAATATTCTGCAATATGGCACTTAATGCACAATCTGATACAACACAGTACAGTTTCACCTTACAGACCATAAAACTGCATCTCAGGCAGTTGCTAAACTCTTCATGGTACTCCTAGATTAACCGGGCTTTCCACATTCAAACGGCAGCTCTGTATTAATACTTAACATTGCCCGTTATATATGAGTCATCAGAGATAAACCAAAAGTTTGAATTTCAAGTTCATAATAATTCATGACTTATGGGAAGGACAGAATAATGCAGCAGAAATAAAGCTGTGTAGCCCATTATTAATGCAATTAGTTAAAGAAAGAAAACTGTCACTTTTTATGCATTAGAAACTAAACCACTGTCAAATTTGTCAATCTTGGTAAATGCTGTTTGTGCAGAAGTATTCCAAAATCCCACAGTGTGTGTAAGAGCTAATAAGAGATATCCTCGCGTGAGATTTGGAACTAAAAGAAAAATATGGTAGACATGGTATATACAGTTAGAAAAAATACAGTATCTTCTGTAGGAAAATCAAGTTCCCTAAGTACTCCATGATATTACACAAATGAAAAGAGCTGAAATCACACATTGAGCCATAATATTAGCATCCTAACTGTTTCTGATGGCATATTTATGTATTTGTTTGTAATGGACAATGGATTTATTTGATAAAACTTTTTCATATAAATGTACAGACAACAAGAGAGACAATTAACTGAAGGATAGAGGACCAAACAGCAAAAAAATGACATGAAAAAATATCAAAGATTTAGTCTTCAGAAAATGTAGGTGTTCAAACACCTTGTGCGAACCAGTGCTGGCCAAAGGGTCCAAGTGATGAATCATAGTGGACCACAGATGTCAGTGGTTTATAGTTTGGACAGATCATGTGTTTGCACCTGTCACAGAGCATCTGTGTAGTTCGAGACTCAGAAGAGTGTTTTATGGTATGTGGATCATCACATTGCTAATGCCTGTAAGACAGTATAATTCCCCAGCAAGAACATGTGCCTTTTTTACTTAGTCATTGCTGAGGTCAGAGACACACTTAGAACACCGTGTTGGTTATCTGGTAATGTTGTCTCAGGGTTTGCATGTTTGTTTGTTTTTTCCACATGCTAAGGTGTTTTCATTTTGCGGGGATTGGCAAAAAGAATTATCCTATAAAGTGATGGTGCATCTTCAAATTGCGATAACAACTTAGATAATATTAATCCAGCATTGTACTATCATGATCAATATAAAACTCTACTGCCTAGCAAATTAGAGTTTGCTACTCTCTTCATTGGCCATGTGAACCTAGATTTTGTGCTTCTAACCTGTCAGAACTCTGAAATTAACTAAATTTAAGGACACAGAAGGAGAAGCATGCCTTAACCAAAATGAGGCTTAGCACTAGGTCAATGAAGAACTGGCACTTGCCCTCACTTTTGCACCCTGGTTTCTCATTATCACCCAAATAAGACTACTCTCTGCACTGATATGAATGGCCCTGATTTGAACAGTATCCATTTTTCTGTATATACATTTTTTATGCTATTTTCCCCCAGTTTTGACAACTGTAACATACATGAGAACTTGGAATACCAGCCTCATTGGCAGGATGATTGGCTATTGACTGGAAACCATTGTAATTTTGTACAGTATGTTTGTGGAAACCTGACAGCACCTCACAACCTCTGAGGGGATGCATTCATATTTCAACATATTTCAGCTGATCTTTACCCATTCAGATTATGAGCTATGATAAGTGTTTTCATTTGTCTTCCACAGCATAAATGTTATCAATCACAATAATAATAAAAATTAATCTTGCAAGAATGAAGCAAAACCTTACCACTAATATGAGCCTCAAAGGTTGCGGCACTACCCTCCAGTGCCACAACACTTTGTAACGGCTGCGTAAATGTTGGTGCTTTTGTCGTCATCTTTACAGGCACTCTGAAAGCAACAAAAACATAATTAGATATTACTGGTCATATTACTACTATGCACACATTCTTCTGGCTAGATATTAGGAATGTCTGTACGCATAATATATCACTCTTAAGAGTTTTAAATCACATTGACCTGGTGAAAGGGGAAAATGTAGGTTTTGAAAAGTTGTATAACAAGTTAATCTTAGGGCACGCTTAGCTGAGCTGGATGTGAAACTTATATTTAGTAAAGCTGTGAATTGGCATTACAAATGTGTTGCAGAAGTTCTGCCTGAATCATTGTGTGACCTTGTGAAGGTCATCTAGTCTCTATTTCTCCATTATTCTCCTTTATCAAAAGAGAAAACAATCTCTATGTAAAAGTTCTTTGATATGATCTGAAAATATTTTGTTAGTGTAAATTATTTGCATTCTGCAGTGGGAAGAGAACTAGGTCATTAAGCAGCAACTAAACATGTGAAGGTCTAAAATCTATTTTGGCTTTTAATAATTAAAAGTTTCCAGCAGGCTCTCTTTGAAATGCAGCCTGTAAGGAATTAATAATTTCATTTTACACAGAACCATACTGGCATTACAGATACAGATAAAACTATTCTTTCTTAGAGAGTATCTCAGTGGAATTTTGAATATGGGGAGACAACCACCTTCGAAATGTGAGCTAGGGTATAAGGTAGCCACTGACACTGATGGTTTGAACAACTGCAGAGCTATGTGAAATCTGAAAGAAAAATAGTTTGCCTTCTCTTATGCCACTAGATCCTACTTTGAAATAGCATACTGCTACTGAAAAAAGTTTCTATCAGAAGTATTTTACATTTGCACGAATATATTTATTCAGTGATGTTAAACTCAAGGTTTTAAATTTTCAGTTTTTTAAAACTTAGCTAGTATCTTAATAATATCATGTATCTAAGTTACTTTTTTCTCATTAAAAAAAAAAAATACTCCTCTGAGCATATCGTGTTTTACTAAAAAGGATTAACCTCATTATCTTTTCAAATTAATCCCACACATTTACTGGTGTTTACTTTGACTTTTCTGCCTGATTCTGTGACAGTTCCAGATTTCAAGATTAATGAGAAGGTGAAGTTCCTTTCACAACAAGCCACATTTATGCTGCTTTTCAAAGGGGTGAAAATTCTTCATGACAAGTTCTCTCACTGAAATCAGTGGATATAATTTTGGGATTTAGACCTGCTTTTTATTGCCCCTACTAGTTATCTGGATGCTTGTTCAAGCTTGACAGAAAACAGACTCCTATCAAACTTCTCAGCTTCATGGGAGAAAATGTATTCAAATTAGACAGAAATGGCCAACAGTTTGTCCTAGCACAACAGCAGTTTTCTGAAAGGAAGGTGAAAAAAAAAATACCTCTCACATATAATTCACTGAGATCTACTTCAGTTACAACTGTAGGTTTTGAACCTCAGCTAAAATACATGGAAATTGGCTTACAATATAAATAAACATTATGAAAGCTTATACATAAATTTGAAGACATTAGAATAGATTAGAAATCATTTAAGCATAATTGTCATTGAGTTCACATAAAATTTATGTATTTCATTGTCTAGGCAAATTTTGGTGATGAAGATCTAATCTTATAAGGCTTTTCATACAATTAGGATTGAAAGTATGCATCTGAAATGTCATGTTCCAGAAATAACCTTCCCAGATATGAATGACAACAGACAAGTGTTCCAGAGCTGCCATGTAATTGATACCTTAGCAGTTGATTCCCTTAAAAAGTCATCAGTGCTTAGCTGATACCATATGCATTTTATCAGAGCTATTCTTGGAGCTTCTCAGTTTATCTCTTGATGGCATAACCTTGAACACTCAGACCAGAAAGGAGTTTTTAATTTAAGCAGATGTTTCCATGCAGTTTTCAAACCTTAATTTAAATCAACTTTAACAATATACTGTAAAAACCTTTTTACTGAGCATTATCAAAATTTACCCCCTGAAATTTAAAACATAATCTTTTTAGACAATTTATTTGATCCATGTCCATAGTCTGAAGTCTATACCCCATAAGAGCAAACATAGATAATAGACCACATTAGGCTTATTGACTGATAAAATATTCGTTACATTAGGAGAAATGTGTTACTAACCTGATCTCTCAAAGTGCCTGTAGGAGTGGGCTAAGCCCAACGAAATCTTCTTGAACGACGTCCTTATCCAGAGTAAGGTTTTTTTAGACAATCCCAGCATGAGAATTTTAGAGCCTCTAACCATAAAAACAAAACTACACAGTCTTGACAGTGTAGTTTTGTTTTTGCAATCCCTACACCCGAGGCGAGGTGGGGAATGCACGACTGCTCAGAAGTGCTAACATGGTTGTTTTACTTTATATACCCCAGCTCTGCTGACAGGTCTACATCACCATACCAGTGACAATTCTGATTGGTTTCCTAAAAGAAAGTATCCTGTGAGAGGGGACCCACTCTATGTAACCATACACCACCTGTTGGTTTGGTTGACAATACTAATTTTAGAAGCACAGAAGGGATTCACTGAGAAAACAGCATCTGTTCCAAAGATTTTGGTTTATAATCCAGTTTGGTTTATAATATACAATTTAGAAGCCATTGCAGATTTCCTAAGTTAGAAGCAAAAGAGGAAAAATTAATAAGAACTTTAGCAGAGGACATAGGCAAGTCAGCAGTAGTCATATCAGCGAGATTTAGCCTTACTTTCTTGCCTTATAAAATGTACAAGAAGCTACCAAATGCATCTGTCAATCACCAGACTAAATAAGTAAACTGATCTCAGACATGTGGCCATATGCTATTAGAATATACTGTTAAAATGTATGTATGTTTGTTTTTTCCCCATAGCAGTAAATTGTAAAATTGTATTTGTGGATGTATAGATTTGACTACTGATTCTTTTTGTTTCCTTTATGATTTTTTCTGTTGGATATTCCAAGCAGTTGAGCTTAAACACTAGTACGCAGAGTGCAGAAGTAAAAACTTGGTGAGCATAATTTAACATAGATAACTACTGTAATTGCTTAAAAAGTAGATTTTAAGTCTAACATTTTTTTTTCTAGACCTGTGGTGGCCTTGTGCATTCTGAAGGTTTAATCATTCATGGACTAGCATATTAGGTTGCAAACTTCCACTGCTGCAGCTTCTCCAGTCTGTGCAGCTAATTGTACTGTTAGGTTGGTTCCCTCAGAAATAGTGGTCAGAATTAGAAGAGCGTTCTTGTCTGTAGCAGGGAGTTTTATCACCACAGCTCCACATCTGCCTGTTCCCATTGTTGTCTTATTCAAAGATCCATTTCTTTCCCTATAAAATTGAATATTTCTAACTCATATGCAGCAAACTCTTTAAGCACATAATTGTCTCATAAGACTATTTATGTGGTTAAAGTCAAGCTTGTGCTTAGCCTTTTTGGTAAGGGGCTGTGTGCTGTTACCAAGATCTGCACTGAAAATGATCCCCTGAGCACATCCCTGAGAGCTGTCCTTATAATAGGTTTGCTCCCTCTAAGGGAGGAAGGAGACCAACAGCTTCATAGTACCAATTCCATCTCTCAACCAAAAGGCTCTAGTAGTGCCAAACGCCAAACATTAAGAAAAGTACAACTGGGAAAGGCAGCTTAAAAAGAATACTTAGAAAATTAAACACAGGTTGGAGTTTTGTAATCCCAGCTGAAGTTGTGTTTGAAAACAATCTGAAGGAACTTTCAGCAAGAGCTCCAGAAACTGCCAAGAGAGATCACCACTACTATAGTTCTTGTGAGGGGTGTTACACTATGGCTAACAGATCTGAAATAAACAAGAAAGGTCATACTGCTGCCTGTACTGAAGTACTCTGTACTTTTACTTCAGTACTCTGCCTTTCAGTTCATCCATCTGTGCTATGGTGGTCTCTGCCCTTTAAATTATCCATCCCATAACATCAACTTTACCGCTACACCTAGCATGCAGCAGTAACAACAGCAACAGAAACTGGAATAGTCTCTTATACTGGTACCATCTAGAGTCTTGCAGAAGTTGAAAGTCAGAGTACTATGCTTCATATTTGATTTCTGGTGCAAGTAGATGTCAGAGAACCTAATTTTTCTGCATAAGACTTAGCATGATAACAAATGCACCTTATTAGCAGAGAGGAAAACTTATCTTCTACTAAAGGATACAGAATGTCTGAAGAAATCTGTGTAAAGGTCTGATTCTAAATAGAGACTTGCTAAAATAGCAAATGGCAATTTTTTCTGTACTTTAACATTCAAATATTCAGTAAAAAAATCAACTTGGAGAAAACACACTGTCTAAAATCTGCAAATTTAGCAATTAAAAAAAGAAAAAAGAAAAAAGGCAGCTTATTGATGATGTCTAAGTCAAATAAACAATGAAAACTTTTATGAAATTGTGATAATTTCTAAATGAGAGAAACGTGAAAGCTGTCACTTTTGAAGATGAGATAGCCAGAAGTTCAATTTTTGCAATTTCAATCAAGTCAGCAACAATTGCTAAAAATAGAAATTTACAAGAAAAAACATTCTGCTGTATTCAAATATATAAACAGAATATTCTGGATTTTTAATACAAGTCCTCCCCCCCCCCCCCCCCCCCTTTTTTCTTTCCCAGAAGGTTTACATTGCCTTTGATCACTACTAAATCTACCTGCAATCTACCTGCATCCGAATAAAAGTTTTTACTTCCTCAACTTTTTCTTTTGCTGGTGGATTCAGAAATGAAATCAGTGAAATATTTCTTTCATGCTCTTAAGGAAATAGGAATAATTTACATCCCATGCTTTAATAGACGGTCAGCCCAGTGTGATTTCTGCATGCTTAGTGTCACATATTGTATCTACAATACAAAGGAGAAGGACAAGTTCAGTGTTCACACTGTGTAGCAAAGACATTGCTAGCAAAAACATGACATTATTTCTTTGCTTCAGGATCAAGGAAAAAATAGATCAAGATAACAACAAAGATATTTTTTTTCAGGCAGACAGAAAAACTGGGGATTATTATTCAAGTTTCAGCATTTGCTTCAAGCTGCTATTACTTTAAGTAGAAACTATTTATCGTCAATGTTACTACAGGATATATATTATACTGTAAGCCAGCAATACACTTGAGAAATAGCAGGTAATGTAACATAATAATGAAACATTGTGGCATTGATACCAACAACCACTTTGTATGTGATTCACCGTGTTCAGCTCTAACAATCCCATTGACTTGATGAGCATAGCTACACAAAAGAAACAATTACTTGAGTATGCCCACATGAAGATAGCTTGAAAGCTCAATACTAGACATAATAATAATAGAGCTTAGAAACAAAATCTTTCTTTCTAAAATATTGAAAGCTTCAAACAGCTGCTTGGGCAAGTTTTCAATGTACTTCAGTTTTAATGAAATGAAAATTCCTAATTTGCTTTAAAACAACAACAACAACAACAAAAACCCACAAACTTTTCTTCATAATTTCTTAATCAGCAGTGGTTTGCTATGTGCTGTAGCTGCAAAGCCAATATGACATAAACCCTGCTTTCTTTCCTAGGGTTCTGTTCATTTGTCTACAGGTTAATTTGCAAACTGCATGGAAAGAACCAGTATCTCTCTCATTTCCTTCTCTACTTCTGTTTTCCTTTGGTTCTTTCATAATTGTTGTCCTTTCCTACACGATGTGTTTTATACCTCCTTCTGTATACTATTTTCATGTCATTCTGCCTCCAAACTGAATATAGAAAACCAAATGTGCCATGAAAAAAATCATTTGGTTATTTTAAATAAAATTTCTCACCTATAAGAAGCTGTCCTAAATCCTTACAGGACTGGTAAAACACAACTAGAAATGTAGTTATATCTTATGTCCTTGATGAATTTCCAATTTTCTAAAGCCTACTTCTGAAAAAACTATTGGTTTCAGTTCCTCCCCCTCACAGTCCTTCCTTCTTTAATCTTAGAAATGACTAAAAAATTCGTAACCATTAAACCATTAAATTCTCACCTGAAATCAACACACAAAAATTCCACTACCCTCATCAACCCCCTTTCCCCAGTACATCCTATAAACAGTGCTTTGTAATGAAACGTAGGGAACCTTAAATACACACTATAAACTGCATAATATTAAGAACCATGTTTGTGTACTGCAGCTGGCTTCTCAAAAGCTGCTACATTTCCAAATGCTAACATCTCTTATCTGAGATATTGTACATGTTTATGCAAGATCTATTAATCCTTTTCAACAAGAACTAATTTTGCTTGAAGAAAATAGCTTTACTTACTAGTGAAAAAGGTACTGTCAGTTGCTCCCACCATAGAAAAGATAACTAAGGCACTAAGCAACTTTTCAAACTACTCTATTTATTTAATGCGTGAACAACTTACTGAGAACTGTGACTAGATTTGAAAGGGTGTGGAATAGTTATCAGGATCCATATACAATAATTTCATGTTGATAGTTGTCGCTTATCATATCCTTGGAAATATCTAAGAAGAAGATTTACGGACATTACTTTAGAGCTCATACCTACCAAGTTTTCCCTATTTTTTTTTCAATTTCATATGCATGTTTACATATGCTAAACAAGGAAGGCATATAAAAAAATACTTAGCTCTTCACCTGAGAAAACGTCCTACCAACAACGCCTGAGACACCAAGAATATATTTACTGATGTCTAACTATTCCGTTTCCTTTCACAAAATAATAATTAAAATCTTAATAGTGGGGACAAATATTGCACAGAGACACTCCTTAGAATTTAATAGATGCATGTGCCCCATCAAGTTTTTCATACCTTTTATCAGCAGCTTGGGCATCAACAATTTATAAAAAGATAAGCAAAAAAGCAAACAAACCAGGAAACAAAGACAAAATTAACGTGTTTCATAACTGATAAATTCCATGGGATCATTTGGAGCAATATCTGTGCTACTCATTGGCAAAAGGTTGGCAGTTTTTTTCTTTATCTGTTTGTAAACAAAGCTTTCTACTGTTTTGTAAGAAAACCATATGACAGAACAGATGCACAGATTTCTGTTCTGCCTTGTGTATTATTTAGAAAAGTTTTAAGAAAATTGTGTATTTATTTACTTAAGTCATGTTATATGCATCAGGGAAAAAAAGCCCATCTCATATATAACAAAGTTCAATTTATTTCTACAGGCTGACAATCAAGAAGGAAAGCAAGAACCACCCAACACCTTAGGCAACTTTGCTGAGATATTAAGATCAGAAGGCACTGAATTCTACTTTCATTTTTACAGAATGGCTTTTTAAACAGGAAATCTTATAAGCCATACTTAAAAGTTCCACTGATAAAAGAACATTTATTATAGGGTGAGTTGATTTCATTTTTTGAGATATCTGATACATATTCTCAGTCCTCTGCATGCTATTACAGTTAGAAACAATATATCCTTTGAAATCTTTAAACAACATATGCAGAGGAACGTAGTTGTATGGGATCCACTGGTTGTTTAATATTTGTCTCCATTCCATCTTGGAAAGAACTCCTTTTGGTGAAAGATACAGTGTAATTAAAAAGAACAAGAACATCAGTCCTTAGTTACTATATTTACGTGCATACATACACAGCCTTGAGACTCTTTCATGGGCAGAATGCCATTGACTTTTCTATAATTTCAAACAAGTGATTTATGTGATCAGGTGAAGACATGTACATGATATTTTTTCAGCTCATTTCCTCTCTAGGACTGTGCTTTAATTTGGAGAGAAATCTAGGTTACTACCAGCCAACTTGCACACTGTTGGAAACATGTTTAATGTTTTGGCATTATGATTGAAGCAACTGTCAAAATATTTTATTCCCTATTTTGCACAGATGACATCTACTTGGATGTAGCACAAAGATGTTGTGCTTCTTAAACTCTTGTATGCTTCCTCTGGGAAGTGTGAATGCATTGTTGTCATATATAAATCCAGTGTAGGACTAATCAATGTTTATAAAAAGAATGACAAATTGTTGCACAATAGGCAGTTGGAGAAAAAACACGTGCATCTGTTTTATTATATAAGCCACATGCAGTACACTAAATAGATAAATGAGTAACAGGAATCATTTGCTAACTATGACTTTGAAAATGTGAATCAGAAGGACGAAGGTGAAGAACAGATAGCCCCAAGTCTAACTAGATGTTCTGTGCCAGTCAAACAGCCAGCCAAAACAGGTCTTTTCCTCAGCCAATTGTTTTACTGCTGCAAGTGGATGACACTCCAAATGTCCTCCTCTTTCTCTGCAGGGAGCTTTCCAACTCAAAAAGACACCTAGTCTCTGAATTCAAGAGATGAAAACAAAAATTTCTTCTTGCTAATGATTGCCCTACAATCCAAATGACTTTTCAGTTCAGGTTTTGTCTGTATCCTGAATGGATGCTGCATGTCTTTAGCAATTTTACCACTGGGGAAGAATCCCCTTGGCTAAACTAAGGATGAGTTTACAAACTAGCTGGGGTATTGCTTCATAAATGCACTCCTTTGGATCACAATGACATGCATCAACTGGAAATGGACTGCTTTGTCACAGCAATCCAATCCTGAAAACAGAAGCTATGTAATTCTCCATTATGCTGCCTTAAAGAGATTCCTTGTTCCCTGAAGACATTATTGGTACTAAGTATGCATTAGACAACGTTTGCAATAATTAGTTATGAGTTCTTTAGAAGCCCAGCCCCTTCTGGAAATGTCTCAGTATTGTTAGAAATGCGGTAACACAGTATTTAATATACAGGAATAGATATAAACAGTAAAGTAGTACGTTATAAACTGTAATACAGTTTATGAGCTTTTTACTTTAAACAGTATAAACTCATAATTCCTCACTCTGCAAGCTGAGTTTACATCTGAATTCGCTATATAAGGTAGTAGGAAGAACTGTTGATGGAATTGATTGTCATCGACTGAATTAGTACTAAACAGTTGGTACTGCTGAATCAGCAAGGAGGTATGCATTGTTTATAATGTCTCCCTTTTCCCATCATCTTATTCTATTAGATTTGTCTAACAAACCACAAAGAAAAACAAAACAAAAGAAATAGAAATCCCAGTCTAATAAATGCTGTGCACAGATGGATTTTTATTAATGATGAGTTATAGAGAAACCAAAATACAAATTGTAACCTACATATAAACCAAATAGCACTCAAAGACTCATTTTCTCCTCACACATGGTCAACACCCAATAATGGACACAGCAAACAAAACGAACGCTCTCATGAATCAGGTATTTTGCAGTTCAGTCCATCTGATCCTCTGAAGCATGCAGAAGAATAGGATCTTGTTCCAAACTGAAGCTAACCTCTGTTGGCCTCACAAGTTCAAGATACACTCCTTGAAGCCAGAGTTTCTCTTTAAACCTATTAAAAAAAAAGTCAGTCAATATTGCCTATATTTTAAAATGGTGGCTGTTACAACATTTCCTTTCATAATCAGCACCATAGTAGGTAACATAGGTTGTTGGTCTTAAGGCAGTAAGAGATCAAAGAGCAAAAGCAGAGTGACAAGACAGAACATAAATTATCCTAAGTATCTTACTGACGATAAATAACCAGAGAGTACTTTAGGTATAACGAACAGAAGAGATTATTATTATTATTATCTTTTAAAGAAGAATTTCAATCTTTCTGCATGATCTACATGTTTTAATCATATTGAATTCTATATTAGCACCACATAAAATTAACATGATCTTGCATTTGATTTCATTGCTTTGGACTACCCATCACCTCACTGTGATACAGTGATACAGAAAACACAGAACAAAACACAAGGGACCAGTGCTTGATCTGCCGTCCATGAGAGAAAGCATGAAGGCAGCTTCTGATGAAATGTGAACAGCTTTTTTAATCAGCATATAGAATAACTTTCCATTTGCATGGTGCTCTACAACTAGATAAGGCAAGCCTCAAGAACTGATGAAAGAAAAAAAAAGTTGCTCTTTTCTATGACCTTTTAGCATAATACTCACTATCTATGAAAAGAAATATATATTTAGATATTTTCAGGAAGCAAATGCACTTTACATGACCAGTGTAAAATTAATATTTTGAGAAGACCATGAAGGAGAAGCCTGACAGCAGTCCCACAAGTTGTCAACCACTTTTCAAAGTTATGTTAACCATTACTTCTTGAGACCCACAGGGCCTCTTTTCCATTATATTGCTCCAAATAACTTCAAGAAAGAAAGCTATTTTACCATACCTAGTGAAAACATCTTTTCACTGTAAAACAGTGAAACTCTTACTAGTTTCAGTCATGTGATATACATTATTAGTAGAATTGTTATTTTCTGTTGAAAACCTCTGACAGCAAAACTGTGAATATAAATCTTTTCCCAACACTCAAGTCCCAATCTTATGTCATCTTACCTGATGCTTGCAATGAATCAATGAACTGACAATGGAGTAAACCAGATTAGTAACAGTCCCAAGATATAAAAACTCACCCCTGAACACATTACGACAAAGCACATGAAGTTCTAGCATTATAAGCTACAGTTGGCTATCAGAGCCTAAATTCAGAAGGCAAGATATAACCTTGTGCAGGAAGTCAACACAAAGACTATTGACTTTAAATACCTCACTTAATCTCTTCAAAGTGCATAATGGAAGGCTTTGGCATCTTAAATCAGTTAACAAGTAATGATTGCTCCTGTGCTAGTAGGATTGTTACTAATACTTCTACAAAGATGCTTACCTAGTAGAAAACTTTGCTTGCATATTCGTTTATTGAGACTTCATGTTCTAGATGTATGACATTAAAATGAGGTCTACTCTCATAAGGATCATTTTCCTTTTGCTTATTAAAGGTCCAAAATATTACAAATTTCTGCATGGCACAGCAGACAAGAAGCTCCTATATCAACTTTGTCCTGGAGGCTGCAACTATTTTATTCATTAATACATCACAATTTTTAACTGTAGATCACATATCATGGGATTATTTTGCAGACAAATACTCCTTTGGTACAGTCAAATGTTACCTGTGTATTACAATTACTTACAGATTCAATATTTGGTTAATATTTGGCTGATCTTTCATATAATAAGAAATCAATTGCTACTAGAGGTTTTTGTGCATGTTGCTTTTAGCATTTTAATAAACAACAATAATAATGAATATACTGCAGTAAAACAAGAGAATTAGTGTCTATGCATATATGTATGCACATATAGAAAATGTCAACTGCTCTACTTGGGCAACATGCTCTTGCAAAGAAAATGATTCAAGGCTTTTGCAAGATATCCAATGGTGTTCTGCAAATGTTAAATACGGAAGTTAGATTTAGCAACTACTTTCTCCTTTAAAAAGGAAATGCTAATGGGCTAAAAATTGGTATATTCTAATGCCATGTCAAAAGCCCATCTGCACAACAAAGGACAAATACTTAAGTCATATCAACCTGAACTTCTGGAATACTTTTTACCTTTGAGTTTTTCAGTTGTAGGTTAATAAGTAGATTAATATAGCTAGATATAAAAAATAAATCACCAAACTAAATATCTTGTTCCACATAAATTCACTTTTCTATTGTATTACGAGGTCTTTAAACTAATAAAATTTAATACCTTTTAATGCAGGATTAAATGCAAAAGGCGGTCACAGTATGTACTTCATTTACATTATGCAAAAATTCATAGGAAAAGAAAGAGTGTTTGATGGGTGCTTCATAAATTAAAGTTTTTAGAGCTATTTGAGTATTACAAGATGTAGCACAGAGTAAGCTGCAAATTACCTTAATGGGAGATGTTTAGTGACTGGCCTTTGATCTCTCACATAAAATGTGTCCTGGGTTTGTAGTAGTTCACCTGTGGTGACATGCACTTTTTCTGAAAAATATCCATCTTTCCATTCTGATTTAGTCTGAGTTACAGTGGAAATTTCTGGGGTTTTATTTTTCTCTGAAACAAGACATGTACATCAGTAAGTGGAAATTAGGTTCTCAATTAATATGGCAATGTGCCTTAAAGCATGCAGCTGGCCAGGGTGAGTCACCTATCACTGTTACAACAGCAGAACAGTGTGCCTTTCCAACTTCATTGCTGGCAACACAGATATATTTCCCAGTATCAGCAAGGACTACATTTCTTTTTAAGAGGTAATAGGTATCTCCTAATTTCTCAACCTGTAAAACAATAGAACGCACATAGGAAATTATAAGGACCATAAAGCAAAATGTATTATCTTTCTCCAAGAAATATTTTAAGAACTTTAGAACATACACTGATATCTCCAGCTACCACTTGGATATCATCCTTAGTCCAGCAGACATGGGGTTTGGGCTTTCCATGTATAGTGCAATGTAGGATTAAATCTTCTCCTTCCTGTAAAGTTGTATGTCCAAATTTTTGTATGAAGTTTGGCTGTTTTCCCTGTACTGAAAAAAAAAATAAAAAAATTATTCACTCTACTTTAAATGGCACAACTAAAGCAACTGAAGCAAAAATCCATTCTCATAGTTAGAACGTTACCACATTCCATGACAAAGAGAGCCTTCACTGACACCTGGAACTCAGGATAACTTGTTTGCAAGACAGGAGTAGGCAGACATCATTTATCTACATAATATAAAGTTTGCTGAAACACGTAGATATAAAGCATCCAAGAATTTCATGCATCAGGAGTGATATTAGATCCACGTAATGATAGCGAATCACATTCTTTGTGTAGGTAACAGGTAAATATATGTGGATTACTGTGTTTCAGTGAAGAGTAAATAAATATCTCACACAAATTTAAAGGAAAAAAGTTAAGACAGCTAACTTGCATTTAGTGTACTGTCATACATCACACTTCACTTCTTTTTATTCCAATGTTCCATTCTAAAATGTTGTTGAAAAAAAAATATATTGTTCTATATTTACAGCAATGATTACAGCCAGAACATGGCCTCTGTACTACTATCATCAAGACCAATATTTTGGCTGTCATTAACACTGAGGCCACACACTATGAGATTATGCAGTACATATTTGATTTAGATGAAGCATGGACACATAATTGCATTTATTTTGCAATAACCAGAGCACATGAGGTAGAGTTTGTATTGGTTTCATGCCAACTGTAGGAGGACAGATGATACCTGAGCCAATACCAGAGCACCAAGTCTGGCCAATACAAATTAACTCATCAGAAATATTTGAAGAAATTTCAGTCATCTGAGTCAGTTTGTACTGAATCAGAGCTTTGTTTTATGTGACAATAACTTTAATAAGCTGTAAAGCTGGATGTACTGAAGCATCATACTTCTACCCAAAGTTCCACTTAAATTCTACCTCCATGGCCACATTAAAAGAAGAAAAAGACTTCAGAATTCAGATCAAGTATTTATGACACAGGGAATTCAGAGCAGCTCTGATGCTAACACACAGAATACACAGAAAGATATATACCGCAACAAAAATAAACATTTTGCTTCCCTATTTCTTGTTCCTCTTTATGATAAACTATAATATATCTCCGTAATATTGAGCAAAACTAATGTCTTTTCAGAAATTGAAGGTTACTGAAATGTACTATGAACTATGCCAGCATCGCCCCATTGTATTACAATAAATAATTTTGCTTTATGTTATTGTGAAACAAAAACCAGCATATGTCACAAAAGTAGTCAGAAACATTTAAATCCATAATATATGGATTATTAGCCACTCTCCTTTGGATGTATTTGCCTAACGTGGGACTGTCAACATGGTGAGGCAGACATTTTCACCTCTGTATTAATAAATTCTTTGCTTAGGTAAGCTATTACTCAAAAGAAGCTTTCAATAAAGTCTTAGCTGCGTAACATTCTTCCCATCCTGTAGGTCTGAGGCCACAACACAAAGCAGAAGTATGTGACTTTTACTCTCATACTCTTGCTAACCTAAGATAGCTCAGTAGATCAACAGCTGAGCTCTCAGCTGTTGAAAGCTAGCATACACAAGCTGCCACCATCGTTACATTGCAGAGATTTGGAATCTGCAGCTTTGCTTGCAGCTTCACTTCAACAGGAGAAACAACCAAGCAACCAAAGAATAAAAGATTTGAATGGAACTGTGACAATGATCAATCAGATCACATCTTGATATTGGATCACTAAATCAGCAGAACACGGAAACTAAGATGACCAGTTTCTAGATAGCAAAGTGAAAAGTATGTGGAAAAAAAAAACACAACATGAAATGGCAATAACTACAACTCTTTGAGGAACATGCTACAGTACTCAACAAAGGAACATTCTGATGTAAAAAGGAGAGATCTTCCTCTGACAGCAACCTTTAAAAGGAAATATATGATTATATTTCACCAATGATTTGCCCATGATAACATAATGAAATGCTAGAATAAGCTAAAACAACTTGCCAATTAAAAATGATTCCTAGGATAGACATCGTATGAACCACAAAGTTTAGCAGGAACAGATTTTTTTCCCTGCCTTATGGAAGGAAACAACATTTCAGGTTGTCAGGGCTACTGAAAACCCACTCTGTCAACTTCATCCAAGAAATTTGTCTATTCAATTCATAATATTAAATGTTATATATTTGTTGGAAACAGTACAATTCTCCTGTAAACTGGGGAACTGGCAAGCATGAAAAGGAAAACTCAGAGGTCTGTAAAAACTACAGGTGGGGAGAAACCTGGATTTGACTTCATCACGTGTTTTTTACCACCCCCACTGATCCTCAAACACAGGTGGTACCAGATCAAGCCAAATTGTTTTCAGCAGCCAGTTTTTATTGCTATGATTCACGGTTATTCTTAGTCTGTTTACTCTGTGCATGTAATTTCAAATCTCTGAATGTCTTGAAATGCGATGTTAGGAAATTTTACCAACTTCTAACTGTATCGTCTACAAAAATTTAGACTAGACTGAGATTCATACCATGCTGCTCAGAGAATTTGGATTACTCTCAGCATTACTCTTACTTGAAACTGTATTCTATTGTTTGGCGATTTTTGTTTTAGTCAAGCTACTAACACACTCACAAGGAATTTTATTAAGAAACATCAAGTGGGCCAATGATCCCAGCTGATCGGAAATAACCATATCCAGAGCTCAAGTCTCATTGAATACCATGCCTCAAAAAGGAAACTGAGCTGTAATTTTTAAAGACAGAACTCCCCCGCACACACAAAATAATACTACCTTAGTCTACCAAAGTCTCCAGAAAAAGGAGCAGAAATAGGCATACCTTACCAGTCATTTGAGAGGAAGCCACCTTCTCCACTGCAGCTCCATCCACGTTTGATCCAAAGCCAACCAGAGGAATGCCTCAGCCTCCCTTTGCTTATTGACTCACACCTAGACCCACAATCAGCTGCTTCTTTTGAAAAATAAAAAGAATTAACCCCTTTCCCCTCCAAATTTGTACACCTTGTGTAAGCACCCTTTCACATAATTCCACTTCTTCTAGTCAAGCAATCTCGTTCACCACTTTCTTTTTAAACGGGTGCCTGTATACGGGGAAGGAGGAAGACAGGTTAGGTTAGTAAAGTACCTAAGCAGAATATTTTTGTTGTGAGTCTGAAGAGATATCTAAAACTGCTCCTTAAAAGAACAGTCAGAAAGATATAAATATTCTTGGATCTTACAGTAATTGTAGGTTCAAAACTGTGGCCATGGGAGCTCAGTATGGTAAAACAAGAATGCAGAAAAAACAGAATTCAAAACACCCATGTGTACTATTCTGCTTGTACAGAATAGTTAAAAGAAGGAAGCAAGGTATACACAACATGAACTACAGAGAGAAAAAAAAAATAGGGGTGGGGAGAGAGGAGAAGGAAGGAAGCCTGGCAGGAATTTTCCAGCAATTTTTTGGGGGAACTCATCAGAGTCATCAAAACAAGAGTATTTAACCCAGACTACCAACAAAGCAGTACTCAGTATTGACTACACCTCTGTTTAGAAAGCGAAGCATTAAAACCAGGACGCTTTCAAGTATCTCGCTGTGTAGTCGGTATCTCTAACCTCTTCCTTTTTAAATTTTATTTCTTGCAGCTATTAAAAATGTGTCTGATATCCACATAACTGTTAAAAATTACACTTTTAAAAATATTTCTGATTAAAGCTCGATGCAATACGGTACTCACTCTGAGACAAGTGAAAATCAAGTTTCGTTAACCTAAATTCACAGAAATTTCCAAATTCTCTGAGGAATGTGTTAATGAATAATGAGATTAAAAACTTCTGCACTGATTTACAGAATCACAGAATTTCTAGGTTGGAAGAGACCTCAAGACCATCGAGTCCAACCTCTGACCTAACACTAACAAGTCCTCCACTAAACCATATCCCTAAGCTCTACATCTAAACGTCTTTTAAAAACCTCCAGGGATGGTGACTCAACCACTTCCCTGGGCAGCCCGTTCCAATGCCTAACAACCCTTTCAGTAAAGAAGTTCTTCCTAACATCTAACCTAAAACTCCCCTGGTGCAACTTTGTCCATTCCCCCTCATCCTGTCACCAGGCACATGGGAGAACAGACCAACCCCCACCTCGCTACAGCCTCCTTTAAGGTACTTGTAGAGAGTTGGTCTACTATTTCAGTGTGTCAACATAGTAACAGCATGAATGTAATACTTTTGTGCACCCTTAAATACAATTGTATACTTAGATACTGAAAGTCGGATTCCTTTGCATCTCACTCTCTTCACAACTTGAAAGATGTCATTTAATATTTAAATTGAAGCTTAATACTAGGATTTAATCCAATAGTAGGAAACTCATTCTTTCACAAAAAACATTTTTGAGTAAAAATGAGAGTGGATGTGCTGGCAAGGGCACAGATTATAAGACACTTCATCTGCTTTTGAACTGAACAGTAAAACTAATGCTTACTTTGTTTAGAAAGGCATCTGGCTTCCCTGGGTTACAGGTAATCTACTGGGGTCTTCCATATAATCTTTGGATGCATACAATTTTACTCAGTGTTCAAAGACTGTTATCAGCTTTCTAGTGATCCCCATGGGAATAATTTTTGTTTTGTCTTTGCTTGATGTAGCTGGAGACAAGACATTGACTTTTTTTTTTTTCCTTTGATGAGGATCTGTTGAAATCTGAGGTATGGATTTTTTCAGTTAGAACTGGCATTTATGGTTCAAATTGGAAAAGGAGTGTTAACCTCACCAAGCGTGGACTTTCACTACCATTCTTCCTTGGTAGTTTTGCAGTCAGAGGGCAGCTTTTCTTTAGTGACTTCGTAGACAGAAGTAGCTTAAGAATGTCCTTCTCTAGCCAACAAAATTGAGCATGGATGGTGTTTCAACACCATATCGTAGCAGTGATCATCTACAGGAACATTTCATCAATGCAGCTTCCTCTTCTACAACGTCTTCCGGACTATCATCCTAAATCAAGACTCAAACAGCAATGCCTTAAAAAAGTCCATTAAGATAAACTACTTTTCCATATCTTGTTCAGTATATGAACAAGAGGAATGAATAGGACTTTCAAAATATGATTTTAAAAAAGATAAAAATAAATAAGGAAAATACAATCTTTAGCGACAATCCTCATTTCATGAATTATTTAAACTATAACTCAGAAGAACAAAATCAGATTTTAAATGTTTTTCTGCAAAGGGGTACAAAAAGTTAAGCATACAAGACTAGAAATATGAAGCATGGTACATATGCAGAGTTTTACTGTAAAGGGTAAAATATACTTCATAAGCATACAGAGCATAGATTTTAAACAGTTTGAACAAAATCTACTCTCTTGCTCTGAAGCATCTTTTAATCTCTTCCTCTCTTAGAGCAAAGATTACAGTCTTCCTTGCTATGCTTGGGAGTGTGCGTGTAACCCAAACTCCAATAGCAGATAACATTACTGGTTAGTTTCTAATAATAATAATAATGAAAAGACTGAATAAATCCCACTTGTATTCAAAGCTTTCTCTCACCCAATTTTGCAAACTAGCTTCAGATATTGTCTGTCAAATCTCACATGAACCAAGTAACTGAGATCTCTTCTGCTTGTTCTAAAGCCTTTTAAGTAACATTAAGAATAAGAGCAGAAACAAATTTAATGTAAATGTGTATGAGAGATAAGGTCTACATAGCTGCTCCCTTGTAATTCCTCAGTCTGGATGTACACGAGGAAGGAGAAAGAACACCCCTCTAGGAGTTTTCTGTTGCCTTTTCAACTCATAGAGCTGATTATTGTAAATAGTAGATAGTCTTTCTTGAAGTGCTATCAAGCAACTGGATCTGACTACCAGTCTATATCCAAGCTACCTCTGGTTTCTGCTCCATTACAAGATGAAATGTTCAAGTTTTTCATTTTGATAGAACTACAAGTGGGGTTGTGACAAGATTTTCTGAACAGGATTAGAATCCTTGACTCCTGAAGGACAGAAGCTCACCCTGCATTGCTGTTTTGATCCACAAGTGGCTTTCCTCCAACCAAAAGGTCAACTTTGTGCTGAACTCATCCACTCACCATATAAAGATGACAGAACAATGATTATTCTAGCATTGAACTTTCTGTGGTTTTCAAGATGAAGCATCCACACGTTAAATGATGCAGCTTTGAGTGCAGCCTCTACAGAACTGACTCTGGTACTAGCTTTAGTACCAGCAACTAGCTTTAGTTAATTATTAATTTAAAGGCCTGATTCAGGAAGTGGCAAGGCAGAAGAGAACATCTTCGCTTTCTCTCCTGTTTTTTTTGACCCCCCTCCCCCTTTTTTTTTTCCTTCCTTGGTACATAAACTTAGCCTCAAGATTGAAGGCAAAAATGCCTGGGAAAGTGATCTGAGTGTCCTATAAAGTTATCTAGAAAGCAAATCAAAACATCGATGAGTACTTTTAATTTTTGAATGATGGGCTTCAGGAAGAGTCACAATTCTCAGTAAAAACAGAGCACCGAAGGCAGCCATTACCTAAGATTTTTTTTTTTTTTTTTTTCCCAAACACAAAATAAGTGTTATAAACAGGATACAGTTATCAAGCACTGGCAGCTCTGTAGCAGACAAAGCTTTATAGTGTGTAGGAGAGGCATGTGGGGTTTGTTCTTACCATAATACTACTTAATGTAACGAACAGTTAGGTAAGTCAGCTTGCTCATGAAGGTTTTGCTGGATGTTTGTAACAACTAAAAAAGGCAGATAATGTCACAAGGGCATAAGCACACTAAACTGAATTTTACTTTTATGAAAATTGAAACATTCAAAATTGTTCTAATTAAAAAGAGTTTTATTGTGAAATAGAAAGTAAACTTTTAGAGAAGAGGTGATTTTTATAGCTGGGAGAATGGACCAACCTTTTCAGGAGATGACTGAACTCAGAAAATTGCTCGTTCGGGGTTTAGTTAAATATTTTGTTTTGTCATTTGCTCACTATCTCCTCTCCTCTTCCTCCAGCTCCCTCTTATAATTGTGCGGTTGTATTCCCTTAAGAACTTCTCCTGTTTCAAAGTTACAGGAATTTTAATAAAGTTATACTCACTGGGCCAAAATATCTAAATGTCAGTGTTCAATTTCACTGACGCCCTGCAATTTACAATATGTATTCTGCTCACAGCATGCTGCACAGTAGAAGGCTTGTTTTCTTTCAGCAAAATGTGGAAGAGAAAGCAAATATTTCCTCTAAATTATCCACACCACCATAATCATAATATGAAAGATGAAAATCAAAGATGCAGGAAAAATCATGTGTCTTTCTCTCAATTGGTTTTATCATACTTAAACAAATACTAGGAGTAAAGAAGGATTCAAATGACATTTAAGGATTTATGAATGAATTTTTCCACTAGCAGTTACGTTGCTTTTATCAAATATTTAAGCAAAGTACTTAATAAATAAGACCTACGTCTGTCCTAGTCAAGAATGAAATGCAATATGTTGATAAATTTCTGTTCTGGACTAACTACTTTCAAGTTACAGAAGAATTCTATTTGACTGATTTTTTAAATTACTATATTTTTTGGTGTGAGTATACTTTTGAGTACTTCTACAATGTGATTGTTTGAAATAAGTGCATTAAAATTTTTTAATGTGCATAAAAGCTAATTTCATAAACTATTAATTTTCTTTTTCTCTATATTAACAATATAGAAAACTATCATAAATATTTATAATTTTAATTTTATAAGAAGGCAGAGAATGATCACAAGCATCTCTCTAAGCAGACGGATATGTTGGAAGGTCTCATTTTGTAAACATCTGCAGGTTTTGGTCTACTTTATGCTAAGCACTGCTTACACAAATCCTGACAATTCTGGGTCAAATCTCTGTAGTTCAGATTATCACATCTCTATTGGAACTACTGCAGCTTTTATTTGTGGAGATGACTCTTTGGAATGAAACTGAAATTTAAATCTGATCTATGGCAGTACAATCATGAATATTACCATTTTATACTAAGAAGCTTTACCTTACAGATAAAAAAAAATAGATTAATTAAAGGTAAATGAGAAAAACGTCATTGGAAATAATAAATCTTATGTTTAAAATAAAATTATGTGCCCTCCTCCATCCCCAACAAAAAATGTATCATAGAAAGTATGTTGATCTGAGTGCACTATCTGGGTGTATTTTGACATGTAATAGCCATTAAAACTGTTTTCAACACTTCATATTGCCAACATATTTAGAATACAAAACAGGGTCTTAAATTTTAGAAAATCTTTGTAACTTATTTTTATCTCAACATCACTATGAGAAAGAAAAACAATCATATAATACTGGTATGAAGAAACAAGCAATATATCAAGTGTGACATAAAAGTAGTTTGGTACAGATGGCGAAAGATTCAGTGTAGGACAATAAATTTCATGTTGCTTTAGCATGTGAGAATTAAGTCCAGTGCAGTCAATATTGTACTTTTGTGAACAGCCAGTACATTAGTGATATGCTAATATAGATGACACACAGCATTATCCAGTCTATTCTTCTAATAGGTGGCCTGTTACCTTTCACGTGGAGAATGGCACTTGATGATATGGTGCCACTAGAATTTTTAGCCCGAACAACATAGAGCCCAGCATCTTTATCACACACCTTCTGAATGAGTAAAGTATGCTTTGTCTCCTTTTGTAAGAGCTTTAAGTGCTCATCTGCAGTCACTTTCTGGCCCTTCTTGTACCTGAAGCAGAGAGTCAGTTTTCACGTCAGATTTGTATCATGTATGTCAAGCAGAAACTTCCAAATTAAGAAAACCTCTATAACACAAAGTTGGCAGCAAGAGAGAGTTCACTGTCATGCTCTCAATCCTTTTTCCAAGTTATATACGAATATGGATGCATATTTAAATTACTCAAATTGTTGGAAAAGACAATCTTAACACTAGAAAATGTGGCTCTGAAAATGTTTTTGCGTGGACATGTCACCCAGTTATCGCACTGCAGTAATCAAGGAGAGAGTAGCACGAAGGCCTGTCCCCTCAATTTTGTGCTGAAACATTGTTGCTAATAAAGTGTTCAGTCAATCCATATTCAAATCAGGGGAAATAGCATCTTAAATGCACAAGCAACATACAAACTTTCTGTCTTACAAAGAACTACATAAAGAACAGTCAGGTACTTATTCCTCCACCTGAGCCCACTTACGTTTACTTAGTTCACATAATAGACAGGATAGAACAACATAACCTGACTTATTTCAGAAAATTGGTGATCACTTGTATCAGTGATCACTACCAGTCACCAAAGTATTGGTATTGACTCCTGATTTACGAAGTGGAAGTGAGAGAAAATTCTGGCTCTTCTTGCCTGATAGTGTTTCAGTATATGCTGCTTTTAACCTAATCCAAATGCAAACGTGATTTTCCAACTATATATCCAACAGTGTGTACATCAGTACAACATACATGGTATTGGTGTTACCATACTTATTTTTTTTTCTCACAAAGATTAATTTTCTATTTTCATAACTTTATTGTTTGCAAAATGCTTTCAGTTGAATGTTATTCTTAAAAAGACCATGTATCATCCGTATACATACTTTTGAGCTAAATTAATGCTTTCTTATGATAAAACAAAATTGAAGGTACCTTGTTTCACCAGCAATACTCCTCAAAGTCTAGAATAATTGGATTTAAATTAAATTTATTGATACCAAGAGAGTATACCACCAAGGCTGCACAGTCCAGTATTTTTCTCAGTGCTATAGAATAAAATTCTGCTTACTAAGAGCTTATAGTTTACTTGTTTTGTCCTCTACGCAATATATATATTTTACATGTGTACTATTATAAACGTCTTCAAGTTAAGATTAAGAGGCATATCTTACTTTAATTCATTAAAGGAAGGCCTCCACTGTGAAAGTCTAATGGAATAAGTGACAGAATGGCAAACAAGGTAAAAGTTTATGAAAAATAGGCCAGCAAATACAGGACTAACACTGAAGTCTTGGAATCCTGCCTCCTCTTTCAGTCCCTATCTATCTTTGCATGGAACTTTTAAAAAGTCATATTAAAAAATGTTTGTATAACAATATCTGTATTTCTCACAATAGAGTATAAAGAAATCTAATTAGACATGTAGCAATTCAAAGTGAGAAACAGAGAGAGCAAGTATTTCATATAAAATGGTTACTCATAGTGTAGACACTAGGGTTTTGTTTTTTTAACCTGTAACCTCTCCTGGTTTTGACAACTCTTTCACTTCTATATAAATTTGTGCACACCTATACATAGTGACTATAAATATTTGTCTCTGTCTGTATATTGTGGCAAGTTCCTGAAACAATGAAGATGAATTACTTACAGCAAATACGGATTGAACCTTTTTTTTATGACATTACTGAACAAGTGGAATGTTATAGCCTAGAACATAAAAAGTTCTTGACATACTTGCTCAAAGAATGTTGGATATGCTTGCACGTGTTTGATACTCTCATTATTCATATAATTAAGTACAGAAAGATTATTTCAAGTAGGTTAATTGTCAAAACAATTTTTAAAGTGGGAAACATGCAGAACTGTGGAGTGGTAAGGATACAAGCCATTTATTCTAGTCTATAGATTAATGAATATAGATATAAGTGATTCAATGTGCTTCACTAATAGGTATATTTAGTTTTTCTTGTTATAAGCTACCCACCATGTCAGTGTAGGCTCTGGGAATCCTGTTACTTCTACTTCCAAGGTTACTGGAGAACCTTCCATGACGGTTACATTAGACAGAAGCTGGGAGAAGTTAGGCGCCTGTCCAGTTAGGCTGGCCATGCTGTTCTTTTCTGATGCACTTTTAATCTCTTCTCGGGTAACCATCTGCCTCTGACAGCTTCTGGTGGCGTCTGATTGAAACATGAAACCTGAGAATGCATCAGGCAAAGCATGCAGCCTGTCCTGGGTTTTATTACAGTTATTCAAGTCATGCAATTGTTCTTGTGCTTCTGCCATGCTTTTACGAAGTTCAAGGTGTTGCAAATGTGTTTTGCACACTTCTCATGCTATATACTGGTTTGGCATTCACTGTGCAGGAAGCAGTGCTAGCCTCAGATATTGCTTGTAAACTATAAACTAAAGGAGCTCCTACTCTGACTTTTGGATCAGAATCTGCTGAAGAGATATAAAACTTCTCAAACTGATCAGATGGAATTTCCATTCTAATTTTTGTAGCATCAGCATAAGTAGAATTTGTTAAGAGATCAGATGCTTCCATCAACTTTTTACCAATAGTGTTTTTTTGTATTTGCAAGCTATAGGAACTGGCATGCAGATTATGCGAACTACAATAGCACTGCTCTTCTAGCTCCGTTTCAGAAAATAAGACATCTGATTCTGGTGTCTCAGAAAGCAGTGGCAAAGAGATATCATCAGGTGATATACACTCATATTTATCTCCAGAGGGTATTTCTTCTGCCAGGAACTCAGTCTGTAAGCTCTTCTCTTTGGCCGAAGATAACAGCTCTGTATCCTGTGAAACAAGATCCTTACCAGCTGGGCAGATAACTGGAATATCAGGCAATTTATTCCTCTCCTTAAATTAGGAGTGGACAGAAGAGAAGCGAAAGAAGAAAAACAGAGAGAAAGAATGAGTTACTAAGCATCACCTTTTCATGCAGAAGCTATCAACAATATTTGGAATATTTCCTCTAATTAAGCTTAGTTATTCTGAGAAACAGGACAAAACACGAGGAAAGGATAGTCATTAGAAAAGTTTGCCGAAGTTAACTGAAATTTCTAACTGTTTGGATGGACTAGCAGAAAACATAGTAGAAGAACTTAATACATCAGTAACAATAAAAGTACCTCTTCCTGTAAACGAATGACAACTTGTGGATTTCCTGTTCTTTTTATAAGAGCATTTATAGTGTGTGTGTGTGTGAAAGGAGATGGCACAATGACGTCTCAATGGAAAACGGCTACATAACAAAAATAGATTAACAGCTAAGTAACTGGACTTCTGTTATTTGAGTCATTGGTCATATTCAAGATTTACAATTAAATCTTTAAGATATTTTTTTCAAGCATTTTATCTTTTCCTTATTTTGTGACAGTTGTTACAAGATCTTGTTCAGATATTAACACAAAATTAATGGTAAAATTATTTTTTTATTTCCTTGAACCCATCATATTTTACAAGTAATTGGATTTATCATGAGTGCATTCACTTCAATTGCAAAACATCAAAGACATTTGATTTATTACTGCCTGCCTCTTGAGTTTTGTTTAGTGTGTAACCACATAGTCTGGGCTATCAGGCTTTGTTTGTGTCATGGCTCACAGCAAAGGTGTTCACAATGTTTCTTATGTACTCTTGTTGTTCTCTTAAAAACATATTTAATCCAATAAGCAATGTTTCTGTCACCTATAAACTGTTCAATCAAAGGTATAGTGTGGTACACCGGGTGTCTTTGCTCTCCAAACCAGACCTCTTTGGCAGTACCAAGTACACAACTGCAGCAGCACAGTTCTTTGGACTTTTGTTTTGTTTTATTGCTTTATTATAGAACCTAATCAATGGAGCACTAATTACCAGAGTAAAAGAAAAAAGAAGCAGAATCTTACATACACACTTGGTCTGTATGTATGCATCCATATCTGTAGATATGGTAAAATTAATACAGACTTTTTTCTAAGTTAATAAAATCATTATTTAAAACCCAGGTGACCCTTGCCAAATATGCAAATGAATGAATTGAAGAAAGTTGTTTTGTTTTGTTTTTTTTTTGCTGTGTCTATTTTATCTAAAACATTCATTTCACTTATAAGATGAAGCTCAAGTTTGTGTATTAAATGCTTTCCACATGCACCCTCTGATGAGCACCAACTCCCAAAATATCTCTGAAAAGGAATATATCATGGACATAAACATAATTCTCTTTCCAGTTTAGCGAAATATGTCATTTTTTCACCTTTCCAATTACTAAGAAAAAAATATAAACACTTGAGTTGCTTCTTCACTTGGTATGTATTCAAAATTTTTACCGGGTTTCTAAATAATTGTCAACTATTCCTAGGAAATAGTTATTTTTAGCAATAGATTTCAGTTTGCTTATAAAAATTTATTGGGTTTGCAAATTTGTCACCCAGCTCTTTTATCCTTACCAGTATTGTTCTAAGTAACCATGTCAGTTATAAGCCTGACCAGATTTGCAAGTCTTTCTTAAATGCAGTTTTAATAGACACTTTGGCAGCAAAAATCAGGCTATTATAGTTTGAATTGCAGTAACAAGTTTAATAAACCAAATCTAATTAAATATTAAGTTAGGAGTCTCAACAATATTACATTCTGAGCAGGTATAAGTCAAACGCATGGGTCAAAATGTCCAAATTGACAGTTTCTATTGTCTGAATGAAATTAATGATCCAGATCCATCCTATTGAAGAGCATATGCATATGTGCACACATTGGCATATCTTTGGGCAACTATGGGAAAGCCAAAACAATGTTGGAGTCCTCCACTAACTAATCTAGTATCCTAGTGCAGGGCTGTGCTGCCAGTTTCATGGTCAACACACCTAGGAGGCGGACTACAGAATAGAGCAGAGTTATTCGAAACACTGCTGCAAAATGACCCTAGGGAAACTGCTTTTGTGCTGATGAAAAAAATTGCAAGTGGGCAGTAAGCCAACTGTCAGACAGGCTTTGGCAGTATGAGGTCTTTCAGCCCTTGTGTGATACCTGCAATCAAATAAGCAAGAGAAGCACCCACTTTCTAGAGGGTGCTACTTATTACTGAAGCAAAGTAATACTGCAAATATAGCTTGCAGAAGTGCAGACAAAATTATATACTGTTGTCTCACTGGATGAGAGGCTGAGAGTGGGCCAGGTCTTTTCTCAGAAGGGATGAAAATGGAAGACAGAAAAGCTCTAGCAAGAAGAAGCTACTACTTCTTTAAGTGAAGTATGGAGTGATGAAAAGAGCGGAGGTATCATAGTTGCCATACTTCACATCTGATATTTGCTGTTCTGCATACCCTTCACTTCTTCCATTGACAGCTGATGCACAGTCTGACAAGGACTGACAGGGCTGTGGCCTAGCAAAATAGGAAATAGAGCTATGGCCATCTGCTGTGTGAGGTGATTTTCTGGAGGGTGGCTTTTTTGGAACAGACACAAAATTCTGAGTGAAATCTAGGCTACAAGTCAAAGGTGAAACTCTCATTGGCTTGAAACAGAGGTGACAAAGTTAATTAAACTCAATTTTGTCTCATCAGCAGAGAAGAGGGTACTCTGTATTGAACTGAAGGGAATGTTAATGTTAGTTGAATCTCTATAAAACATAGTTTAATGTCTTGTAGTATTGGTCTACATTATCAGCTTGCAAAATAGAAATTTTAGAGCTCTAAATCAATTGCAAATGCATCCTACCTTTGTAAAGACTTATATATACACTACCATCCATTCATATGCTCATGAAAGGTTTCACATAGTGAATTATTTACTTTTGCAGACCAAGACCCCAAGGCATCAAAATGTTCTATAAGATAAAAGAATTAAAGTCAATTATATTTTTTATTTTTATTTTTGTAAAGCCTAAGACTACATTTATTCATTGACAATCTGAAATCTTTCACATTCATTTACCATATATTTGTAAATAAGACATTTGTCTTCTAGAACTTTTACCATGCTAATACATACCTAATAACTAATTTGTTTTTCTGCATGATCTTCAACATGCAATTCATACTTCAGAATTTATGATCTCTGTTGCATGGAATTTTGGCAACTGAAATGTCAATAAAGTGTTTTGATGTGAGAGTGAAGTAAACTATTTGATGTTGATCTCTGCTGTTTAGTTGAGGTATAATGTCATACTAAGAATACAGCAGATTATATGATGTCATCATACTGAACTACTGACAGCTGTAGTTTTGTCCCATCATGTTTTTGCTATGACTGCTTTTCTATTATTCAGACTGCTGCAAAAGTGAAGCAATTCTGGCTTTGTATTGGATTTCTAATACTGTAATTAAGAGAATCTAAGCTCATTAATGTCTGTAAAAATGTGTTATTTCTGACAAGCAACAAAACGAGGAGTAAAATTCCTTTGAGAATACACAAGAATGCCCATCAATATGATTTTAAAATAAATAAATCTCAACTTGAAAAGCAGATACCTGCTTAGTGTTGGTAGGAGTCATGTTGTTTCTCTTCTCAGTAACGTTTTTTGAAGTTGTAAACAATATATCCGATCCCGTCTGAAATGAAAATGTTTAATTTTTTTTTTCTGATGAAGACCTCAGTGATTCAAAGTATCTTAATTCCTACCATTATTTGCTCAAGTTCTAAGCTATGAGCCTTCTATTATAGCATATTACTTATAATTCAAATACTTCCATACCTTGTTAATAGAGGTTATAAGCCTGTTAGGTTTCTGAGAAATGCTAATAGCAGTCTCCTTTATTACTTCCTATACTCACTCCCTTAAGTTTCCCTTAAGGGGAGTGCATTCCTCCTTCCCTTGAGGAAGGAGGAATGGTCAAACATAAGATGTCTTTGTTATGAATACTGTGGCAATAGCACCACATTGGAAAATTGGTAAAAGAGTATGAACAGAAGATTTTCAAAAAAATAAAACTGTTTCTTCTGTTAGGGGAGGATGAGAAGATGCATAGATGAGTAAAAATGCTAAAAAAAAAATAATAATAAAGTGAGTAAGGAAGAATATATGCATTGGATGGAAGGCAAAGGGGCATCTAAAAAAAATTGAAATAGAAATTGAAATACCAAGAGTACACTGACAGCATTCAATTTCAGGGAAGCTCAAGCCTGAAAAGTAGTAAAGTTTCCAGTAATGCACAAAATCTTTGAAGAAATAAAGTTCTGGTAAAAATAAATACAACAGTAAAAAAAAAAAAAAAAATCGAACTGACCTGCCGTTTTTTTTCCTCTGCTTCATCTATAACAGTCTTACATGCATCTTGGCTATTTCTTTCTTCTTTTTGCACGGTAACCAACTCTTCAACACACTCATCTTTCTGCCATGTGAAAATAAAATTAAGGTTATACACAACAGAAGAAAGTACTTAGTACTCATGCTCTGTACAGTGGTGTAGTTAAACAATAAAAATAGACCTGTCCTTTCATCAGGGCAGCTGTATATGGCTTATGGCAAAAATATGCCACAAAAACCTGATTTATTCATTCCTGCATAAGAAAAAAAAAAAAAAAAAAGCATTTCTCAAAGCTGAGTGGATCTTTTTCAAGGTAGGGAAATCACAGGACACTAAAGACTGAGGAACTCAAGTACATGGCCAAGAATCTGAGGAACGCATTTGTACCTGATATAAGGAAAGGATAATAAGGGATAGGCAATATGACATTTTTCTTTCAATTTGTTAGTTTAAAAATGACACGAAATTGAATTACTAACCATGGCATTGCATATTCATGGTGTCTATTTGTCTGGATAATTTGCTGAATGATTTCTCATAAGATTCAGACATCAATTATTGAGATGCAGTGGAAAACAATAAAAAAATATTAGTTTTAGAATCTCAGAATACTCTATATAGTACAAAAAAATCTTTCATCTGAAATAAGTTGTATAACTACTCTCTATTGCAGAAAATTCCCTTTTGACAATATTCGAGAAGTATTTTTCTTCAAGAATTTTATCTCCAAGTTTATCTCCAAATTTTTCTTCAAGTATTTTATCTCCAAGAATCATATAAATGAAAGGTTAAAGTAGTCAGTAAATAGTTTATGAATGATTGTGTGAGGAAAAAGAAAATGTTCTCCAAAAACATTAAAAGGATGTTAAAGGGATAACTTAACATTTATCAAAATTAATCAAAGTATTACATTGTATTCAGCTAACAAAAGAGATCAAAAGATGAAGCCCTGTTCTGACAGAACCAGGTGCTACTACTCTGCACAAGATACCATTTTGTACCATTATGTATATGTGAACCAGAAGGAGAACCTCAAAGAAGCTAATTGTCATTTATATTCATTTTTCTTTATGCTAGCAATGAAGGGCAAAGTTTCTTTCCATTCATTTGTACTTTTGGCATCTCTTACTGCTTTTAAGTGTATTAAAGGATAATTCGAATGTTATGGAATTTTATGGAATTTAGGAATTTTATGATCGGTTTTTATATTATAAGAAATAATGAAAAATTCCACAAAATAAAACAGCATTCAACATAAACAAAACAAGGATATTTAAGCCTCTAACTCTTCTAACTTCACACAGTTACCCCAACATCTATTGCTGAATGTGGTTTGACGCATTACTTTGAGACTGTGGGATGGAGTAGACTGAGTCATTATTTCAGAAATCTATCCCTCCAACTGTCTTCCATAATTCTGGATTAGCTGATACATTTTACTTAGGTATGCTTAAAGAAGCATAGCAGAATACAAAACTAATACATTTGTTGTTGTTTTTATAAGTCAGGCTTTTTAAATTTAAATGACTTTGGTTTTAACATGATTTGTATTTTGGGATAATTTTTCCTATAATGTAATAAAGTACATCATTTTGCATTCTATAGATCTGGCAGTTATCTGTATTTCAGTACCAAGGGAAAAGAAATATGAAAAAAGTATTTGTCTAGGTATTGAAAGAAAGAAATTGTGACACTTTCCCCTAAAGGTTACTTGAAGACAGTAACAGGTCTGAAAGAAGTCCAGGAAACAAAACAAAACAAAACAAAACAAACAACAACAACCACAAGTGAAAAAAGGCACACAATGAGTATTTAGTGTCCAAAGAAGTAGCATTTGATTGAGTTATAATCATTACTTCAGGTAATCGAAAAGTGAACCAAGAAATATCTCACACTCCCATAATAGATGACACTAAACCTGGTATGTTCATGCAGATGGAATATATTCTTCACATAAAAGAAAAATACCTGAATCTGCTTAAATTCTCTCAGAGATCTACACAACTCATCAACAGAATTAAGAATTTCTTTGTACTTTGATACAGCTTTTTCAACATACTTCTTTCCTTCTTCAAAACCTGAAAAGGCAAAATAACATAAAAGTTCTTTTATTAAAAACAAAACCCCAAATGCCTCAAACACAAGTATAACAGTCAATATACATTATATCCTCCGTATAATGCAATAATTTTATTTTTCTCCGTGCTTATTTTTGCTGGAGTTCTATGATGCAGAACAATGTGTTTTCCTACCTATTACTTGAGATTGGACCTCACAGTATCCGCATGTCTTCTGTTGGGCTTCTCCTTGATCTTACTACTGTCTGATAAATGACATTGTTTAAAAAGCCCACCGCCCTCAAAGCATCTCCTAAACTATTAGACCAATTACATAGCCAGAAGACACCTAGATCCCTGCTATAACAAAAGACAGAATGGAGAAGAGAGTATGAGAGGAGGGAAGGTAAGATTAGGGGAGGGAAGGGGGGAGGGAAGGAAGGAGGGAAGGAAGGAGAAAAGGTGATCGGTTCTCTAAATAGTCTTTTTGACATAAAATTAGAGGAATTTAAAAACACAGCATTGAAAACATATTATATTTACTACTTGACTTTCTAGGCTACACGAATGTGTAGCTATTGATCCTTTCACATCTGGATGGATACCTTATTTTTGGATAAAGTTAACTTCAACAGTATAAAAAGATTTTGAGCCGGAGAAAAAAAAAAAAAAAAAAAAAAAACCTGAAGCTGGCTGACCTTCATTCTTTTCAATCAAGTCAACATTACAAATCAATACAATTGCAAATTCAATATTTACAGAAAAATCCACTTTTTTTTTTTTGCTAATAAAGTTGGCAATCACATTCCACTAGCTATTTACAATATTAATGTAAAAATTCACCCAACACTGAAGTATAACTCTCTCATATATTTTGACTTCAAAGGGTTGGTCTATTATGGATTACCATAAGCCATGAAGCCTTGATTCCAAGCCCAAAAATATTACATGGACATCCACATTTAAATTTCAGGGTGAACTCAGTCTATATATGGAAACCCAAATAGCTACCAGACTATTTAGTACTTTCATATTTCTATTTTTTAAGTGTTTGTTCTGAAGTCTTTCACCTCTTCTAGTCAATACTTTAAAACACCTTTTCTTCTTAAATAATGAATCCAGGAATCCTCTTCCTTCTGTCCTAAGCTACTGTTTCTATTTTTATTTTTTTCAACATTTGCAGACAGCTTCTCACCATATAACTGTTTAGCCAGGTCTATAATCTGCTGAACTTTTTCTTCTTGCTGAGGCACTGTAGACTCAATAAACTTATTGAATTGCTTGTAGAGAGTCTCTATTGCTTCTCTTGTTTTGCATTCTGCAGAATACTTGCCAACTCTAATGACTGTTGCACTCACATCTTCAAAGCAAAATTGACACTAAAGTAGATTGAGAAGGATAAAACACTATTATAATGAATAATTATCAGCAGTTCAAGCTGTTGTAGAATAGACTGGACTATTCTTAGACTTTTTTTGTTTGTTTGTTTTCAGTGGCATACACTATACCTTAAATACTGTGATTACAATTTAACTTGGAAAACATTTTTTTCAATACAAATATTGTTGTAAGTATTCATAGCTGCTACATTTTCTTTAATCATTAGATCAATGAACTTATTAGTCAAAGCTTTTGCAAAACGTTTTATTTCTGAGTTCTTTCTATTTTGCGCATCTACTGTCTAATTTCACAGACTTCATATCATGGCCACAGTTATACCTGTGTAAGGGCAGCAAGATTGCTTAGATTTAGCCTGCTGGCAAACAAAGTTACTTTCAGCAGCCATTAAAGATGCTGAAAATCTTTCTATTTACAAGAAAGGTCTTTAGAATGTACCCCTAATAAACAATTTGGCTAACAATAACAAGTTTGGTTAACAATACTGAGAGAATTGAATCTGGTACTCACTCAGTATCACCTGCATTATATCATTATGGCAAGCAGCTATCAGTATACTTAATTACCATTAAAATCATCATTTAAGACTGTGCCTATCATCTGAAAGAAAACAAGTAAAAGGTGATACTTCACAATGAGTAAAAAAAATCTTGAAGTTTATCTCTGGAAAATAAGTTCTGCTCTCCAAATTTAAGACTGGGCAAGGCATATGTTAAACAATGAAAATGCACAACTTAAATTTCTTTGCTAACAACAGATAAAATAACACATTTATGTGATCACTGGACAATGAAAACATGTTTTAAAACATACTTTAGTGCTGTGATCCATAATTAAGGGATTTTATTCATCAGCCATTTTGATGAATTTGGAGATTTGACCAGTGTTATTTCTAAATATAAACAGTGATGACAGGAATGTGCTCGACTCACAACAGATGCACTGATGTAGTGTGGTGCAAGGGAAAATGCTGTTACAAACTTTAAAAAAATATATGGCAACATTATGGCAATATTAAGTTAGAGAATTCCCCCCAAAGACTTAGACTGTGCTACAGGCCAAAAAAAAAAAAATAAATATATGTTTACCAAGCATGAGTATTAAAAAAAAAGGGTGTTAAGATATTGAACATTTTACATTTTTGTTAATTTATTGAATATTTTAAATTTCAATTCCAAAATTGCACACTTCACAGACAGCTCTTCCTGACAAGTGGATATTGTGATAACCTGTCTTTTGTCATTTGGCTGCTATCAAAGAATGCCCCACAATACACCTACAGTAAATGAGCTCAAAAGTATGATCACAGCTAAGCTGAAACCTGGTCTTATGCGCAGCAGTGCAAGAATATAGTCAAGTTGCATGTTTTTCCTTTTTTCTCTACAAAGTTACAAAGAAAAAAACAAAGAAAATCTAAACTTTTAGCAATACTTTGGAACTTTCCAAACCTTTGGAAGTCACAAATTCTACCTGTATTAATAAGTACTTATTTACCCCAGTCCTGGATCGCTATTACAGCCATAGTGAGGATCTCAGGTTTACTAGTACCTCTTCCATTATCTGTTGCAGTTGTTCCATGAGATTCAGATTTTGACTGTAATCCTCCACAACTTTGCCAAAGTCACTCAGCTGTTTTTGTAACTCACTAATTGACCCCAAGAGGACTCTACCATCATTTCCTGAAGAGTCAATGAATTTCTTCTCTAAATTATCAATCTTCTTTTTAAGAACCTGTTTAAAGATGTAGCAATGTTAAACACCACAAAAAAATATTTATATTTTTAGAAATAAGAAGTTAAAAGAGTACGAAAAATATACAAATCTAATTCTCTTTCCAGGTTTTAAAATGACAAGTATAATGTGCACTTCCAAAAGCAAAGCAAATCTACAATGTGATTGAAATCAATATAATTATTTGTTAAATATGGAATTGAATTAAATTTTCAGTTTATAGACAAATATCTCTGGTAATAAAACATGGGATCTTGAATAAAATAACATTGACTGAATCTGCAAAGTAAAAAAAAATAAAAATAATAATATTACTAATCCTTCAGACTCTTACTTCAACTGAATACAAGTCAATTTAAACTAAGTCATTTTTTGCCCCACAATATTAGCATATTGCACAAGAATCTGATATTGGACATTATACAGAGCAATGTGCTGTGGTTGACCCTGTTCTGTCCAAGGAGTTTGGACTAAACGATCTCCAGAAGTCCATTTCAACCCCACTGATTCTGTGATCTGAATTTACATTTGTAGATAAAATCACCAAGAAAGGAGAAAGAAAAGTTTTTAAAAGTAATAACAAAATAAATAGCAAGAATAGAATCATAGAAGCTACTGAAACCTTGAGAAAAATTATGAAGGAGGACACTGGCAGTGCTAGCTCCGGATACTAAAAGGATAATTTGGTTACTAAAATGGTCATTGGAGGATTTGGAAGAGAAGTTTCCAGTGAGAAGGCCTCTTAGGTGCCATAAGCATGATCAACTCTAGGCAACAGATTTCAGAAGGGCTCTGAAAATTTACATGATGAAATGAGAAAGGAAAACAGATGGATACAAAAGGGAATGTGCTCATTTGTTCAGAATTTTGATAGGATGTATGAGTTGTTTATTTATTTTAAGGAGAAAGAAAACTAGGTCACACACTGTGATGGAACAGAGGCAGGAAGAATAAAAAGTTATGCAGAAAAAAACAGCAGGATAAACAGGATTTAAAAGGACTGAACTTTAGGAAGTCAGCAATTGGGATGAGATCATTATACTGAAGAATTAAAGGAACAGAACAATGAAATATGTCAGTGATTGAGAAAGGGGGATGATATCAAACAGCGAAAGGGAGACTCAATACATTTTGTGTTATCTCTTACTGCAAAGCACAGGCCATTTCAATTCAACCAGTCAAGCCTTTATCAAGACTAATATTTCTAGTATTACCTGTATTTTCTCAGCATATGTATCAACTTGCTGAATATGTATTTTAAGGGATTTCAAATTTCGAGCTTTTTCAGTTTTCTTGGTATAGTTAAACTTCAAATTGTTGAATTTCTTTTTGAGATCCTTAAATGATTCTCTGAGCTGAAAAAGTAAGCATATTTGTCAGTAAAAAAAAAAAAAAAAAAAAGAAATCAGCACACTTCCATGTATTTTTTTCCATGAGCTTTTTGTCCACAATCTGAACACTGAGAATTTAATACAGAAATTAACACTGTGCCATCTCATAAAACATCTTTATTTCCTCAGATTTTTTTTTCTAGTAGTGGAAACTCAATCTTGCTACATCAAAATTTTTGCAGTCTGACTACTGAGTATTGTTTCCAGACCATCTGAGTTAAAAAGGTTTGACTCAAAGGTTGAGATCCTTGCTCAGACAATCCTGTCCTAGAGCTTTCAATGACTTCAACTACAGACAGGTGACTTATACAAACAGCAGTACATTTGGTGGAAATGGTAGCTGTGTAAATGTATACACACATTTAGTTTGCAGAAAAACATCATTTTACTGGGTTTGGGCAAGTATATTTGTATTTACAAATAGTATCTTTCTCCTGCAGTACAATATTTCATTTATGTCTTTTTTTTTTTTTTTTTCCCCCAAATAGGAATTTATCACTATACTGGGAACTAATATTCAGTAGTCAGAAAAGTTGATGTATTTATTAGAATTTATTTAAAGACTAGATGAAGTCTCTCCCAAAATAAATTGTTCAGTGATTCTATAATCCTTATACTACAGCAGCTATGGACTAATATGTAATAAAATTTGTGGGGAAATAAGATGGAAATAAATAACAGTTATTAGCAATGAATAAGACTGGAAACCTTGCTTCTGAAGAGGTTACACAGGTGCTCAATTTTACAATGTCCAAACATTTCAGCACAATTATTTACAGCATACAAAGATGAATCTGGTTCTTTGCAGAATCAAGATGTAGATTATATGAGCACCTACATTTTAAGTAACTGTTCCGTATGGTAGCAGAGTGACTCCACCTAACAGACACCCAAATAAAACCTATTACCACTACATAAACATGGTACTATGACAGTATTTTTACCAGTTAGCACTGGCTTGGTAAAGCAAATTCAACATAAGGGGAAATGATTACTGTAATAATATAAATTATGAACTGGTAGCTCTGATAATGAACTACTAGTGCCTTTCCAGACTTTTCAGGGGGACCTATCAGCTGAGACTTCCTCAGAGAAACTGTGGATGCCCCACCCCTAGGAGTGTTTAAGACCAGGTTGGATGGGGTTTTGAGTAACCTGATCTAGTGGGAGCTGTCCTTGCCCATGGCAGGGGGGTTGGAATTAAATGATCTTTAAGGTCCCTTCCAACCCAAACCATTCTATGAGTCTATGAGATAATTAATATTACATATAGTTCTGCTAATTTTTCTGAAGAACTTTTCTGTTACTTAGATGGAATTTGGCTATATTTTCTTCAATCTATGAAACATTTTAAAAATCCAGATTGATAGAAATAATACTGATGAAGTTCTAGGAAAGTACACTTTCTTTGCTAGATAATTTACCAGGATTATTTTAAAACACACCAAAAAGAAGGGTTATACACGATCAGTACTTGTAAAGACAGTATTCTTTACCATGGGAGCTTTAACTCTATTTCTTTACCATAACACACAGTATATTTGCATTTCCTTTTATTTCCTTTTTTTTTTTTTTTTTTTTCTCCAAACTCTAAGTATTTGTTTGCTTAATTGTCATTGTATGGGTGTGTACACCATATACACTTAATAAACCATACAACCATATCTTATTCTTTGTATTAGTAATGATCTATAAAGAACGATATCAAACACACTCAGATAAAATACCTTTATAGCACTATATATACACATATCTTTTTAAGTATAAAAGTTTTTTTTCAGAATTCTTTTTCTTTAGAAGTGATATAATTTTAATTTCATTTACATCTGTAAAATGTATTTTTATATATTACAGTTATTTTTAAATGCCTTTAATGATCAGGGAAAAGAACCAGACAAAACAAACAGCGACAAAAAACATACCTGCTTAAAATATGGTGCTGATACCTTAGAAAAGGTACTATTTTAATTACTTTTCAATTCCATAATTACAAAAAATTTGGAAGTGTTAATTTATAGCATTTGAAATGGAAGAATATAAAAAGGACTGAAAGTTGTTTTTTTGTTGTTGTTGTTTGTTTTGTTTTTGAGATTTTCACTTCTTTCAGATTGACAATCTTTTGCATTTAGAAGAATGTAGAATAAACTCTGTACAGTGGTATTTATCCAAAGGAACCAATATAAAAGAAATGCAGCAGTCCTATTACTTTAGGATTTATTCTTCCAGATAAAAATGAATGAAAATAACTTCACTTACCTGATTAATGTTAAAAAGTTTAGGTGACACCCACAATTTGATATTTAGTTAAAATATTTGAAGCACAATATAAAGATCTCTCTTCCCCTACCCTCCTTTTCCCCCCTTCCAGAGAGTAATGAATGCTCATTTTGCAGTTGCTGTTATTGGGAAAGCTAGCGATTCATCATTATCATTACATACTAATGTTAATCCATCAAGGGATATTCTTTTCATTTTCATTTCATCTAGTGGGATTCTCTCACATTATTTCAGCACTGAACAGACAGATGGTATTCACTCAGTGTAATGGAAAGGAAGGGAATTCTATCACCTACACTGCGGTCTCCAATTAGTTTAAACTCTTTATCCCACCTAAGTATGCAGAATAATAAAATCTACCTAACAGTAATCTGTTAATAAAACCACCTCTGTAGAACAGTATTTTGTATTCAGAGCACAAATGCCTTATTTGCTGATTTAATTTTGAGGAAAACAAGAGATGAGTGAGAGTTTATTTTATATTATTCACTGGCTTAAGCACATACATAAGCTAGCGATTGGTTATAAGGACAGAAGCTCTCCTCAAAGAAGCATGTGAAATCAGATCGCCTTGTTTCAGATATGATGGCTCATGTGTCAAAGGTCTGCAGCTGCTGTCACTTTTCTCTTTTAGCCTCAGTGGAAAACCAGTTTCAGCTCAGACTTGTATATTATCCTCTGAGTGCATGTACCTAATGCCTGTTAACAGCGGCAACTGTACCAAGGCTATATAGCTCAATTTTTAGAAAACAGAAACCTGACCATATCTTAATTTTTCACTATTTCCTGAAAAATACAATGAGAATAACTTAAGTCTATATACATACTAATACGCTTCAGTGACTTCAGCCAAGTTTAATGGAACTTTGTGACTTCTCCATTGTGTCATAGTCATTAATCCAGCAGCTGTTCCTAACTATAGTTGGACTGACACGGCTGGAGAGGGGTTTAGATGCCAATTGCTAAGATTTATCACATGATCATGAAATAAATGAAAAAGCAAGCTATAAAACTGCTTTAAATGTTTTCATTTTTGTTAACAGTACAATTCCACTAAAACATTTTGATTTCTGTGTAAATCTTTCCAGAAGGTATTTCAGTGTCATTAACCAGTTATCCTTCCCTTTTTATTTACACACAGAACTTTTAGTAGCACTAGGAATCAAAATAGCCCATGAAAGTAAGTTGCTAAAAACAGATTTTCAACACGGCAAAGATTAACACGCCAGCCAGGCGTGTAAAGCCAGCCAGGAGGTGGAAAGAAAAAAGGTGCTGTTCAAGTCTAATTAAGTCTAATTAATGTCTATTTAATTCTGGGACCACAAGCATTTATAAATTACAAGTGGAGAACTACGCTAAGAAATATCAGCTCCTACTGCCTGATGAACTAAGATAGCTTATTTCTCTCCATGGTTAAAATTCATATCTTCAGTCATACCTTTCCATAAGTTTATAAAGAAGTGGAAAGGAAAAAATTGAGATGGCTGGGGAGAGCAGAGAACCTATTTCAGGATCTGTCACTCTTCTGTTACAAGTTTTGTGCAGACACACATAAATGTTTTTTGTGAAAAGGGTTTTGAAGTGCAAGGGTTACCATATTAAAAGGTTATAAGATGTTATAAAAGGGTTATAAGAAACTGTTAATCTCATTAGCAGATTCAATGCAGTATTAAACTGCATGCTTGATTCATCTCTTTCACAAATCATTGCTGTGTAATGTTGTGTAGAGTTGTGGCTCTTCAGAGGCTGCTACTCAAGCTAGTTAGTGAAGCAGGAAGCCCAAATTTACAAATGCAGATCTCAAAGGTGATACGAGCTTTCTTTATATTTACCAGGATGTAGAAGGCATAAATCCATTTTTGGCCTTTGTAAATTTTCTTTAAGTTAGCAAAAGCACACAAAAGATGTACATTTTACTGTTCTGTCCTCCTAGACTGTTTTTAAATCCACTCTATGTATCCTATGCTATAATTTTTTTGTTTCTGTGTTTCTCATAAAAGTACTAATATGTTACAAACACACAGAGCTAGTAAAGTAGTCTGACTTAAGTATGGTGTTTTCAAACACCAGTGAGTCCCAATCGCCAAATGTCTTATTTGGATGTACTTAAATTCAACACATTAAAAGTATGTGAATTTATATATTTACATCACAATTTTAAATATTTTCTGTCAATTTTAAAGTTTCTGTATACTGGTAAATCAGAACTAAGTTATCTGGCTGTCTGTTTACTCTGTGACAGCTATGAGCAGCTGCTGCTTGCTGCTGGCACATAAAATGAAATACTTATTTTCTTCGACGTAGTAGAGGGTAAAGACATGATTATTTTAAATAATTCTATCAGATACTAGCAATATTCAGACTAACTTCTGATGTTAAAATTAACAGAATATAAATTAAGTGAATACTCATAACTTTTAGTTTGTTGCAATGTCTTTGCTCTTTATCTCTAAACAGACTTATAAATAATTAATGAAAAATGAAGCAGTGGATTAAAGTATATACAGGTATACTAGCTTAGCTTTGTTTAGGAAATATCTTCTATGCTAACTTTCAATAGAAATGGAATATAATTAAATAAAAAGATATTCACAGGGCAAGTTGTATTTCTGTTAGATTACACTCAACATTCAAGTAGGTCTGGATGTAACATGTATTAACCTATACAGCCACGATGGCATTCCCAACTTAAAATCTAAAATATATAATTAATGTTTTAATTAAAAATATACAATTATTTTGCAGTGGGTTTCCATCAACTATGAAAAGTTTTGACACTCATCATATTTTATAATATAGGATGTGGTAAGTAAGAAGTGTAATTGACACGCTCTTCATTTAAATTTGAAAGAGATGATTGTTTTATTCTTCTACATCCTGCTTTCAGTAAAAGTAGAATGAGCAATGAAAATAGAAGAATAATAATTCTTAGAAAGGAATCACGTTCTGCACTCATCCAAGAAACTAAGGAAAGAGGCAAGAACCATTTAATGCAAGTTTCTCTCCGAATATAGCCAGTCTTACACATGGGCTGCTGAGCAAACATTTATCTTATCTTCAACAAATTGAAGCAAAAAAACGTGAAAACGTGTTTTCGGAAAAAAAAAAACAAAAAAAAAAAACAAAAAAAAAAACCCGAGAATAGTTAAAATCAAATTTCAAATATTCTCAATCTGCTCTGTCACTGCAAAGTATAATGGGACCTATTTTTTAGGTAATTCATGCTTTCATTCATTTCTACAGCATGGCTCCTCAGCCTGAGTGCTTCTGCTTTATCACCTGACATTCTAATCACCTTATACCATCACCCAAGAATTTACATCACAGGAGACTGAGGCACAGATCATCACAGGGTGCAACACATTCAGATTATAACTGACAATGAAGTAGAACAGCCACTGAGATTAAATATATATATTTAATCGGTATGTAATCATATAATATGTGTATTGTTGCACATGTTCTCTCACCTTTTACATTTTTTTCACAAACAAATGTTTTGTAAAAGAAAAGAAAAACACTTTTCTCACTAAAATAATTGGGATAGAAATCTCAGTCACCTCATTGTTGGTGATTCTGAGAAAATATAGTCTTGCTTTTTCAGGTATGGATTTACCTACTGAAAGATAAAGTAAGAAAAAACAACTTTCAATGCCTTTGTTTCCAAAAAACACCACCTCCTGCGTATCTTCTACATATGTTTCACACTTTTGGGAACATTAGTGTGAAATTTAGTGGTGGACTTCAGCACGACGTTAAAAGTTGGACTAGATGACCTTAAAGGTCTTTTCCAACCTGAATAATTCTATGATTCTATGAAATGATTCTATGAGATCTTTCCAGGTAAGAATCTCCAGGTAAGAGTTTCTGTACTTTATGGAGGCCCAGACGTGCCATCTGCAGAACATCAAGTGCAGTTGCTAATGCCTTCAACCTCTCATTTTAATAGATCACTTTAGGAAGATTCATTCTATAGGATATTTCTCCTGAACTGATTTTTGCAGATAAATGTCTTTACATTTTACTTGCTAAATTGTGAGTGGATTTATATTTGGCCTACTAAGATGTTAAATTAATGATCATATTAACTAAGCATTTTTTCCTAATCTATGTTCTATAATAATAAATTCTATAAATTTATTCTATATTCTATGTTCTATGTTCTATAAATAATAAATAAATAATTAAAAAATATTATGTCATGGAAATTTTTTTCTCCTCTAACAATTTTTCTGAGCATCATATCTTGGATTTCTGACAAAACGTCAAGCAGTAAATTATCGTGAACTCATTAAAAGACTGAAACTTCTTTTACAAGAAACAGCCTTAACAACTGCAAGAGATGTAAATTCTACTTTTGTTTCAAACTTTAGAAGGAAGACATCTGAAGATCCTTACATTTCAGATGAAGATGACAGAGCCTGTAACAGTAAACAGTAATGTATATATATGTAATATATACAAATAGAATACAATAGCCTTTTTAATGTGTATTTATATCATTTACCTCATTTATCTCCTCTTGATTGGTACAGTATTGGAAATGCTGTGACAGTTCTTCCTCATATTTATCTGCTTTGGAACTCCAGTTAATGCTGTCGCACTCAAGTCTAGCAAGTTCTTGCTTCAGATTCTTTACAGAAACATTCAAGCAATTCTGAAAAAGAACAAATGAAATTCAGGGCATACACTAATTCAATCAATCTAAAATGGAAATTGTTTTGAGGCAAAGCATGCATAAATAGTAACAATGGGTTAGATTAAACTATTATACCTCCCCTGTAACAAAAGCAAGTACACAGACATTTCATTCACTGGTATTCTGGGGGGTTATTTCCAGGAAACGAAGTCACAACTCACATATAGTATCTTCTCTGAGCCGAGAGAAATGAGAATACTCTAAGTCTTTACCATTTGGATGTTAGCTCATTTCTGCTACCAACCAAGCCATGGAGCATGAAGAACAGGCTGGCAATATGGATAACCTAAGCAGGTCAGAAGGGATTGTCGTGTTTTCTGCATAGTAAATGAATACAGAGCAATGACGATCCTGCCCTAAATATATAACTCCTTTCTAAATTATATCCATTTCACAATACAAGCAAGTCTGGAATCCACTAATAAGGTAATACATTATAGTTCCTTTTTGTTCTTTTGTTATCCTTTGCTTATAGGAGAATAAATAAGCAAAATAACCTTTAAAAAGTATCAGGAGTCTCATACATAGGTGTGGCATTCAAGAAACAACCAACAGGGCCTTGACCTGCACAAAAATTACTAGAGAACAGAAAGTCGTGCTTTCTCCCTCCCTGCCCCAATGCTTATACTTTTAAATTTCCTCCTGATCTCAAACCTATTTTGAGGTTTTCCAATGTAAGATCTTTTCATTAGATCATTAAAAAATTAAAACAAGATTTGAAAAATGCCGTTTTTTTTTTCTTCTTAGCAAAACCAGTTTATAATGTGAGAGTAACTAATGAAGAATAAATATAATTCCGAGATGTTTTGCTTAATTTGTTGGCTGTATATCAGCAAACTCTAAAAGCATAAATCTTCAAATTATTAACTACTATGGATTCTATATTTTGTTTTCTTTTGAAAGTATTCTCAAAGCTCTGTATTTATTTTTCTCACTGTATTAATACATTTTTGTACATTTAAAAGCCAGTAAGATAGCTCTATGATCTTATTTCATATTTATCCCTGATTTCACAGATCATTCTAATTTTACTCACAGTTTGCTGCACTGCAGACAAGATATCCACTCCCCAGGTAATAAACAGTTTATAAAGCTGTCTGATATGTGCATGTTTCTTCTGAGCATTCAAAAGGTAGGCTTTAGCATGGTGCACATCTTCAGGGCCCTCAGTTATTTCAGGAATATCCAGTTCTCCTGATTTTGATAGACATTCCAGCTAGAATATATTAAACTGAAAATCAGCGTGTGTTTTGAATGTGAGCAGAAGCTTACTATTCCTTTCATATCCATAACTTGTTAACCTAAATTTTGAGTAATTAAATTTCAGATCTTTGTTTTAAATTCTCCAAATTTCATGCAGTTTTAGATCCAAAATTTCTGATCACCAGGCAGGGGAATGTTGTTTATTTGGGTGAAAAAGGACAGATGACAGACACCAATATAAAAAAAAGAGGCTGGCTACAAAAGGAAGATGAATTTTAAAAGATTATACTCACTTCTTTTTTAACATGATGGAATTTAACTGTTTTGTTGAAAATTTCATCATATTCTGTCATCGTGTTCTTTACCATTTGATATAGATGAATAAGCTCACTCATTCTCTCAGAATTCTCTTTCACAGGAAATCCTTTCTGACTTGGCGATTCTAATACTTTTATCATGTACTCAATTTCAGCATTCAGTTGCTAGCAAAAAGGAGCAGAAATTACAGAAATATGTTTGCATGATTTCCCTTACATTTTATGAAATAAAACAACCTATGAAAAGTAAATTATCTTAGGGAAAAATAAATGCCTCTTTAAAGCACTCTCCATATTCTTTACTCTTTTGCTAGGTTGAATTATCAACTATTACCCAGAAACAGTCCTTAATCAAAACAATAGTGTCAAGCTCTGATGCTTAGGGGAACAAGAGACTGTCCTACTTGCTAAAACTCAGTAACAGTATTCAGAGGATGCAGGATACTCAGTATGATATACCTCAGCCTCTGACCACCTCTGACTCCAAAGAGTAAAGCTGATGATCTCCTTGTACTCTCCCCACCTCAATGCCTGTGCGTCACTTCAATACACAGCTAGCATTCCACAAGATATTCTGTGGATGCTGAAGGTAAAACATCTTCTCCCTTATCTCATCAACACAGACAAAACCTCCCTTCTGGAAAATCAATATACAGTGTAGAACAGACCCCAGGCACTGTCTAAAAGCAATGTCAGTTATTATTTACTCAAGATAAAAAAAAAAAAAAAAAAAGTTTTGATCCACCATACACTCCACTATTCCAGCTTCTCACCTGAAACTGTGGTTTCATTTGGTTAAGCTTTTGCAGTTCTAAGGCAATACAAAGTTCACTTCCAAGATCAATTGTTGACATAAGCCTAAGAGCCTCTTGAAGAATCTTTAGCCCATGAGTAGTCTAAAAGATAATCAGACATTTCAGTATTTCTTTAGTAAATAAAAAAAAAATAGTTAAACCCAAATCTAAATTTGTAACAAGAACCTTTCCCAAGCCAGATATAAAAGCTGTCAGTAATTTTCCTTAAAACAGTTTAGGAGGAAAAGGAAGGGGGGGGGGGGGGGGGGATAATGAGGAGGATATTCTGAAGTTGATTGTTGTATTTTTAATGTAGTCTAACTTTTTTTTTTTTTTCCCCCAGCTATAAACCTCTGTCTCAAACCCTGTGACTTTGAAAAGGGTGACAAGAGATCTTGATAGTATACAAAAATGATTCACACACTGAGATGGGAGGACCCATGTACACAATGCATTCTTTGTGAAAACAGATAATGTGGTGGTGATTTAGTGTTAAGTCACACTGGAAACAGTGCCCATAAGCCTCTGGTTCTGCTACTAACACAGCTAGCATTGTTTTTAAGGAACACTGCACACTGTACATCTGCCATGGAGGTTGTTGGACTTGACTTTAGTAACTAATAGGACACAAATTAATTTGGTAACTTAAATTAGAACAAGATGTTGCTACAAAAAAAAAGGAAAAACATATAAAAAAGCACTTTTGCTATAGTACAGAAAACTGACTAAAACTGAAAATTTGAAATGAGTACTTGTATGTATTTGAATAAGGGCAAAAAAAAATCAAAAACTGTTCGTGCTTCAATGACTGAGTGGTGGAATAGACTATGGAGAATTATCTTACTGATGATTTCTCTTTCTTAAATGATACCTGTAACAGTTGATGAGAGAGTCACAGACAAACCATTAACAATCTAGAAACGCTTGTCGCAGTTGTTTTCTTGCTTTTTTACTTACCTTAGTTAGTTGTTCTTCAAATATCAAGCACTGTTGCTTGATAGGTTTTACTTGATTAATTTTAAAATTCCAGACTGCCCAAAGATCGGTCAGCTCTTTCTTTCCTTTACTCAGATTAATAATGGTATCTTCCGTTACTTGTACAGTATTTTCTGCTTTCAATATTAAGCTCTCATTTGCCTGGCAAATAAATAAACACACATTTTCCCACATTTGAATTAAACAAAAAAATACAATAAAAAAAATCATTAAAGTCCCCAAAAAAATTAATAGAAAGCAATTATTCTAGAATACTTTCATTGAAAATTTCTGATACTCCAGGTGTCTTTAAATAATTTCTGAATAGACAGAACTACCCAAAAACCTACTTCTGGGGAGTAGCAGCTGGAAAGTGAAGGGTATGAAGAACAGACCACTCTGTGCTGATAACCAAAGCAGCACTGGAGCATGGGAGAGATAACGTATTCAGCATTTGAATATTGGTGAGTTTTCCTCTTTTTAGCACAGCATATATCAGAAACACTGCAGGAAATCTAGTAATGTCCTTTCTGCTTTTCTCATTTCAGAGTTTCTCTTTTAAGAAAAGTGTAGATTACTTGTATGATATGTATCCTTCCAGACACTTAAATCTACAACCTAAGAGTATCATGAGAAGAGAGTAGCAGTATCTTCTGTGGTGGTAACACACTTCCAGGTCCCTAGAGAGAAAACATCCGAATACACATTTAGATTTTAAGTGACACATTGAGACATATTCAGCTTGACTTTACACTATGCCTGCCTGTATCCAGTTGTGACAGCACACACTTTAGCCCACACTAACTGCCTGAATACCTTCCCTGAGTAGGTTTTTCCAGCTCATCTTACTTGCTCCTGTATGTTATCATGACCATCTCCCCCTTCTCACCCTCTCAGCTCGTTGTAATTGCTCTCTAATCTCTCCAATGAAAACAGAAATAACAGCTGTGTATCTAAGCTATCCACATTAACTGAAATCAGTTCAGGAGGCATGGTTTAGGGAATGATTGTATGCAAATCTCAACCAATCAATCATGAAGAGGTGTTGGAAAATTAGATAAGGATGCCCAGGCAATCCAGCTGAGCCCAAGAAAGAATGTAACAACACCAGGAAAGATTATCTATAAGGAAGCAGCTCTAGCGTCCATTTTCTTAGAACTTCATACACTGCATTGGTAAAGAATAACTCTCAGTGGAAGTAAAATAAACCAAATCCTGCACTTACATATATGCTTCTTTCCAATATGAGCAAAATTGATATGTCCTTGGATTATATTTATGTGCATGTATAGTGTCACTTATTAAGGATTAAAATAAAAAAAATCTTGATTGGCAATGAAGTAGTTATAATGCCATTAGCACTCACACTTTCATATCTTACAAATATATAGCAGAATTACTCCCTTTAAGGACGGGTACTGGAGAAGTCACAAACCATCAGCCACAGAATTAGGATTAAACCTCATCACAGGCAAACATCAAATACTCATTACAGTTTATCAGATTATGCTAATTTACACAGAAAACAAGAAGCCAATTCTCTCCTGCTAGGGAAAAGGCGCACAGCAGATTTTCTTGATGAAAACCTCCAGAATTCTTCCTTTGATTTTTACACTTTTAATATGAGCTTTCCTACACATCAACCAGGATAGGATGCTCAATTAACCCATGCATTTGACGATTTGCTGCAGAATTTCTACACAGGGGTCATTTATCTATACCGATTTTGTACAGTGCAGCTAATACTAACAAAAGGCAAATTTCCATTACAAAAAATTTGCAGGCTCTGATTTCAGTGAAATTTCAGGTTTTCAGCATCAAAACAAATAGCATTGCTAGCTGTATAACCTTAGTTGCCTAAACTCCATAGGATTGGCTTATTCAGACTTACAACTTCGCTTCCTGGTCTACATCTCCACATTTTTGCCCTTTCTGTAAGTACCAAGCCTGCAAAGTGCACTTCATAAATGCAAAAGAACAGTGAATAATACCATGATACAGCTAACAATTCTGTGCAGAGCAAGAGAAATTTATACTTCAGAACTTTGGGAGGTAAGTTCTAGTTCTACCTGCAAAGTCATGCCACATATTATACATACTTGTGTATAAATGGTGGTATAAAATATTTGATCACCTTATTTCAGGTTAAAACTTTACCTCACTTTGATTTTGTAAACATTTTGACATTTTCAAATCAAAGTGTTTTTGTTTTTTTTTTTTTTTTTTTTTTTTTTTTTACAACTCCATACCGTGAAAGTATGGATATTAAGTTTCTCATTCTGAAAAATTTCTCACGAACTAGGAATGCAAAATTTACAGAATTATTCTGTTTTAACTGTGATTCCATAGAAACATCACAGTCATTTTATCTTCTCAACTCCCTACCCTCCTTACTGAAACAAAGAACAAATACTTTGCCTTAGACAAGTTCTTTGATGAAGGGTGGCAGAACCAATACAGCTGTCTGTCATCATTTCACTATGTTCCTTGAGAAAAGTGATAACTCCATGAAAAAAAAAATAAAAATCTCACCATATTTGCTAAATTAAGGAAATTGTGACCCAAATTTTCAGTGGAAAAAATCATCTTTATAGTCTTTTGCCACTTGGTATTAGCTGACTCTATTGCACTTTTATTTTCAACCTCTCTGCTTGTTTGTAGTGGTTCTGCTTGAAAAAAGTCCTTCAGATTTTGAATATGGTCATTCACCTATGAAAGATATAAAATAAACATTAACAAAAAAAATCAATAGCTATAATCAGAAGGTACATAGACATTATAAAATTGAAAGTAAAATTAATGTTATACTGAATCTTTTACAGGTTTTTAAATCTATCTTCCTCCCTAAGACCTATACAAACACTAAACAATAAACAATGTTTCAAATAACCTGTATACCAGTAGATGGCAAGCAGAGAACAGTAATTCATTCAATTTGTCACATATCATTACATAAATATTATATAACATGATACCCATGCAATTATTTTCACAGATCTGTTTAATATCAAGTAAATGGTATTAGCAAGAATCAGAAGTAGATGTGATCCATTTTTTTTTGACTTTTTTTAAACTCAAGGTACCAAATAAATCTTATGCCTAATTTTATCTGATAGGTTCCATTCCATCATCAATTTCTTTGTAGATATAAAAGAACAACAACAGTGCTGTAAAATATTAAAACAAACATTACATCAAAATGAAAAATAATTTCGCTGGGCATCATTAGCACAGATAAAATTTTAATGGTATTAATGGATTATGATCTCAGCTAGAACTACTTTATATTTCATTTTTAAGTCCATTCAGAAAAATCAGCCCTTCAGTGGAAGTGCAAGACTGTGATAAATATCCATATCAACATATTGCATAAATATGTTACGATAAATATTTTTTTAAATATATGAAACAAAACCAGTAAATTTATAAGCCAGAGTACATACATGTAAGCATTTTTATTATATGTAGAATGAGAGAACAAGAGAGAACACACACACAAGAGAAAAGCAAAAATCCAGTGATATTACTTCCTATGATGGTGATATAGATCAGTAGAAAATCTGTACGTAGGCTAATCATTATGGTGATGCAAGTTCAATGATCAGGGCTGTTTGCCCTGATGGAACAGCTCTCCTTTAATGCAGAAAGAAGCTTACCAAGACTTTTGGAGCTTCCAAGGCATACTTCTCATAGAGGATCTCATGGTATACAGGATACTTGTCTTAGCTAAATTAAAACATGTTTTCCCTTCTAAGATTTTTGCACTGCTTAGTCAGAGAATAAGTAAAAAATCTGTACCTCCACTGCTGACTTTAAAAAGTTCACATAAGTTGTTAGGATTTCCAGTTTTGAATTAATATTTCTTTCAATTTTTTTCAGTTCTTCATTCAGAAAGTCAGTTTTGCTAGAAAAAGCTGCCATTTGCTTGGGTTCAAACTCTTCCATGTCTTTGATGATTTCATTAGCTGCTTCCAGTTCATGTGAAGCTTCCTTTCAGGGCATAAAAACAGAACAAAATGTATAATGACCACAATGAACTTGTGAATATTGATAACACATTTGTAATTCTCAGCAGTATTACTTTATTCTGTATAATTCAATTACTTAGTTGAAGAGCTCATAACGTCCATTGTGTGCTGAAATACACCATTTCTTTCCTGTAACATTTTAAACCTAAAAACTATCCATTTAGTTATCAAAATAGCCATTTTAAATGGACAAAAAATAGGAATCTCCATATTCAGATCAAGTAAACCACTTCACAGTGCAAGAATATGGGAACACAGCCATCCAGAATTGATATGCTACCTTGAATAAATGGTACAGCCCAATCGTCTGAACTGATTCCTTACAGCTAAATGCCCCTTAGATGTTTCTCATACCTTTTTTTTTTTTTTTTTTCCTTTCTCTAATCACACTCTAGAGTGTGACTCTGGGTCTTCAGAAGTCTACTGCTGTAATTGTTTCAAGGTCTGTCCCTGTAGCCCTTTGGTTTATTAATTGACTTCCACCCCTGATTTCACTGTTGAATCAATAATTGTTTCCTTGCTCCAGATTAGTCCTTACCTGCCAAGCTACATTTTCTTGCATGGGGCAAACCTGTTGAAATCAGACTGAGATCAAAAAGTAGGTCATATCTGTTACAGCATCAACTGCTCAAACCCGGAAGAAAGTCACAGTATGTGGTCATGCAGATACACTGGGAGTTACTAATATTTTCCACGGTTCAGCTGGGATTAGAGTTTTCAGCTGTTTTGTTTTAACTCATAGCTTCATTCAAGGAATGAAGGCTTCATTTTACTTGCAACTTTTTCCATTGCATCATACTAACCTAACCATACATAAAGCACATGTACATTTTCCCTTATTGAACATTACCTTGAAATCGTACACCAAAAGAGAACTTCTAGAAAACATTTGTTCTCAACTGCATATGAAGAACGTAAAGAAAGAATGACATCCAGCTTAGGCCAAAGTAAACAGGTTTCAGTCAAACATGAGAAAACTGGGAAACAGGAAATCACTTCGGAAACCAAGATATTCAATACCTATTTAAAATAGATTTTTGCAGAATTATTACCTCATAAATTGTAAGACACTGTCTTGTAAGATCCTTTGACAATGGTGTCTCACCTCTTGATAATAAGAATCACTGCATATCTATAATGATTTGCTTATCTACTTCTATATATTTAACTCAAACCACTTAGCATATCTGTTTCTGTCACTCAGCCAAGTGCACAAACTCTAGCATATCACAATCCATAGAAGGAATAGGTAGGTGACAGGTTACTGCTGTCAAGGCAGATAGTACATTGCAAAAGAGATAATACCCTAGACTTACCTCCAAATAACAATTTGACAAAGACAGTAAAAACTATTATACCGTCATGTGCTACAAAAATGGGCTCTTGCTGATCTACTGCAAAGTTGCCTGAAACAAAAGACACCTCCATAGGAGTAATGTGTTTTTTAAGAGCTCCTAAAATATAGGATACAGCTAAAATACATACCGCAATGCTGTTCAGCTTAACCACAACAAAAGCAATTTTGTCAAGAGCACAGAGGGAATGAAAAGTGGAGTGGCTTTAACCCACTTCTAGATACTACAGCATTGCTAGAGGAATTGGAAAGGCCCTAGATGTGACCTGAAAACAACCTTATCTTTGTACAGAGCTGAGTACTGCAGTGCTTTCATGTAGTGCCTGCATTCCCTACATGACCAATGGATACATCAGATGGTAGCTTTACAGCCCTCTTTGCTGTTCTTCTACCTGGCAACTACTTTTTTCAGGAGGAAAATCCCCCCCCCCCCTTTTTTTTTTCCTTATTCATCTCCTTTATTTGGCATAACAACCACAAGACAAAGGAATAGTTTACTGTGCCTCTATATACACGATATTTAAATTTTGTGCCTCAGGAGGGAGCAGGAATATACATCTGGAGTTGTTCTTTCAAGGGCTGACACTAGGATCTTGAGGTAGTGACACTTGGATCCTATAAACATTAGAGTCTTGACGCAGAAACAAATAACACGAGATGAAGAGACAACATGGCCAAGGACTCACTTGCAACGTTATCTGTGTTTTTAAACAGAACTATAGACCTATTTGCTTTCCAAGAATATACAAGAAAACGTTCAGTCCCTCACCCTACTTAGAAGTACGTACAGTATGCATTTATCTTTAAGACTAATTAACATTATTGTGGGTTTTTTTGTTTGTTTGTTTGTTTGTTTTACCTTTATTTGACTAGCCAGTTCCAGGTGTTCGTTCAAAATTCTTTCTGACTCAGACAAACAGGAATCAATCTCCAAAGCAACTGCAAGCTTCAGGGTGATTTTTTTAATCGATCGTGATACCTTTATTTGAAAGCATTATTTATGTAGTTAATTTAAACGAGTAGACAGTATAATAAATCATTTTGCAGAGAAAAAAAAAGGAAGTAACACTTGGCTGTCACTGTTTAAAATATGTACTTTTTATAATCAGAGAAATTAAGAAATGAGAAGACCAAAGAATAAATTTCTACTATTGCACATTTAACAGGTACAGTCAGAAACTGAAGAAAAAACTCCTGTCTGCTCTCATTTTGCTGAAGTGCTTTTCCTTTATGCTAAGTACTCCATGCTTGTTATTTCAATAAGGCACAGCTATATTAATATCTAGGTATGTTAATAATGGCATAAGTACTTTCGTGATGCTCCATTCTATGAAAAGACTACACATTCTTTTTTTCAGAAAGTTCATTTAAGGCTTCTCTGCCAAGATAGAAGACCTATTTTCATTTTTCAATACACATACACAATTCCACTTCATTGTCATTGTAAGATGTGACATGAAGTAAATCTCAGGGCAGCTGAATTTAGCACCATGTTCTTTGGGATACTTTGTATTAGCAGAAGATTAGAAATGCTTTGCTTGGTAGGAATATAACAATGAGCACTGTTCCTTGTAATGAAAGATCATGTATTATGACTTAAATCTCCAAAATGTTGTCTAATGGAAGACTGGGAATAAAGTTATTAGAACAAACTGTGCCGAATGAAACCATGTAAATATTAGGGTCTACCTTTTGAGTAAAAATTACCTTCATTATTGTAGCTTTAGCTTAAGAATGATGGTATGCTAGTGACATCATTGCTACAAAACCAAGAGGAGCTATCAGCAAATATACTTTCAACCAAACTCAACAATATTTGCATTGTATTCTAATATTATTAAGACCTCTTCTGTTGAAAATGTGCTGTGGGACCAATGTATTGCAAATTGCCTTCCCATTCATTTGATTCAAAGTAGTTCATTATAAACATCATACAAATATGAAATATCAGATTACATTCTTAATTATTCAGTCATCAAATTTGAGTACTTTTTTTTTTTTTTTTCTACACTCTGGGATTTCCTTAGTATGAACTTTGTTAAAAGATTATAAGTTTTTTAATTTGTTTTTAATTCACATATGGAACCTTAATTAGGAGTCATGGGTCTACTTCATCTCTGACAAATTATTAAAAAGTCCACAGTATTACAGAACATTCAAACACTTTAGAAAAGCTGTGATTTCCTTAAAGCATATCTTATTGAATTAAAGGAATTATTTTAATGAAGAGAATCCACTTTTCTTCAGCCTAACTGAAAAATTTACTGCAGTTCAGCCACCATGCTTATTAACCCTCAATTTTGCCATAATTCTACTTTTATCTGCAGCACAATGAAACAGAAGACAGAAACAGTATAGCAAACCTATATGCAGGTCACAATACTAATTATTCACTTAATTTCCAAAAGAATAACTTACATAATAGCTCATTATCTAAGCAAAGCATTGCTTTATTAAAAGATGGTTGGTAAAATGTTCTCATGGAAACATTTCTCAGAACAGTTTTAGGTTCACTGGTTCTGATAACATTCAGCATTCTAACTAAAACTGTGTGCTCTCTAACAAACCAGTGTTATTTGTAATTTGTGTTATTTGAGTTAAGCTTAATATTCACATAGTCTAACTATGGATATGCAGTGCATTGCTAACATATTAACAAGAAGGCATGTTACAATGTACCATATTTAGATGATCTTCAAGTGAGGTACTCCATTGTTGTTTCTTCAAAGTAAGTTCTTTATAATCTGGACACTGCATGAGTAATTGATCCACTTTTTTTTGAACATACTCTATGATTTTCTGAATTCCTGTTACCCAAGAGCTAAAATGGAAAAGTGCAACTATTAGCATTTCTCAGTTTTGCTCAGCAATCAGGCTTTTAATGACTTAAAAAACGAAACAACATTTATGATTATTTTTGTAAGTAATTTCACAAGAACTTTAAGCTGTGACACTTACAAGAAAAGTAATCAAGAAAAATATTAACCTGAATGCCAACAAAACTGACAACAAGTAGCACTCAGACATGACATTTCAAAAAAAATCATTTATTGCCAGTTGCGTAAATTAAGTTCACTTATCCATATCCACTGAGAAATATTTAATTTTACAAATAGTACCGACGACCTTAGTTGATCTAAAGACTGAGACCACAAGCAGAATGGCCGTAAAAAGAGCAAAATTATACAACATAATTTCTACTTTAAAAAAGAATGTTTTCTTTGGACTTTCAAGTATTTCAGTGTCATTACATTAGGTAGACAACGAATGTCTCATACATTCTAAGTCAACATTTTTTTTAAGGATGATGTTTTAACAGAAGAAAAGATGACAAAACAACTGCTTGTCTTGTAATTTGTAACATTTAATATCAGGAAGAATTCTGTCCTTTTCCGTTCCTCTTGCAATGTGAATATTTTCAGTGTTTTAGCTTACTTGATTCTTTTAGAATCATAGAATGGTTTGAGTTGCAAGGGACGTTGAAGATCATCTAATTCCAACTTTAGCATAGGGTTGTAACGTGCTTTAAGAAGATTTGAAAATAATACAGAAATAAAATCTTATGTCTTCATTTATACTGTGATTTGGCTTTACAATTATGCCACTGAAGTCAATGCACCATCCTTAAACACAGTCCAGCTACTATAAACATCTGTCCTATGGAATAACAGTGTTTTGTTTTCTTTTTTTGTAAAAGTAATTACAGTGAATAAAATAATTTTTTCAGATTCACCCATTTCTCTGCCTTCAAATGGCACCTGCCAATATTTGTCAGGATTTCCAGTCCCAGGGAAGTAGGAAAAGGGAAGTTTGTGAAGGCAGTTAAGGCTATCAGTGAACTGTACAATGAAGGGAACAGAACAGTATCAGGATTTAGTCTTCATAGGAGTCCTGTTTCCTGTACAAATCTTCCTCCTTTGGCCTTAACCGTTCATACAAATCTTGTTGTCCCATTGGGTTAATCACTGAGCTAAGTACTGGCCAGTATTAATGGACAGCATACTAGTTTATACATGACAAGGACAAAGGCCTCTGTTTTCCCTCTTTCAAAACATGAATGTTTCTGGGGGAAATTATTGTTCTGCAATATAAACACTTTAGCACATTTGCAGACAGAACTCATTGCTTCAGCCATAAAGCAATGAAGGCTTATGAGTTGGCTGGAAATATTTGGGATATCTCCAAAAGCTATGGATTGGGGAAAAAAAAAAAAAAAGAAAAAAAAAAGAAAAAAAAAGAAAAAAAAGAAACAACAACAAAAAAGAAACCTTGTCTTCGTGTACAAAAAATTGACTGTGAGTCAGGGTCATTGTGGCATTGAAAACTAGCATTGGGGAGAGCCTAGCCAGCAGGTCACTCCCTTCCATTAAGGGCTTAAGAAGCTGCATCTGGAGGCCAGTTTGAGTCCCCACAGTACAAGAAAGACATAGACAACCTGGAGTAGAACTGAGCTGAACTCAACAGAGGCCACCAAGATGGTTGAGGGTTGGAGCACATGATGTACATTGGCAACCTGACAAAACTGTGTAGAGTAAAGACAAGAAGGTAGAGAGGTGATCTAAATGTTGTCTTCCATTATCTATGAGGAAGTGGGGTTACACAAAAGGCAGGATCAGAGTCTTTTCACAGGTGTACAGCAAAAGGTCAAGAAGCAATGCTCACAAATTACAGCAAGGAAAATTTTGGCTAGATAAAAGGAAAACACTTTTCATAAGGAAAAGGCATAAGCACTAAAACAGGATGCCCAAGAGGCTGTGAAGTCTGTCCTTGGAGATATTCAAACTCTGGCCCAGAGTAACCTGATCTAAGTTGAACGTTTTAAACAAGAAATTGCACTAAATGATCTCCAAAGTTCCTTGACAATATAAATTATTCCATGATTGTAATCCTTACCTATTGCCCATACCTAGGCATGTGAAGTGTTCCACATGAGGTCTAATGACAGCAAGGCAACATTGAAAAGTCATATTATGTTTGTTTTCTTACAACAGGACTTATATATATATATTTACATTTATATATATATATATATATATATATAAAAATGTCTGCTTGCATCATAAAAATATTATATATATATTTATATAATATATATAAAGATATATATATATCTTTAGAAGCAGAAAAAAAGGTCTAAAAGGGCTGCAGGAAGAGTTTGCAGCTGTTTACATTTTCTTTTACATTTTTTTTCCCAAAGTGTTAACTAAACCACCATTTCTGAACCATGCCCTATTTGACACCACTCTTGAAAGTAGAATGTAGTGTTCCTAAACATTTTTGTTAAATAGACAGGTTTGTATAAATGCCAGCAGTGAGATATGAAAGGTAAGCATGGCTGAAATGGTCATTTAGAACCACACTTAGTTAACTAGTACAGTAGTAAAGCTACAAGTAGATATGGAGAAACACAACAAATATGAAAAATAGAGGGAATACCTGTGAGAATCTGCTTTATTAACTAAAGTTTGCCCTTTTTGCAAAGTACTTGCTGTGCAGCTTTTAATTTCTTCCTTTAATTCCTCGTACTTCATTGCCAAGATAGGCAGACTTAAGCCTTCCGAATTAAGGATTCTAAAGTAATTCTCAATACCTTCAAGTGCATCAAGCGCCTGTAAAAAACAAAACAAAACAAAACAAACAAACAAAAAACTGTTGTCAATATTTCTATTTAAAATGCAAGCATAAATTCTTTTACATAAACTGATGGCCAACGGGCAATTAACATTGCCCATTTCTTCAGTTTCCCCATTTCTCAGAACAACAACATTTTAATTTAGGATCTGATACTGATTTTGCAGGTCACAGAAGAAAAGAGGTATAATTCAACAAAAGTTTATGCAAGTATGGGCATGCAAAATCATAATTACTCTGAATTTAAAACTATTCAATTTTCAGAAATAGTCAAACTAATTGGATACTGAAGCAGAACCAAAACAGCAACAGTAATACAATTGACAGTGTTAGCACTCTAAGGTTTGTTGAAGCACAACCAAGGAGCTTCACCATTATTATTTTAATGTTTTAAATATATCAAACAAATTCAACAAGTAAATTATAATTAAATCTATTTTTATTAAAAACATTCTTTGATTTTGCAGACATGCACTTCTGTTTTCTTATACTTGTTCTCCATTTTTCTTTAACGCAAGAAGGTTCTCGTTCAAACAACAGAAGTGACAACTCCTGCCTTTTAATGCTGAATGAAGGCAACATTTAAATACTCCATTAGTAAAGTTAGTAAATAGTAATTTCAATAAAAATAGAAATGGTCAAATGCACACCGGAAATTATGAACATAAACACAATGCAAGTATTATGCTTTCCAGAGACCTGAAAAGTAGCATCAAAACAACTAATAATCTACTTTGTTCATTTGTTCATTAGATGTAAATAGTCCAAAGGTTCAGATGTGCCCTCAGAATAAATAGAAAATGTGTCTTTTCTGAACTATAGTGATTCAGTTTCAGTGCACCACAGGAGTAGCAGATCCTGTTTTATTCACTCTTACACTTAACAGGAACAGCAGCATACTGAGCAGACACAAGAACTAGTCCTGTCTTCATCAAGTACATTCACAAAGCACAGCCCTGTATTATGAAAAGATGCTACCTTTGCTCTCAAAGCAACAGACCTATAATTCATATAGCTCATTGTTCAAATTAGAAGGGGATTCATTATCAAGGACAGTTTTTGCACTGTTTCCACCTAACCTTGTCTGTTTCTGTATTGTAAATGAGATCAAGAAAGATCAAGATCATTTACCGGAAGAAAAGATCTTTGTCACTTCAAGGGTCTACAAATAATTTCAATACTAAGTGTTGTTTACATGTTGTTTAATAAAAAAAATACTGAAGGAATATATCATAGGTTAAAAGACACATGGTTAGAGCCCCACCTGGTGCTCAAAACAAAAACCAGTGCAAGCTGTTGGTTGTTTTTTTCAGCATGTATAATAGATATATCAAGTTTGTTGGAGCTATCCCTGGAAGTTATCTGCTTATAAAGTTTCATTAAGTGATCCACAAAGAACATGCCTTAAAAATTACAGAAGACCACTTGGTGTTTGGCCACCTTGAATTAGGAACTTTTCTAACTAGTTTTCTAACTAAAAAGTTTTGGAAAAACATTTGCATAGCTAATACTACTTGCTGTATGTGCCCATGAAGAACAGGTTTATTGTAAAACAGAAATAAAGAGCTTTCACATTTTAAGTCTGGTCATTAATTTTGAGGTCCTGCTTTGCAGTTGAAAATTTTCAAATGTAGCAATAGATTTTCAAGGCTCTGAAGGACTTAAAAAATCAATTGGACTATGGGATATCTTCAGATAGCAGATTCTAAGCACCTAGTATCTCCAAAAAGGGTACAAGTCCTTGTTTCGTGTAACTTCAGTGTAATATGCACTTGGTCCAGCACTGCTGGCTAAACACCTCATGTCTCAAAGGCTTAATGCCCCAAATCAAGGCAACAAAATCAACAAACTGTTTTTAAAAAGAGAGGTCACCAATCTGATAGAGGGTTCCTTGCTTAATCCTTCTACTCTAAATCAGAGTTCATTTAACAAATTGTTGCATATTAATACTAGAAAATAGTTTTGTCGTATATTTGGCAGACATGTTGCACCATCCTCCCCTCCCCAGCATTTTAAATGCTAGAACACCACTGGTGTTCTAACAGTTTGGGGTGAAACTGGAAGTTATCAAGACTTCTCAAGTAGTACTTGAAAGGGGAAAAATTGTCCTATTCAACTTTATTTTCACCTCTGATGAGTTTCTAGACAACAGTACAAGCTAGTGTCAAACTAGCATTTAAAGAGAATTTTGATTTTTATTGTATAAGCACACATCCACTAGAAACTGGATTACAACCATTTTCCTTATACCAAGAGCAACTGGTCAGTGGAGGGGGGGTGAGAGAGCGGCTGTGGTGGAGCTTGGCTGCCCACCTGAGTAAAACCACCACAAACCTGAATCACTGTCTGCAGATGAGGACATCTTTGATGGAAATTACTACCTACACATTATCTTGCTGACCTCAGCGTCAAGCAAGGACCCCAAGTGTGGGCCTTGTCTCATCATTAGCACTGTGATTATGGGAGTTCTGTGTCTTAACTGACTGCTTTTTTATTATGTCATGTATAGAGCATGTACTGTATGGTATGCCCTATATGAGGAATTGTATATTGTTCTTGATTTTCCTCATGTCTGATTATACATTAGCCCCTGTGGAGACCACTGCAAGTAAATATATACCATTTCTGGTATCCAAACTAGCCTGTAATAGTTTGAGTATTATAGAACAGCTTCTGTCTCTTCATACAGCTTAACGATATCATAGCAGAGACAATGACCTTTAAATTCAGATTTTCCCAAACTATGTTTCCCAAATACTTTTTTGGGAAACTGAGTGTTCTTCTCAATATATATATATATTTAATGCTTTTTAAAAATACATCTGCCATTTTGGATAGAAGTTTCAGAAAAGAGATCATATTAAAGGGTAATCAGATTAGCAATTCTCTATTCAAAATTGTTTAGAAAACTGTTTGCATAATCCCACACCTATCATCCCACAAATGTACACTAATGTTATGATCACATTATTACAAGCTTGGCTTTTTACCAACCTTGCCAGCAGCATTAAAAAAGTTATTGGCCTCTTGTAGCAGGGCTTTCCTTTCTTCCATATGGCAGCACACTTCTTCTTGCAACAGACAGATTTTCTGATTTGTGAGGTTTAGATGTTCTTTTTCTGTATAGTCCTCCGAAAGCAAAATCTTAAGTGCTTCAGCCTCTAATTGTTCCACAGTGGAGTTCCATTCCTGATAGGAAAAATTCCGTTTTAATCAACTACCAGGAGGAAAACAATATACCTACACAAAGATCTTATTAATACTTGAAAACATACATTTTGTTTACAAGCCTGAAATTTATCACTGTTTGAAGCTATTTCTTTTAGGATGAATTCTCAGCAAATTATGTCTTCTTTGTAACAGCTGTCAGTGGTGGCATCCTACATTCCTTTACAAAGTTTCACAGGCAAGATGGCCTGGACAACGTAAAAACAAACAAAAAAAACTTTAATGACAAACATCCCCTTAAAACCAACTGTTCATCAAAGAACAAAGTAAAATATTGCCTGGGTAACAGCTGCTTCCATTAAGACAATGTTTGCTGAGATCTGTCTGGTAATCAATTAAATCAGATGACTACCCTTTACAGTGAATTGTGGTATCACCCCTGAAACTATTAGTTGTACATTTGCCCTGATTTCCTGATGGACAAAATACAAGTCCATTCAAAGCCTTACCTGATCTTGAACCTTCCTAGTGGCAGTGACAGACAGAAGGAAAGGTACTTTAGAAAGGAAGACCATAATTTGTAATTCAAGCCACAGAATCAAAAGCATTACTGACATTTAATTGAGGTAGGTCCTTTAAAACCAAGGTGGTTTAAAATGGATTCAGTTGAATCAGTACAAGTTTACACACACTTTGTATACATTGCACCAGTTGGAAGCATCTAATCAGAACTGATTGTTTATGTTGACTCCTACTTCTTTTTTCAACTACTCACACTGAACTGACTTGTGTTTCTAGTGTGCTGACCCTAGATCCCTAAAATTTAGGGGTTAAGCCTTCATGCACCAAACTTTTTATTTTTTTCCTAAACCTATGGTAAATACTATTACAGTATTCATTCCCATTATCTTTTTTAGGTTATGACTTAACCATATAGACATATCAGACTAGGTAGCTCAAATGGAAAAGAGTTTTACTTTAAGAGTAATTTCACCTTTTCCTGTCTTACAACTACTGCTTTGGTTTTTAGTCATTTGATTTTGCTGCATTTTTATAGAGAAAATGATAAATTACCGCAACAGTTGCATTATGTACTTTGACCCTGCTGTGTTTGTCAGCACTTTTAATTGGTGTCTTATCATGCTATTCAAAACAAAAGGAGCATCTGCTATTCTGCAATTTCCCATGCCTTAGGTAGCATCTTTTTTCCACATTTTCTGGTAATGAATTAAATGTATTTTGAAATAAGACAAACTTTAAAACATTCATTTAGCATTTCCTTCCACAGAATTGTATCAAATGTCTGGTAACTCAGACAGAAAAAATCTAAAAGATATGAGAGCATTTTTTCCATGCAAACTCTCTAAGGTGTGCACAAAGAAATTGCACTTTTTTCCAAGAAAACCCTCTAATTCTATATAAGTATTCCTTAAGAACCTGAACCAAACACCTCTATTTTCCTAGAGAAATAAAGAGAGATTAATCGGGGACACAATGAAAGCAAATTATTATTGTTATTTTTGAAATATTTTCATTTTGTCTGTTACTGACAAACAGCTGTAGCAAACTCCTTTTTTTTTTTTTTTAATATTAATTTGAAACAAAAAATAATGACCACTTATGAATTCTGGATGCAAAAATTTTCAGTCTGCACTTCTAATCAAGTGAAATCATACACTATTCCTTAATGCACAACTCCCCTTTCATAAAATTCTTTGTCTCTCTGCTCTAAGTAATGTTGAGCAAGAATAAGGCTTTTGAGGTTAATTATAGTCTAATGTGTTATTTTTATTCCTGTTTACCTTAAGTGTCTATGTTGGAAATAGCACAGGATCTCTCTCCATACACACAACTTTAATTGACCTAGTTATGAGCAAATCATGCTAAATTGGACCCCTTACATACAGCTGTATCAGCACCACAATATCAGCACCACATTCCAGCACATGTGACTGGAACGAGTGGTACCAAATGTATTCTGAGGTCATATTAGAAAAAGCTTTGTTTACATTAAAACATAATGAGAATTAGAAAACATTACAGTTGGAAGCTTTTAACTGGGATGAATAGACTGAAAAAAGGCCAGGAAAGTGCAGTTGGATATGTGCATCCTCATTTCTTATACTATTCATATCATAATTAATAATATTTTATGCAAGAATGAAAAGGGCGTATTTTAATGCAACAAAAAGGGCAATTTTCTAGAGTTAGCTTAGAAGCAGATAAAGAAAAAGAGAAAAAAGTTCTGAATTGTTTCAGTGTATTGCAATGTGTAAATCATCATTACAGCAGGCAAGACTAATTGTAAGAAATTGACTCAACTTGTAGAGTTGCAAGAGGATTTCACTGTAAAAACATTCACAAATCCATTGGGTATATATTACCCAATAGCAGTTTTCAAATAATCTTGAAGCAAAGGTTAAACTGTCTCTTTAATACTCAGCCAAACTTCTTTCATAACCTTTCTCACACACATATTAAAAACAAAATAAAACAACATAATTTATTGCAATAATTTATAGTGTTTGTTTTTTTTTTTTTTTTTTTTTTTTTTAAGAAGTATGGAAATGACAACCTTTCACACTCTTAAAATATTTTGATCTCTATTTCATCACCACTCAAAACCAGTTCAACTTTCTATAAAATAGCTGGAGAATTTCTAGTATTTCCAGCTTTCTATTTGCAAGGAAAGATTTCTACACATAAAAAGCCTATACTTCCTGTCAATAAGGACATACAAACTCAGCAGAAAAATCTTTGTTCTTTCTGTACTTCATCATCCAACATGTTAAATTTGTAACAGTCTGCTTGTCAGCGCTAAAATATTTGTTACTCATTTCCCCTGTAAAGAACACAAAGGCTACTATTACTTTGACTTTTTTTTTTTTTTTTTGACAAGAAACGTGCGTGAATTCCTCTGACCTACTGAGGCGGCAAAGCACTATATGTGCCTATATTCAATGTGTCTCCTTAGCTTATATCACTATTCCCTTTTTTTCCTCACAGTAGTAAGCCTTTTAAACATTTTGTTTCACTAGTCCATCTGAGAAAAAAAAAAAAAAAAAAAAGAGCTCTTCCGCTCTTCCTAGGTTATTTGATTTATCAGGTATTTTTCAAGAGGGTTATAACTGATGGATGAAATGTCAAAAAACAGTTCATAACAGTGATGGCGATACTGAATTTTGCCATTAAGAACTATTCTGAAACATTGGTTTCAGGATAGAGCATGTTAATACCTATGATGGCTATGACAGACTCAATAACCATGCAGATACAGGAAAGAAGTGCTCTCCAAATAATCTTTATTAAAAGGGGGACTGATTCTAGCACTCTTTACTCCTTTATCTCTAAAGCTATTTGGCCACAAAGCACTGCTAGTGGTTCTTTCCTACCATGTCAAGCAACCCACAGAGCTGTGACAGAAAGTTGTTAATTAGTGCCAGCATAGTCCCACTGAAATATGAATTCCAGGCATGAACTCAGAAAGAACTAGAATCACTCTTCCTTCAATCTGTCTCTCCTCTATTCTCAAATCTTACTTGGTGTGGGAGTGTATTGGGGGCCTATTTAATGTTTGTGAGGGTGGCATTGTATTGTTTTGTTTTTCGTCCTTTTATGAATCATTGTTTTTGCTCTTGATTATTGCACAAGATAGTGCTAATGTTCAATGGTTTCACCTCTCAACAAGATAAAGAGAAGATACCAACTTAAGAATGTAATAAACCATTCTCCTATCTTCTGTCAGCCCAGTCACACAAATAAAGGTCTAAATCCTTTCTAGTCTTGCCTCTGAGCAATTTAAACAAATCATGTGCCCTGACAATCTTAATGCAAAAATACATGCAAGTAAACGAAAGCGTATTTTCTGTTTTAAACTGTTCACAACACAGTTTCAATTCTTTCCATTATCTTACTCCCTATGGGAACACTTAACACTTGTCTATATGACAGCAACTTTTCACCACACTCTCAAAACTACAGTATACATATGAAATGTTACTTGAAAAGATGCATTTATACCACTGTAAGACCTAATACAGAAATCTGAAAATTTATTTTATCAGTCCTTATTATTTCTGATAGAATGTTATTAGAAATCGTAGTGGCCATTCAGACAGTATGGGAAAGACACTAATCAACATTATTGCAGTGGGGTAAATAAAATATTTTAAAGCTACTAATTGCTTTTTGGAAACATTCACAGTTTATGGAATCAGGGAATTAGCCATAAATTACAACAGACATCAGCTATGCTCTAAGCAATCACCAAGCCACAGAAAGCATGTAATTAATTAATTGGCCAAGTATTGTGTAAGGTCCTCCTCAGAGTTATGCCTGCAAATAAACTGAGAAGTTCTTCACAACTGTTTTCATATTTGCTCACATGAACTGATAAAACAGTTAGCTGTTTGATCTAGTAAAACTTCTGAAGGCTTCTGGAAACTACATTTCACTCAGAAATTAATGTAGAATATTAACAATTTACTTCTTAATTAGCATATAAGATGCTAAAGGGATTCCTGAAGGGAGGGCAATTCTAACTGTAGTTTTTGTGTTACCAGAAAAATCTGATATTGTGTTTTTGCTATTACTTAAGAGATTGCTTTCAATATATATACAGCAAAAGTTGTCTGCTTTTACCTTGACAAGATGTTGAAGAATCAGAGGTAATAAAATTACGCAGTAAAATTGTAGAAGAGGAATTTTAAAGCACTAATTCAGTTCATTATCTTAATAGTTTTATAAAGAAACTTTTAGTTTCTGCTCCTAGATTTTCCAAACAACATGGAATCGTACCATACTTATGTCATTTTTTGTGTGCTTTTTATTTTTTCTCCTGCTTTGCTTGTGCAAGCATTACAGCAGAATTTAGTTTTTTCAAACACAAACTTCTCTAAATTAAGAAAATCTGTTTTCTGACATGCTGTATTTGTTCCTATAGGAATAGTCTTTGGATGAAAACAGGCTGTGTGGTCACATGAGTTCTCCAAACACAACAGTTAGAAATGATATCATGATGATTTATCTTGACCCAGCAACAGCACCTACCTGATGAGAACACAATTGAGCACCTAAAGAAATGTTCTAAATTATATGCAATTTACATTAAACAAATATTTTTTTGATATCAACATTTTCTTAGATACCATCTTGCTTTTATGAGCCATGGTAAAAGATTTATTCTCTAGAAAACTGCTATTCACATTGAAAATAAAATTGCAATTACTTTTGCACCTAATAAATAAATTGATATGCACCTGTTTCAATCACATATGCAGTTCAGTAAGAATGGATTATGGTAGTAGTGGCAGGCTTTTTATGTTCTATCAAAATTTTAATTTTGATACATTTTATTAAATTGTTTTTCTTTAGTATTTGCAATGTTGTTTAATACATAAACTACCAATCTAGAAAATTGCCACTACATTGAAAAACAAATTAAACAGCATAAAGGATTACTTTTCCTTTGCCTTGTAAATAGCTTTTAAAGTTTTAAACATGAAAAATACCGTCAAACATGAAAGTTTTTGTTAAAAGAAGTAAAATGAAAAAAAAAAAACAAAAACACACTAATTCAGACAAATATATACCACACATACACATACCGAGTGTATTAAACTCATATATTAAACTCATAAATTCATATTTTGATATTTATTTTTAAAGTTACTTCACTATTCAGTTATCATATTTCTTACTTTCACTTTGACTTCCATTTCTTTATGCTCTTGAAGTAATTCTTCATTTTCCAATAAAGACGAGCCTAGGTTTTGCTTGTGTACATAATCTCTGATGTTCTTCTTGTACCAAGATGTTACCTACATAAATAATATGAAGAATTTTCAGTCGATGAAAACTTGAAAAATGCCTGTCCGTTCTTTGAATATGTACAAGATGGTTTCATCTAAAAAAGCAGCCCTAATTTTCATTCTTTTAATTTTTCATTCCTAATGTTGATACTTTTATTCAAATGTTTGCATTAGTACTAATATTAGTACTAATATTAGTACTATATTAGTACTATTAGTTAATAAATACAGAATAAAAGGATTGTGATCAAAATAAACACATACTGGAATATATATATAACAAGACAGCTTTAATAGCTTTCAAAATGAAAAATATCCTACGTCTCACAGATGTGGACTTTAGCAAATGTCTATATGTCACTTTCATTAGTCAAACTGTTGTAAACTGCACAGAATGACTTGCATTTATTTCTACTTGATTAATTTTATGTACCTCTCACTTTCATTGTAAACTGCACATGGCAGGAATTCCTGAGTGAAGCTTTGTATTTTAAAATAGTAGTATCAAGTAGACTTCTTTCAACCTTTTCAAAGTCTGGAAAATCACCACCATAATTAAATAATTAATAGCATACTCAGAATTACTTTGTACTGCAGGTACTACGTATTTTTAAAGCACGCTCCAGATTTTTTTCCTACCTGTTCATGTAGAAGCTATTTTAAATAAATAGAAAGGATTCTAAGAGTGAAAAAACCTTAAAACTGAAAATGCTTCCAACACATCTAAAAAATAAAAAACAAAAAACTGAGCAAATTATCAAATTACTCAACAGAGCCTGGAAGGTAAACAATTTATGTTGCTGCTAAGCCTTCAATTTCTTGAGCATATCCTCCAGATGTGTATTTACTGACTTTTTTTTTTTTTTTTTTTTTTTTTCCTGGAAGCAATTTTTCACAGAACAGGGGGAGAAAACAGGATAAAAAAGCTCTTCAATCGAAATAAAGGTATCAACTTACCGGTTACCATCACTGGCAAAACAGACTCAACATCAGGAAAATTCAATTAATTTGTTGCCAGTTGCAGATTTAGATGGTGGATTTGGATTTCTCCAGGCTCAACCTCACTCCTTCAGTCCCAATTCTTCTACATCTCTACCCTCACAAAGCAGCACAGGGGGGCCAGGGCGTTACAGTCCGTACATAACAGCTTTTCTGTGCTGCAGCTTCCTCCTCACACTTTTATCCTCCTCCAGCATGGGATCTCCAGGGGCTGCAGTTCCTGTCAGGATACCCTGCTCCAAAATGGGCTCTCTGTGGCTACACTTCTGTCAGGGATTACTCAATTGACACACCTTCTCCACAGTTTGGGTAGCTACTCCTAGATTGCTTCTCTCCATGGGCTGCAGGTGTCCTTCTGAGACACCTGCGGGACCACCTCCTTCTTCTCCTCCTCCTCCTTCTTCACTGACCTTGGTGTTCACAGGGCTGTTCCTCACAGGTTTTTGCCCCACCCTCACTCTTCACCCTGCTGATGCAGCCCTTTTTCCTTTCTCAACTGTGCTTTCACTGAGGCACCAACAGCTTCACTAAAGGAGAGCTCAGCCAAGTTCTGCCACGGCACCCTTGGAACTTGCTGAAAGTGGCTGTGTCTGGCACAGAGCCACCCCAGGCTCTCCCCACAGTGGCTGCCCTGCAGCCACTGGCTTCCAGACTCAGTACACTTGTGAAACTGGGGGTATTTTAAGGAGGGGAATTCTTACACGTGTTAATTCAAAGCTTATACACATATATACTGTCCCATGCCATGCTGAAGCTCTTGTACAGTCAGACACTGTGTGAGACTGATAATACACTAGTGAACGGAAATTAAGTAACACACTTTTCTTTCTAAAAATTATTCACATCAGGAAAAACTTTGTTTTTCACACCCTTTCTTCCAGTATGTATTAAAGCACACATGTATACACAACATAAATTAAGTCTGACACCTTAATTCAGGAAGTTTGAACTTGAGCAGCTTGTAAAATATATTCTGACATAGTAATGCTGAACTGCAAGCATCATGTTTTCTTGTGGATGAGCTATTCTCAAATTAATTTCTCTACTATATTCACAATTAATTGACTACTGTTAAATACCTTTTTTTTTTTTTAATGTATTTTTTACTTGCAGTGCCAGTTGTGTGCATTTCTCTACCAACAGGTGATTTTCCCTAGCTATGAATTTATCTGTGTTTTCATATTGCTTTTATCTATTAGTGTATTTGAGTGGCTGATGCTTGAGTTACTACTTTGAGTTTCAAATAATACTTTTCTCATCAGGATCTGAAGACATTGTCAATACAATGTGCAATACAGTACAGATCCAGGGGACATTTAAGTCCCTCTCTTCAGAACTACACTACTAAACCCTTCCCTAATCTTTAATGCATTCATCTTCACAATATTGCTAGTGAAACATCCTTGTTTAATTTCATATATTAACTTCATAACAAATTAGGGCAGAAATGAACCACAGACATTTTAAAAGAAAAATGCAGCAATTCAATTTAAAATTATCAAGTACAGACTTACAAAGAAGAGAAGTAATAAAATGTAATGTGAGGAGATTGGCAGGGAGGAAATATCACTACTGCAGCATCCAAGAACTTGTAACGCCAAATTTGAGGAGGATGAGGAAACAACGCCAAAAACCAACCAACCAACCACCCACCCACCACTACTAAATGTGATGTATACCAGTCAAGAAAAGCATTTCAAGTCCATATATATTGCAGCAGTCCTTCTCATTTGTGAAGTTTCTTATTTGTGTACACAGAAGCATTGTGTGCTTTTTCTTTGTCCTTTTTTTTTTTAAAGGACTTTCTGTTTAGACAATATTCCCAAATGCAGAAAATACTTAGAATATTAACTCATAAGAGTAATAATTTCAGTTTTGAAGGGAATGTTTGCAACTGTGAAATATTAAGACCAAATAACCCATGTAGGTGCATGATACTTTATTAGGAATGCCTATATTCTCTGGAAAGATTATGTCTCACCAACGAGGGGATTCATTTGGTAGGATGTCAGAAATTCATTTTGTTTAAAGGTGTTGGTTTTTTTTGGTTCTTTGTAGAATGAAAGTCTAGGAACCATATGAAGTTGGCACACATATATAAAAATAGTAAGAGGAACTAAATTACCACTTTAAGAAAAAACAGCACTGGGGATCAGACATTTGGAAATACAAAAGGGGAGAAGTCTTGACCATAACAAAGGCAATGGAAAAACTACAGCTAAATTCACTGGTGCCATGATTTCACCACTAGCAGCTAGCAGAGAAGTAGCCTTAATTTGAATTGACTATAGAATTTGGAATAACTTAACTATATTCAGGTCTACATGACAGCACTCATTGTAAAATGTAATTTTTGATATTTATGAAAAAAGGCTTTTGCAGAATGTGCTGGAATCATATGTGAACTCTAAAGTTCACAGATGAACTTCATACAACATCTTAATGATTCAAATAGTTCTAAACATTAAAAGACAATGGTTATATTTGCCTCCAAATTGTCCAAGCTAAACTTGATGCTTTCATTCTAGCTATTGAAGCACCACAATGCTGGGCACAGCTATCAGAAAAAATCAGCAAAGAGCACACCGCCAGCAGATGTAGGCCATGTTTAGATGATTCTCTACAGCAGTGTTGGTGCATTAAATACTGCTGCAGATTTCTTCTCATGTATGTGCACGTTCACGTATGTATTTCCAGATCATATTTACTAGATGTTAGAATGCAAATATCAATTTTTCATAATGGAAATTTGGTTTCAAGTAAAGAAGTGGCAGAACCTTTCTATATCCTGACATATATAAATACTTGTAGTCAAGATCATAAACCTATTTATTATGCAAAGATTAAAAGGGAAGAATACCCTGAATAATTCACCAAGATAAAGATACCTTACTTTTTTTTTTTTTTTTTTTTTTTCTTTTTTTAGTCAAACTGCATTTAATGAAAAGAAAATAAAAAAGAAGTTGTGACTTACACCAAGATAGTTTGTTTCCTATATATCTGTCTGGACAGTCAATACGGGTGTACTAAACTGTACTCTGAATTTTACTCAGCTCTTATGTCTGCCCTTGATGCTACCAAGGACCAGAAATAATTTTAATTGTCTCATATATGCATGATTGAAAGAAAAAAAAATACATTCATAAATCTACTTCCAAAGATAATTAATTATGCACAAAATAGTCTAATCTGCCTTTGATTTTCATTAATGAGATTATCAGAAAATAGTATGCTGACACTTCCAAAAAGAAAGGTTAGACACCCTTCTCTAAAGGTATAATAAGTGCACTTACACGTATGAAAATACTGATAAAGAAACATGTTGCAATCATCTTATCATCACATTCCAATTAGAGATCAAAGGAAGGTGCTGCGTTTTTAAACTTTAAACTTAAACTTTACAGCTTTTTTTAAAGAAAACAAACAAACAAACAAACAAACAACAACAACGAAAAACCATCTGCATTAGTAATTGTGCATAGCAAAACAGAGGAGCAAAAACCCACTCGTATCCTGCACAGCAGAGCTCATCTCCAGTACACCACTTCCTCTGTATCCCCTGAACTCTCATTAACATCAGTGGGAGTTCAATATGCTCTTCTTACATATGTAGCAACATTTGACATCAGTCAGAGTTCAGTCCTGTACACAGACTAAAATATTAGATTTCAGATCTGCTGAGAGGCTTTGAGAATTGAATTTATCAGCACAGAAATATATGCATAATGTCTTAGAGACCAGAGGGAGACATTTTACATAAAGTCTCTAAAAGTTAATTTTCCAGTGTTTGTATTTAAATATGAATATATTACTTGTAAATGATGCAGACATTATACCAGGCTTGATTGTTAATGAATCATGATTGAATGGCTAAGCACAAGTATATTCTAAAAAGCATGATTCTAAAAACTATTTCAATTTGTCACTCCTTGCGTATACCAGCTTCAAACTGGATGCAGGTATGAGCTAACAGGTAGTTAAATACTAGCCCCTCTTTCCAGATAACCAGAAAACTTGCCAGTACATAACTGTTTTTATTCTTACTCTTTGTGATACAAGCACCTACCTGAAAGGAAAAGGAAGCATACACACATAACTCACTGCACAGCATTTTCAATTATCCTTAAATTAGGGTCAGTCTAGTTGCTCCCAAATACCTATCTGGTTATCTACCTGCTGTTTGGTTACTCCCAAGTATTTAGCCCTTGCACAATGGGGACAGGTAGAAATCTTTGGCAAAATTTATGAAGTTGTGTGGCCTTTACCATCTCAGGTAATGTGAATTGTTTTTGAAAAGTGTGCTTGAGTCAAAAAAAAAAACACAAACACATATTTCTCTCTTACTCTTCAATAGCAAAAATGCTTCCATTTGAGCATTCCTCTATATTTGAATACTATGTGACAACACAGGGATTATGAAGTAATTGTAGTTATATCTAATACTTTTTAATCAAAGGATTTTTTTTTAATCCTAGATGAAAAACAACACAGTTCCAATCTACTGAGTTAGACTGATACTGACAGTTCAATTCTTGCTGTTTTAAATTTATTAGAATTCACTAAACTTAAGATCTTTCTTTTATGCGATAGCTTTGTGGTAATACTGGAAAAAAAAAAAAGTGCCATGAAAAACAGTAACAGCAATATGCATCTCTAAGCAGGCACTAGATATTTTTTTAATGATTTGTGTAGAAATTGATAAAGCCTCCTATACTGTCATTCATTTTTCATTATTTCCATGTAAGCATATAATATTAAGGGCTTTTTTTTCAGCTATTTTATAATTAGATATTGAGATTAGGGCATTTGCATAGAGACCACACTATTTTTATCTGTTCTATCTAATCATTAAATGTTTCTTGCAGCTACTGCTATTGAGTGCTTCAGAAATAAGGCTGTCAGTTTGCTTGCGTACCTTAACAATTATGTTGTCTCTATGCAAAACTGCAAGTAGTTTTTTTTGTTGAGTAAGGTGCTTCTCAGTTTAAGCAACCTCACATGCAGAGCAGGTGCCTACAGAATGAATTATGGTTCATAGGTTGGCATTTTCCACTGATAGAATGGGGAACTATTTTGGAGGCAAGGAATGAATACAGAGGCATTACAATCAGAACTGTACTGTTTGTGGTCCATACAAAATTTTAACCTATTAACAAAACACTTAAAATAACTCAGCTTTAATCTTATTAGACTTCGGCAGTTAAATTTGCATATGTTCCCCCTTCTCAGAGCACGCTTTCTATCCAAAGACATGGCGGCAGAGCAGGACTCTCCCTGTATCTTTTCTCTGGTGAAGTCTGTGGTGTCTCTCCATAAAAATGACACACAAGAGTCTGCTGTTGCAGAAGTTCATCAAATAATGCACACCACAAACAGAGAAAAGTTATCTGATCTGAACACTGGGAGATGAAGAGTGAAAAGGAAAAGGGCAGTAGGACTGGAGAGAGGAAAAGAAAGAGTAAGATTCAGATATACCTAGGCTTTGAAAGGAAGGTACAAAAGCAAGATGTATTTGAGAGATTCAATAAGAGATGGGAGCTAAGCTGGGAGAAAGAAGAAAAAGAGATTGCAGGCATATAAAACCTTTAAACTATACAGAAACCTTACAATACAGAACAATACAGAAAAGACTTCTGATTTGACTCCAAGAACACAATAATCAGTCAGACTTTTAGTCACATGAATTTGCTAACTACGCTATATCTTCTCTTTAACTGACTGGTCCAAAAACAGCCTTCTGCAGCTATCATTGCTATTATCAGTTGCTGTTATAGCTCATTTAGTTAGAGAGTGTTCTGGGAATCTGATTTGAAGGGAATCTGGTTTGGTTTGAAGCACCACATTTGATAATTTAGAGAAGGATATATTTTTCAGAAATAATACAGAAGAAACTTACACTATGTAAATATTGCTTTGAAGGCATTAAACATATTAAAATAAATTATGAGGATGTTATATATAAAGTCAAATATTCAAGTTAGGATCTCACAGAAAAAAAAAAAAAAAAAAAAAAGAGCCAGGGATGTTACCCTAATAAATATACTTAAGCTCCTTTTCTACAATAGTTTACTGTGAAACAGTCCTTGATTTTTTTTATTGTTTTATTTTATTTTATTTTTAAACTGTGGCTTTCCTTACTATTATGTCTTACCTTGTTCTCTTGTTGATGCCACAAAAAAATTTGCAGAACCTGCTCCAGTCCTTGACGCTGATGTTTAAGAAATCTGTCCAGTTGCCGCCGCCTGTCTTGTAGCAGTTCAAGGAGACTGTCAATTTTCAAGCAGCTGCTATGGGCTCCCTGAATTAGCTCAGGATTTGCATTTGGCCCTTCACATTTGAATCCTTCTATAAATTCAGTTAGTTCTTGGCTTTTGTTTAGAAGTGTAAGCGACTTTTCCAAGAGCTCTGTAAGAAAAGAATTTCACAAGGAAAAAATAATAATTTGTAAATCTAATACCATTTTTCAAATGTTACTCAAATATTTTTAAAATGGCATACCTATTAACATACACAAGCATAATACATTTTCATTTAACACAAGAAAAAACTGCTAGAGAGTTAAATTCTTTCAACAGCATATTAGAAAAAAATATCATATTTGTTCTGAGATATTTTTCAAAAAATTACTCAGGGGAAAACAAAAACTATCCAAGGAGTCAGCACACACTCACACCGCCAGGAGCAGAATATTGTTTGTACCTTTTGTGTGTTGCTCTTGTTGCAGAAGGAGTTCTTTCAAAGTGTCAATATTGTCAAATTCTTGAGCATTTTTTAAGAAATCTTCAACTTGGTCAATTTTAACAGCAAACTGCATTAGGAAAACAAAGGGTGGGAGGAAATGCAATATAACTGTATTTTACAGAATTCAATCCTCATTTCCGTATTATAGGGCAAAATCATTAGAATTTGTAAGTTCTTGAAAAAAAGCATTCTTAATGACTGATAGATACAGTTTTTCAGTGCATCTTCTTTTGAGGTTTGCATTGACTAAGAGGACCCAAAATTCAGTTGTAACACTCTGAAACTACAGTTTCAGTTGATGTCAATCATCTTTTAAATATAGACTTCAAACACACTGCAAAGATAGTCTTAACGGAAATATCTGTTAATTTTAAAACTTTCAGTAAAATCTCATTTAACAGGAATTAAACATTTAACTTAGATCTCCTTCCCAGAAATTATTTCCCATGTTACCCAGAAATTATTTCCCACGTTAATATGTTGATGGAAAGAAACATTTGAGGGAAACATCAGACAGATACAATCTTCAAAGCAATATTTTTAAGGTAGTAATAAGTAGAAAATTTAAGCTATATTATGGTAAACATATTAATTGCCTGTATTGGGAAGCAGCATCTCTGTAATGAAGCCTAAAGTTAGGTTACTCCTTACAAATCATTCTGCCATAGGTTTCATATTTTAAATATTTTAACATGCTATGTTTCTTGGAGCAGGTCTGGTAATCTGCTAAAGTTGTTAAAAATAGGATTGAAATTCTTCAACTTGCACCTTTGTAGGCACAACTCAAAGTGTGTAGGCACAACTCCAAGTATGAGTACCTCAGAGCCTAGGCACATATAATGTATCTTAGTTAACCTTTATAATTCTATTGCTTCATTTCAAGAATGAAGAAACCAATAGAGTTCATATTTGCATTTCACTGTAATAAAAGATGTTGAAACCTATGATGAAATTAAGGAAGATGAACACCTGTCTGCTTATTCTCCCTTTTCTATTTTTCCAGATTTCCTTCCCTTTTGCTCTAAAAGAAATGTATTATTTATCAACATTTGGGATTTGATTTCTGATTTTCGTTAAAGAGAATTCTTGAGGTAATGTTTGTGTTCTATCACAATAAAACAAAGATTTCCATAATCACTGGTTGTCATATAAAGAAAAGACTTTCCCTAAGAAGTTTCAGTTATTCCTATTTAAATAAATATTGTGTTTTGTTGTTTATTATTTAATTTCCATCTGTACATAACAGATATGATTTGTGCTACGATTCAGCTGCTGCCCTGTGCTTTAATGATATAAGCCTGTTGCTTGAACAATTCAACTACCCCTTAAAGGATTTAATTTGCACTAGGTCAACATTTTGTGGTACAGAATTTATCATATGGAATATGATCAGAATCATATCAATATGATAAAATCATATCAGAATTTATTTACCAACTTTGTACTCATTTCTTCATATAATACACACGGCCAGGACACAACAATTAGTAGTAGTCTGTTGATCTTACAGATCCTTCATTTGGAGCTCTTGGGACAGTTAGCATTTGAATGGTTGCTTTGGTAATTTATATGTAAACCTTAGCCATTGTAGAAGGAAATTTATCAAGTTAAATTATTAAACAATTATTATAAGTTCCAGAGATGATAGGAAAATTGAAGGCAGGGAGCTACAGAAATTATCACCACTTTGACAAGGGTGAGAGACACAGAGAAATTAATAAGCAGGGGAAAGAACAACATTCTGAAATCTGTCTTCTGGACTCACACAAATACCTTTTTGTGTATTTATGCAAATGGCAGTCTTGAGCAAAGGACATGGAAGTCTTGAGTAAAGGACTGGCAAGTTAGACTACTGTTCAGTTTGCAAGCATAATTACAATAACTGTATGTATATTATAGTGTAAAACCTTCTGTGGCCAATCATCAATAATCGTTAGTGAAGACATCTGAGAATTCAGCTCTTCCAGTGCCAAATAATTTGAATCACAATGAATGAAACAAACTCTGGAGAATGTCCACAGTCACTGAATTATGCATTTTAGGTTTTGCTCCAGTTCCATTTTTCACTGTTACTTTTCTGTCAAGTACAAATCTTGGAGAAATCATGACTAAGATCTTTTTTTTTTTTTTTTTTTTTTTTTTTTTTTAAGATTTTTGTTCCATTTCATCCTGAACTACAGAGTAGGAGGAAAAGAAAGGATACATTAAGAAAATAATAATCTCTTGATCACTTCAACCCTTAGGAATGCAATAAACTGTTAACATGTTAATTTAACATAAAACATTAACATGTATAACATTGTTCATTAACATGTATTAACATGTATAATTAACATTAACATGTATAACAGAGTAAAAATACAATGGAAAGAGTTTCTGTAAGACATGAAACGTTTCCAGTTAAGAGACATTTGATTTAAAAACAAACCTCCAGAGCATTTTCAAAGAACACTGAAGTAAGTTCCAGAAGTGCCTGTCGCTTCTCTAACATAATGATGAGAGCATCCCATGCATCTCCGAGTGTCTCTGCCATGGCATCATACACCTGACTCTTGTCTTTGTTCTCCTCTGCAGCCTTGTCTGCCTCATGCAGCAGGTTCCATACTTGGTCTTCCAAAGCCTGGGAAGAAAAAGATAATGAATTCTGTAAACAGAACCCAAAATACAGTGCTAATACTGGCATCAGGATACTTTTTCAGTCGGTCTGAAACTACCCATGAATCTCTCACTCATGCTCTATTTCCAGCTCCTAAAGATATGAGTGTAGCTGTTAATGCTTGTTTCATTGTGAAATTCTCAATTTCTTCTGCTCTTAAGAGGAAACATTTTTATGAAAATTCATATGAAAACAAGTGTTAAGGGTATTTATCATCCTCTCTCTAAAATTTAGACTCATTTACTTTTACATCAGTTTAAGCACAGGAGCATTCCTGGAAGTAGTATCAATACAAATATTTTGGATCTTCTTCCACATGCTGTCATGCTCTATTGATATTAAATGAGAAAGAAAATTTTTAAAGCTTTGGTATTTTTTTTTATCTTGTAACTTACTAATAAATCTGTGATTACTTCAATGCTATCCAGAAAAAAGTAGTTTGAACACAGCATGCATTCTCCAGAAAACACCAAATACATGCAATGTTTCAAGGATCAACTTAATGCATATTGCCAAGGCTGGCCACCAAATAATCAATATTCTCTGGTCAAAACAACCATTCTATTGTGTTTCATTCCCTTTAGTAATTGCAGCACAACAAAGGTAACTTTGTTAAAGAGGTATAAGCTGGGCCATTTCCAGCTTATATTTAAATGTTTAGTATCAAGAAAATTGATTAGTGTTTGTTGGCTTTTTTGTTTGTTTGTTTGTTTGTTTTTTCCTATCTCAGTCTTCATCATACGCATGACTAAAAGTGTCAATTTCTGCTGTTATTACAAGTGCTATCACATGAATTTGTAATGGGAAAAGAAATCTATATTAGGCAAATTAAAGTCCATGATAAATCACCCTCATGACACAAACTAATGAAGACTAAGAAATTGGAAAACTCAAAAATCTCTTGACAGTTCAAACTGTCAGCTTGAAGAGGCTCATCAGCTGCTTCTAAAAGCAGTACTGTAAGAGTGGTATAAAAATATGGAATTTTTATTCTTTTACTGAAAAAAAAAAAAAAAAGAAATTAACTAACCTTCACATACTGATTAACTCAGAAAAAAAAATAATAATTTTTGTTGGCTTTACCCAAAATGTGATGTATGAAAGATGCATCTGTCATACTATAAGTGCCAAAAAGGGCACCAAACAAACCTTCTTTTTCTTGAAGTACATGGAAAAGTCATTATTAGCAGCAGCTCGAATTACACTAATGAAATTAAATACACTTAATGTTTAGTAAAAAACCCATGATAAAGAGCACCTAATAAAAACCCAGTGTTTTAGAGAAAAATACAAACATTCCATTTTATTTTCTGAATACCATGAAGGGAAAATACTGTTTTCTAATGTCTCAGTAAAACTAGCTCTTTTTGTTCTGCTGAATCCCTTTCCTAATAGCCTCATAGTATAGAAAAAGATCAAATCCACCAGATCCCATATTTAAGTATGCAATATATATAATATATAAAATAATATATAGTATATATAAAAATATATACAAATATTTAAAATAATAAATATATAATAATATATATAATGAATTATATATATATATATATAAAAATCCCCCAAATGCCAAATCCCATATTTAAGTATATAATATATAATAAAGGGTATATAACATATAATAAAGGGTAATTGGATCTCTTTATACTTTCAGTACAATTTGAATTTTATTTCATAAACTAAAATTAAATTTAGTCTTAAAAAAATAGTGTGTGAAATAGAGTTATATGGCAGGTGTTGCCAGCTCCATGCTCCCTGCACAGCAGACAAAATGTTTTTCAGACAATATATATTATTAAGAGAAGAGAAGTGAAGAAAAATGTTTACTTGGCTCTGGGGCCAAGGAAGTGCTTTGCTTTAACCTTTGTATAGCATGTTTAAGAAATATTTGAAAACTGTCAAAGACAGTACAGCAATGAGTGTGGGGTAAGGAGGAACAATACATTTTGCAGGTAAAATGGCCTACAGTTAAGTCTTCTAATGTTCAATTCACTCAGAGTTTAACTTAAATAGCTCTTTAAAAATATCCAACAGTTTTTCCCAAGCCAAAAACGTTCTGAATAATAATAATAATAATAATAATAATAATAATAATAATAATAATAATAATAATAGAAGTTGTGCAATGAATCGCATCTTCACCTTCCTAACCAAAAACATAGATTGTTCATTTCTGTTTTTCTTGAGACAGCAGAACTTCATGCTAGATTAAAAAAGCATCGAGGGTTGGATGAGCAGGCAGAATGAAGCACTCCATTCCTATACCGGCAACTCCAGAACACTGTTAAAACAGCAATGGCAGAGTCATTTGGATAACCCATGGACGGTTGCTCCTGGGCATCTCTTTTTCAGATATAAACTGCTGTAGTAGAATCCACACAAATAATCATTTTTCCAGCACAAATGTGGTGGCATTTGTTAGGAGGATAGTCTGTGAATCTCTCAAACCGAGCAACAAATGCTATATCAACAAATACTTTCAATTTAGTATTGCTTATGTGAGCTAAATCAATTGATGAATAAAAATAAAACTTTTTTTTTTTTAATCCCATCATAGTTACCGTGACTATTTACAGAAATGTATGATTTAGAATTTGATCATGATAGCTGAAAAATCAGTTTGTATGTATAGCTTTATGGTCCGTATGTACGGACCATAAAAAAAAAAAAAGCATGTGCTTTTTTCAGCCTTACAAGTAGTATTTTTATTTTACAGAACATAGCCAATTAACAGTGATTAGAAACATATGAAAATTCACTTCTTCCTCTACCTCCCAATATTTGCATTGACCCTTACAGTGGAAGGAAATCAGCTCCTGCTTTTCCACTTTTATCTACAGAAGCTAGAATAATCTAATGCCTTGAAGCATTGTGATCTGCTCTGTTCATTAGGTTTATTAATTTTATTGAAAATTTTCAGACTAGAACCTGCACCAAAAAAAAAAAAAAGGCAAAACAGCAACAGGCAGATGGAATTTATGGTGCCTTTTGACAGGCTATTTTGAAAAAAAACAGGAAAAAAGGCAACATTTTATTGTGTCTGGGCCATAGAAAAAACATACCGTTAGTCCCTGCTGAGGAAATTCAGAACATTTCCACACATCCTTGGAAAGGTGATGTCCTTTAGGAAGGACATCAGACTTGACATCAGACCTTCTCCCATCAGACTTACAACTATTGGAGACCCAGGATCTGAATTTCCTTCATCAGGAGTAGCTATGACTCTAAACTGAATTTAATCACAAGAGTTTTTTCCACACTCAAGTAATATCAGTTAAACCACTTTAACTTTTTTTTTTTTCCCCAATTTCCAGATTTTTTTCCATTCAAAAAATTGACTCATGGAAAGCAAAATATTTCACAGTAACCTGAATTTTGATGGAGTTGTTTTATTTTTGTTTGTTTGGGGGAAGTATTTTTTGTCGTTTTAATTGATTTAACTTTACAGAGCCTTATGAAACCTTAAATTTATTTAAATTATTTTTGAATCAGATGTTTTAGTTTTCTGGTTTGGTTTGGTTTTCTATCTCTAAAATAACAGAAAGAAAAATCAGAACCATACATTTCGATATACTTATTGTTTCAATGAAACAAATCTGTGAAGATTTTGTTTCCTGGAAAAGTTTTTTTTAACAATTAATGTTGGGGGAAAGAAAAGAAACACAGCTCTGATTACATTATGTTGTTATTTCTCAGATTAACAATTATGGGATATGAACACATCCAGAGTATTTTTCACTTCGTATACTATTTTTTTCCTTTTGTGATCTTGCACTTTAAAGCCCCCAAAATAGAACTGTTTCTCTGAACTCAGATGAGCTGGCACAAAGCTCGCCAATATAAGCAATGCCTGGCATGTAATCAAAATGGAGTTTGTACAAACATGCAGCTTCTGCTGTTCTCAATAAAACCACATCAGAAAAACATTGTTTTAAAAACTACAGGGCAAATTCAATTTAATTGTGAAGTGCTATTTTTCCTCTCCATTTCCACACTGTTGTATTCACCATACTATAAAGGAACACTGGTTGCTTGAAAGAAACAATGTTCTGATTAAGATTTACCACAAACCCAGGCTTGTGGTATACATGACCATTGTCACAAAATGCAGCAGTTGTGCAGCCACACAGCACTCACCCCTCTCATTCTCAGGGCATTCCATTTAGCCTGATATCATACCAAGGAAATACAAGGAAATAGATGAAGGTCTAGAAATTTGTGTTAACATTTTTTTTTATGCAAGCTGTGATGGATAAGATAGTACAGCTTTTGTATTTTTTTGAAGAAATGAGAAAATTGTCCCTCTCTGGAGGGATGCAAAATTCTGCCTTCCTGAGTGAACATTTCAGAACATCCTTACTTGTGCATTGAGAAAGCTTCTTGATTGGGAAGCAGAGCAGACAGAGCAAGATAACTAATTATTATGGAGCTTGAAGTACTGTCAGAAACCGGCAAACTCCTGATTAAAATAAGGACTAGATTCTAGATATGCCTTTAACATCCCAGGGACCTAGAGTGGATAGCATAGAGTATGTTGCAATCCAAAAAGATGCATGGAGCTGTTGACCTCAGGGCAAAACTAAAGGAAAAGACAGTATTTATGAGGACAAGTTAGAGTAAGATTGATTTAGAAGGCCAATAAATTTACAACAGAAGAGAGCTCTATAGAACTTTTCTGTTGGTATGTTCATTTAAAGAAAAGTTCAATGTCATGGTGTTTAAGCATTCTGAAGCTTTATGGTCATGGAGTCCTAAGACAGACTGTAATGCTTGTAATTATGACACTGTCATTTTAAGACTCTTGTTGCTTGTGAATTTACCAAAGAAAGTGTTCAGAATCAAATTTCATGTAGCAGGATCTGTCTGAGCCAAGCTTTTTTTTTTTTTTTTTTTTTTTTTTTTCTTTTTTCTGAAGAGTTTCAACTGAAACAAACAGTAGATCATTTCTAAAAAGAAGAGGAAGGAAAAACCCAACATTACAGTATACTTTGCTGAGGAGCTCTAGCATGAGGAGTATGAATGGGCTTCAGAGGCTGGAGGACCCTGTAGACTGATGGAGCACAGGATTAAAACTACTTTTTTCATTTCTGAGTGCTTTGGAAGTCAACACTAAATGCTTTGCAGTCTTTGTGTTTTCTGTACTGCAATACAAGGTGTAACAGTAATGGATAATATGTATAATTTAGCAATTGTTTAGTTACTGCAGTACTAAAGCATGATGGAGTCACTTTATTTCAGTACAAAGTTTACTATTATTATGAATAATTAATATTATTAATAATATTGTTCTCTTCATATATGTATTATATATATTATAATGTATTATATGATTATAATTTATTAACACCTCATATACTATATATCATTGAAACAATTAATAATATTATTATAAATTAATTATTATTTGAATTAATTATTATTAATGTTATTGATGAATTATTATTATTATTAGAATAAGTTTATATTCCACGTCTAGCTAAAATTAAGAATGCAGACGTAGCATACCACAGAATCATAATTAACGTACCATACAACTTAAACAAACAGAACAATAGAAAATAAGTTAAAAATAGGTCAAATTCTGTGTTTTCACTCTTACTATTCATGAGTGGCAGACATTTGTGAAACTTTGTTCTACCCATCTCATTACAAAAAGAACATAACCCAGTTTATGTTAAAAAATGGCTCAAATTATTTAAAAAATGAATACAAGTTTCCATTGCATGAAAATATCTTTTTATTTGTTTAACCAGTGAAAAAAAAAAAGTGACTCAATCCCACAGGTTCAGTTATGTTATGACTGGGGCCTCCAGGCATTACCAACAATTTGGATTACTAAAATTTCCTAAATAAAAGGGATTTAACAGTGTTCCTGACACTTTGGCCTACGCCAGGAGGCTGCTAATATCAGATATGAATGTATGCTTTGGTAATGTAAGCATGGCATGTAATTTGAAATTAGTCACTGAATGGCAGTGTTTGCAGTCAGGTACAGTTAGAATTTAAGTAGGACTACTCCCATTCTTCTTAAAATTCCTTACTGCTTTGCATCTCAAAAAATCTAAAATTGTATGTCAGTTAAACATTTACCTTTTGTTTCCTGAAGCCATTCATCTGTGCAACAGGATTATCATAAAATATGCTTTGCCCTTAAATACTACCTGATATTTATTTTTAAACAGGTAGCAGCTCCTAACTCAGTTCTTGATCCAATCTAAGGTATAACAAACAAAAAACAAACAAACTAACAACAATGAAATTACAATTTGCAGTAGTTTATGCCAATGCGAACAATAGGTAATATTAGTTATAGTATAATTAGGATCTCAGAAGTGAAGGTGAACTCAAATAAAACATAGGTCCTTGAATTTTCATCCTGTGTTAAGATTACAACACCTGGGTCACAAAAATCAGGTGCCTGCGTCCTAGAAACAGTAATTTCAGGCAGTCCTTTTAATGCATCAGATAGTACAAAAGGTCAAAATCATATAAAGAAGCCTAGCTTCAGATTCTTACTGCAAATTTTAAGTTACAATATTCGCTGTGTTGTAAACTAACCTCCTCCCTGAGATGATGCTAAAGTTTATAGAATTGATTTGTTTCTGTTTTGTAGCACTTCTGCAAGTCTGCTTCATAATAAAAAACAGAACTTTGGAGACAAATCAAGAATGCTGCTGTTTGTTTTATTGGGGATTTTAACATTGTCATAGCCAAAAGCATGGCAATACATGTGCACACACTTTTTTAATGATCCAGAAAATATTAGTATTGAGAGATTTAAACACTGAGACGGCATCCACTGAGACAGCTGAGAAGCTCCCGGTAGAGCTTCTGTTAGAAACAACTGAATTATGGAGAATGGAAAAAAAGTAGGTATATGGATTGTAATTGATATTATTTTACCCCCAGAATTTTGGTCTCCCAAGCTTTTGGGGGGGTTGATTCTGCTCACATTTTTGAAACTGTCAAAAATGAGGTATACAGAAGTTGATGTTTCCTACAAAACTGCTTTTTCTGATATGGTCTAATTTACCAAAAAACAATAGAACATACCAGTTTTAAATCAGAATGTATTAGATGACAATACTGAATGGTCAAATCACAAAGAAAAGGCTCTGGTTCCAAATCTAAAAACATTTATGATTATTCTTAACCTTGTTCATAAGAGACATTTTATTTCAGTTCTTTAACACATACAAACAGTAAATTTATGTCCACACACACACACACACACAAAAAAAAAGTTTGTCTAAAAAGAAGGGAAAAGGATGAGTATATATAGGTTTTCCTGATCAATTAGGCATCAATGAACAAAATAAGGCAACTGAACTATAGTTTATCTTTTAGATGTCTGTGGCTAAACAAGTTTCATTAACCTTCTGGGACACTACTAGTCAATATGACAATTTAGCAGAACAGAATAATTCCACTCTAAAGGACATCCTCATCACACAAGTAAAATGAGATCTGTAGAACATGAAGAAACTTTAAGTAGATACTGTAAAGACCATGTACATATGTCCTGCTCAGCATTTTTTCTTTCACATTATTAGCAATATATGTCTTTCCTAATCCATAAGCATTTGAAATGTGGACCTTTTGAAAAGTTTTATTTTACTTTTCATGAAAAGTAGAGTGTTTCCACTCCCAAATTAAATGGAAGAAGTTTAAATCAGTAATGAGTGTAGCTGAGTACTTTCTCCCAAAGTATACTATTTTGTATATATGGTGTTTTTTAATTCCTAATATCCTAAGGCACACACAATTTTTATAGCAATAATTCTGATAATCAAAAGCAGAAAATAAATTTTCCAGAAATTACTTCTCAGTCATCAGATCTTCTCCTAACATAGTTCAATGTACCCCATTCTCCATGCCTGTATGTCGAATTGGTTACTTATTTTCTTATTTATTTAACATGTTGGCATTGCTGAGTCAATAACAGTTCCCTGTAATGGCAAGCTGGATTATATTCCTTTTCCTGTACCATCAGGCTTACTATAAACTGATTACAGACTACCATGCCAAATTTTGTCCTTCCTTATACCTGCAAAAGCTCAACTTTTAAAGCTCACAAAAGAATTTGGACAGAATATTTTGATTATAGCTTCCAATACTTGTATATTTGGATGAGACTAATAAAACTAAAAATCACAAGGATGATCAAAATCCAGATCATTTCACAATCTTTTTTAATACAACATAAAAGAGAAACTGAAAGAAAAAAAAAATCAAAGATGACTCAGTGTTGTACTTTAAATTCCAGTGACTGAAAAATTGCACAACTTATAGAATTGCAACTATTTCCTGAGGATCTAAGTGGAGACATTTTTAATTACACCATTTTTATAGTTTTTTTTTTGTTGTTGTTGTTGTTTTTTAACATAGTTTACACTGTAAACTATTTCCAGCTCCAGAATTCAAAAATAGGATTGCATCCTTCTTTTTAATGAAGTACGGTAGAAAAAACTTTTTTCCACTCTTGCTATACTGTAACTTTCTAATATATTTTTAAAAAGTCTAAGGATCATAAAAAGCAAAGAAGCTAATAAGTTCCCTACCAACTTTTCATATTCAATTAAGTTTAATATTTTATGCAATTCTAATCATAATCAATATAATAGTAAGTGCAATAAATTTACTATTTTTAACTAAAACTTTTTGGAAGATATTCATGAGTTATTTCTTGGAAACCTTCCATTTTCATAAACATGCTGTTTTAACAAGATATTTATGATTTACTATATGAAAATGTAGTAAGGCTAGCTGTACCTGAGCACAAGACCTTAACTTTATCTTTTTTAGACTATTTATAACACATTCCGAATTACAAGATTTAATTAAGAGCAAAAGTTACAAACTGCTGTAGACCACATTGATAGAGTCAGCTGGAACAAGACAGTGAATTACTGTAACAACTTGTAGTCCAAAGGAAAGCATTAAAAGCTACATTGGATAAGATTGCAGCTAAAGCCTTGTTTATGCATAATTCTTTATTGTTAAGTTTCATAAAATTGTGTTTCTCACTAAAGGTAAAAGACCAAACAGAATTACTGGACTACATCAAAATGTGTCATCTGACAACTACAATTTTGTGTCATCTTTTTAACCTCTTTCCTACTAACATTTCTAAATTCTTTTTTATCCTTTCATAAATCAAAACTTTATGTTCATAGATTTTGAAGACCTCTTTATCCTTCTTCACATAACTTATGCATAAATCATGAACAAATGTTCAGGGGAAAAAGTTGTCAATACTTCTAAGACTAAGAATCATTCTTATGAAACTTTTGATGAGTGGATTTAGTAACTCATGGCTCAATAAGTACTGGCAAGAGTTAACAGATTATTGTAAGACAGAAAGAGTTATCTCTGATAATGCACAGTCAGTAAGAATTATAATGACATTGTAGTTTTGTTTTACTGCAGCTCTTAAATTACTGAGAAAAACACTCATTTTACGTTTAATCTTTTTGTAGAATGTTCAATAATCAATCCTGAATTTTGATAGGATAACAGGTATAAAATATGAAATCACGAGTTTTTGTTGTTGTTGTTTTGTTGTGTTTATTAGGTTTTTACCAATTAGGATTCTTTAACAGTTTATGCACAATACCCTTTCTGATCCAATCTACCATGCTTTTCAAACCCATATAAAGATGGGTCATCTGGGTTCAAACAGCCAGTCATAAGGATTCAAAAATGGGAGTGAAAAATGTTAGTACTTTAATTAATATTAACTAAAATATCTGTGATTTTTTTTATTATCCTACTTCTTGATGTGAGTAGGAAAAGTAAGTGCTGCTAAATTAAAAATGAACTTAAGGCTCCATGCATCTAAACTAACTGGAATAGAAAGATTATACTAGTCAAACATCCAAATTAGCATCAGAGAGCATGAAATGCTTTTGAATTATTTGATTCTCAGTATTTAAGCAAATTGTAATGAAAAGAAACATCCAAAACTTAACTTTAGTTTAAAGATTAAAAAACAAAATAGAAAAAAAGTATAACTTGGGGATGCATCTAGGGACCAATCAAAACATACTTTAGGGAAAAAAAAAAAAAAAAGTTTTCTGTTTTCTATAATACAGTAATTTCAAGTTGAAGTCCAGAGGGAGGATTCTATTGTTTACTGTCATTGTTCATGTCCTTATAAGTTTCAGTAACACCACAAGATCTCTTAGAACAATATTTACAGTAGTTTTTCCCCTCAGCAAACAATATTTAATATGAATATATAAAGTTTTAAGGTTTGACTCATCAGTAAAATGTTATTTGAACATCTGTTTTTCTTTTAAAGATTTTTATTGAATTATATTTTCTTTTTCCACATTTTACAATTTTTGAGTATTAGAAGACAATATTCAGCTTCATGTTGTTGGTGTGTAAAGACCTCAGCTAATTCTGAATTGTTCAAACAGGATACAGCATTTTGTTCCAAAAATGCCGAAGTCTAACACTGATGGCAATAAAGATGAGACACTTCCACAAGTAAAGACAGCAGAACCACTCTTTGTTTTTTAATGCTATTCATGTTGTTCAAATTCTATACTATACACTATATTATATTACATTCTCTGTATACCATATTAAATTACCTTACATATGTTTTAGATGTGACTGTGGTCACTAATATTAAATCAAGTGAACACCTATCCAGATCATGTTTACTCAGTCAGCTCTGATTTTTTTATCTAATCTCAATAAATAAGTTAATAAATAAAATAGATAGAACCCAGTTAGATAAATCACTGCACACAGATCAAAAATTTTAGAGGAATTTATTTGTCTACAGATAATTTACTGTGCATAGCTCTAAGAATTTAAATGAATTTGTCTACACATATAAAAGCAATCTGCCTTTTTAAATCAGGAAAATGTATTTCCTTCTTGTAAGACTTAAATTCTTCTCCATATCAAGCATTCATATTTAAGATACATCAGCTTTTTCATGCAAGCATGTCACTGTGTCCAAATGTAATTGTTATATCCTGCTCTCAAGACTGTTAAAATTTAATTTCAGTTCTGTTACTTAGCTAAAATTTTCCTATCTCAAGACAAGCAATACTCAATGTTACAGTACCATTCTTACCATAATTTACAGCAATTAATATTCAATAAAAATGTGCCTGGAATATCCACTTCACACTTGTGAAGAGCTTGATTAATTTCTAGTAAGTTGCAAACACAACCAAACTTTTCACACTGTTGGAGCAATAATAATAATAATGACATTATTTTATATTTAGCAGTTACTGAAGACTGCAGGAATTTTTCACTTGACAGTAATGCATAAAGCAGAAAAAACAGTGCACCTTTACTTCTGTTGTCAGAATATTAATTATCATTGATCATATTTTTTTCAATGCAGAGACCTAAGATCAATCTACTATACTGACAACTGTTGAAATATTTTTTCTATGTGGAGTTACCTAACAAACACATCACAACAGGAGGCCCGAGCAACTATGTCAACTGAATCTGAAACATAACGATTCAATATACTTTTGTGTTGCCTTATCAGATCTTACCTTAAGTTTAGTTAGGAGGAGTTCGTGATCTTGTAGTAGTTTTTTAGTTTCATCTTGATTGCTGCCAATTTCTAATAAATTTGGTGTTGATTCAGCCAGCTGAAGCTTCACCCATTTTCCACACTGTAATAAATTAAAATTACGGGCTTCAGAAAACACAGGATTTTCTTTATTTATTTACTCACACAGACTCTCAGTTCACACATACTTTCTGTAAGAGGATCACAGGGACACATATACGTCCTCAGTTGTAGAACAAAGACAGAGGTTACAATATAAACCTAGCTTTATTTGAAGCAGCTATCAAAATGATGGACTCCAGTTATCCAGTCTCTGATGGGATTTTGCTTTTGCCTATGAAGAGTAGATTATCACAATGAATCAAAAACTTACCACCAACTCATCTCCGCTTTCAGCTGAAGACTGTGCAGTTAAGGAAACTCAGATTGGGAAGGAACAAATATTTTTCTGCAGATATAGTAACTCTAATACCACATTTTATTTCTAGCACACAAATCCAACATACCTGAATACAGAGATTACACAAATCTATATACAGAGATTCCACAAAGCAGCAGGGACAATTAATAGCTGTTGGAATAGGAACCCAAACAGCTATCTCTCACATTGTCCTGGAGGATATACAAAGAAAGGATGCATGACAGCAACCCAAAGCATAACTAATTCTTTCCTCCCTGTGCTGCAGAACTGCTACAGTCTGAGAAATACAAGTCATAGAGGATGGTGACCAGGAATGAAGCAGTGTTGCTACTGAAAGCTAGGACACAAGGAACCCACAGCAAGGAAAAATTAGTGTCTTCATCCTACACTTAAGCATCTTTGAAACAAAATCACTGCCCTGTGACAGCAGATGGAGTCTCCCAGAAGGGGTCAGAACTGAAGATGGAACATTGCCACTGGCACAACTGAAGTAACCCCATACTGAATAATCACCCGAATTTGGTGACAGCCTGAACACATTATCACCTTATTCTGCACTATAGACAAACTCCAGTGGCTGAGGCTAGGGTGCTTTCCAAGTTGCCTGGAAAATGAATAATTAAACTGCCAAAAAACTTCAGCTTGGATGCAGTACATAGAACTCCAGGTTTGCTTTATGCCATGTACCAAAATTTTGTGTGAGATGAAGGTACAGATTCCAGCTCATAAACAGGCCTTTAGGTTCTCATAAGTAAAATTATATACACACATCAGGACTTCTGTAAGTACATGGGTGAATATGAATTCACAGTTTTCAAAAATAAAAAAGTACTATAATTGATAATGAGTAGTTATTTCCAGCAAGCACTCCAAAACAGATAAATGCAATCTGCATTAACAGAGTTGGTAGCAATAATTTTACATAACAAGCAGCCTTACTTAAAAATTACAACTATTGTAGTTGAGTCTCCTCAAGAAGTAATACATGTTTATAAACACATTTTCAAGGCACTCTTACTTTTTAAATGAAAAAAAAAAAAAAAAAAAAAGGAATTACTTGCCTCTAGGAGCCTACATATTTTGGGCAAATGATTTATTCTATTTAAAAATAAAAAATGGGGACAGAAACAGTGTTTATGTCCAAGGAATCTCTATCAGATATTAACTAAATTACCTTGCCTTCTCATTTTGTACTAACTATTCATTTGTGCAGAATATTTAACAAAGTGCTAGCAGTTGCTGCCTTACCTTAAGTACAGCTATAACGATACTGGCATTCCCGGCATGAACAGCAACCGAACTGACAGTTGTTGTAGAAAGCTTCTGCCCCGAACTGGCTTCATTTGACATTGTGTTTCAAAATGGGACTTCATACATTAAAGCAGTCTTGGAAATGCTCTTACAAGGTCCACTGCTCATTTCAGAAAGCAACAAACAGGGCTTCTTGGATTCATTCAGTGAAAGAGCTCAGCTAACACTGATTACTCTGCCAAAAGGAAAGAACAGGAGGTTAAAAATAGACAACTCCATTGAGTTTATCATTCTTGAGAGAGAGATTTGACACACCCCTAGTTTGGTAGCATTAAGCTGTCTGTTCTTTTTTGTCACCATCTGAAGTGTCAAGTGCAGCAACCATGAACCTCATCTGGCACTGACTAACCAAAGAAAAAAAGTTTCTTAAATTAAAAGAGCTAGAAACAATTTTACTACTGAGGGTCTACAGACAAATATGGTTTTCTGAGGTTTCAAAGCATGCAACTATACAATCTAAATTTTCACATTCTACAGGTTAAAAAAAAAAAAAATCTTGTTTGCTAATTACTGAATACATCTGTTTAACATAATTCTTCCACTGACTCAGAGCATTTAAACCTTTATAATAAGTCAGATGCTGAACTAAAACAGACATGAAATTTTAAGCTAAAGTTTTAAAATATATAGTGACTGTAACAACCAAAGAAGGAATCTAAGCTCACCATATGAATTCTTAAGATGTGTTTTATTCCTTCCTAATGTTGTTATATCTGCTTTTCAATTGAATCATAAATTGTTTCTATAGTTTTGATTTTGTTCTAAATCAGCATTAGGAAGAGCTTGTTTAAAGGTTGCAATCCATTTAAACTTTTAACTCAGTGTAAGAAATTAATAGTATTAATGGTATTGGTTTGGCATATCAACTGTATCACCAGAAGCACTGAGCATGCCACAGGTAGCCTACAGTATGAGACAGCAGCTGCTAGGTTTCCTTCCACAGAACAGCTGAGAAGGCATAATCAGTGTTTAGGTTTGCAGGTCACTCAGGCAACACAATTCCACCGAACAAACTACATGTGTAACTCTCCTCAAAGTATCTGCTTGCTTCATTTGTTTAAAAGTAACACACAAATTTTTATCTAAATTAAATTTGCTAATTGGAGACTAGAACAGACACCTGCAGTGAAACCAAGATATGGAAGAAAAATATAAAATATTTTGGACTGGAAGAAACTTAGTTACAGGGAATTTGAACTGATATGTCAAGATCTTTTCTTTTTCTTTGCTTGCTTGTTCACTGTCTCCTCCCTCTAATTAAAATCTTCATCTGATTTTTTCTTCGGAACTTGAATTTGGAACAGGGTATCTGAAGTGTGTTGTAGTGATTTGTGCTGAACTAAACAGGCTTGGCAAAACGAATAATCCCCAAAATAGAACCTATTCCTTGTGCCAAAACAGAACCATGAATCCTCAATCTGCCATCAAGAAAGCAAATATAATGTACTTTTCTAAAATTTCTCCTATTTCCTGCAGGAGGCCCAGGAATACCTTCCAGTGAAAGAAGCATGACATCGGTATTCATGAGACTCGTGTGAGCATTCATATAATGGACGTGGGCAGAACAAAATGTTTGAAATTTAACAGCCACTCAAAAACTGAAGGATAGTCATGAAGAAAACTCAACAATTGAAGCTGAATAGAAAGCCCTATTTTGAATTGACTAGAATGTACAAGATCCCTTGTACAAAAATTATTAAATATGCAAGATTTCTAAATAACATTCCAGAAGACAGCGAGTTTGGGTTTTCCAACCTGTGGAGAAGACTGAGAGCAATTAGGGCTTGACTGCTGGAAAAACTTACTGGAAAAAGTAACCTGGCCTCTAATTAGTCTCATAAGAGGAATTCCCAGCCAATTTTAGTACCATATTGAAGTGTGTCCTTGAGTATCTCACAAGCACACTTGAACAGTGGTTTTAATGGCACAAGTTGGGTCATTCCATCATCTCAGAGTAACCCGGCATAAGAGATTTTTATCACTCAGGTTAAATGAGGAAGCATATTTTGTAGTACTAACAGCCAAAATTGTGGAAAAAACACCACTCAAAAAGTTGACCATAGCAATTTTGGCAACAGCTGAGTCAAATGATTCAAAATGTCTAATAATAAATGCATGGATATTCTATTGATTTGGCTTAAGCAAAGCATATGAGATAGAAACAGACAGATATGAGATAGAGTACCAGAGTACCTGTAGCATTGCATGGGTTTGTTGTGCCCCCCATACAGGACCAGACACGTAGTCTTGAACTTCATACTGTTGGCTTTGGCCCATCTGTCCAGTCTAACCAAATCCCTCTGTAGAGCTCTCCTACCCTCAAGCAGATCAACACTCATACCTAACTTCTTGTGTCTGCAAACTTACTGAAGGTGCACTCAACTATCCTCATCCAGATCATTGACAAATATACTGAAGAGAACAGTCCCCAGTACTGAGCCCTGGGGGACACCACTAGTGATCAGCTTCCAGATGGATTTAACTCCATTCACCATGGCTCTTTGGGTCCAGCCACCCAGACAGTTTTTAAATGAACAAAGCGCACACTTTTTCAAGCCTTGAGCAGCCAGCTTCCTCAGGAGAATACTGTGGGAAATGCCAGGTACCATCTGTAACAACTGTATGTAAAAAGGATTTGAAGACATAAGTATGACAAAACATTTCACTTTCAACATGGTATCTTATTAGTGGCAATGGAAACCCTAATCACAATTTTGACATGTGTATAGGGAAAACACTGAAATAAGCGCTTCTTGGAGAGACCCGTGCTATGAAGGCTACAAGAAAACAGAAGGAAATGGAAGCACTTGCAGACATTACCCTCAGCTGTTACTCAGGGCCAGAGAGACAGGACAAGAGGGTGCTGGGCAGAAAATGTCGCCCCAGTGCCCAGAAGGCAGAGCAAGGAAGAGAACAAGTTACCCCAATGCTACCAGCAGGGCTGTATGATTATGACACAGACCATAGCCCAGGTGAAGGGCAGCTCAGCCTGGTGTGGCCTTGCTCCCCTCAGCAGAACTGGTGGGAGAGGGACACCCCGCCACCCCGCCCATATTACCACAGCAGCTGCAGGCCCTGGCCCACAGGTACCTCAGGGCACACAGACTGCTGTCAGAACTCCTGAGGAAGGGCAGGTGCCCTACACCGGGGGGGAGGGGAGGTGTGTGGGGTGGCAGGAAACGACTATTACCTCCCCACACCCAAAACAGGGTTACTATTATTTGTAAGGGAGAGGAAGAGCCAGCCCAGGTAAAGGAGATTAATTTTAGGTGGATAATGGTTGAAGTATGGGCAGAAGCCATTTCCCTGTCAGTGATGAGTCCACCAGCTTAAGAAAAGGCATGTGTAAAACAGTGACCCCAGTGGCTCCCCCATTTTTATTTTATTTTATTTATTTATTTATTTATTTGCCATACTTGCATACTACAAGAAGAGAAGGCACAGAAATCCCAGTAAAGGACTAGGAAATGACAGTGAAAGAGTGCCCAAGGAGTAAAAGACAACCCCCAGCAAAAAGTGTAGAGAAAGAACCATCATCCATGTATGAACTAATGTTTTACACTTCCCAGATTTATCTTATTTAAAAACATATTAGCATATTTAAGCATTATAGCTTGTATCTTTCCACTCATCCTATTCATCACCCTAATGAAAACCCTTCTACTCGTGCTAGATTATCACCAGTCCCGAGGATGCTTCATGCCACCCAGAAAAAGCAGCGGATGCTTCATGCCACCCAGAAAAAGCAGCACATTGAGAAAAAGCTACTTGAAAAGCACTGTCACATGAAGCAGAGAAAAGACCAAAAACAAGTTATCCTGGTTGATCCCTGATGTACTGAATGTCTCCGTGGAAGCAAAACAATCTGCTGTGTAAAATCAGAGTGTATCAGAGATGAAGAAACTTGCAAACAGTTTAAGCTAATTTTGTGTATATGAGCACAATCTTTATTTATGTTCTTCCAAGAACAACATTTAAAACAACCCATATGGTAAACAGACCTGGAAAGCAGTGACAGCTGATACTTTTCAATCCATTAGTCATTAATTTTTCATGCTCCTCTTTCATCCCACAGCACTCTCTTCCTTGTTACCCTCTTACTGGACCCTAGTTGACTTCCACAAAGTATACATACTATTTGTACTTGGCACTTGTCAAAATAGTACCTAAGTCCTCAATGATAGAAAAGATCCACCAAATTTAACTAGGGCTTACAGCCACATTATATCACTTCAGCCTCCATGCTTATTTTAAGGAAGCTCTATAACCTTTACATTTAAAAGTCCAGCTCCTAAATTTTGTGTAATAGACCATTATTGCTAACATTTTATTTATTTATTTATTTTTTATAAAAGGGCAGTCTTGCTGTTCTTTACTTGACTCATATACAGGGTAAAAAGGAATGCTGACAAATAAGGACCAATTACATTTTTATTCACTAGGCATCACAGAGGGGGTGGGGGACAAGCAACACAGGTCTCTGCAATAATTCTGAGGACATTGGCAGCTGTGACTGATTAACAGATGCATCTCTAAACTAACTCATCTGAACAGATGTCTCCAAATCCAAACACATTAATTACTCAGTATCATCTTTCTTTGAAAGCTTAATTTTATTTCTACTGTCACAGCCAATAGAAAAAAAAATAACAAACAATCTGGATTTATAACTTTCCTTAAAATAACAGCTACAGGAAAGACTGAAAAAAAAAAGAGTGACTTGACTTCTCAAATGTCAATGTAATGGCAAAACATAAATAAGGAAAATGTTAACTGTTGAATAGGGTGACAAGATTAAACAAAAAAAAAAAACACTACCATGTGTGAAACATGAAACAATCACATCTCATTCCACCTGGGATGTGGGAGAGAGCAACCTGTGTGTCCTCTTAAGTTTACTGAAGAAATGGCAGAGACCACCTTCACTCTCCATGTGATTCTGAGGAAACTAGGCTTTCTACAACAGCACCAGAGGGGAAGCTCAACATATGTATCTCACCAGGAGTTGTCCAAAACACCCATACTCTGTAGAATACAGAAATGCAGCAGTTTTAACAGTTAGCTCACAGGTACAAGCCTGTCAACAGAAAAAAAAAGAAAAAAAAAAAAAAAAAAGAAGAAGAAAAAAAGCACAATTAAACTGTGGCCCAGTGCATTCAATTCTATCAGGAGAACAAAGATATTAGATAGCTCATTAATCTGTTGTTTGGCCTTCATGAACAGCAGGAGAAAAAGAACAGTTTATTAAACATTATTAGTGTTTTCCCTCATCCATGCATGTAGTCAGCAGGACTTTTGTTACTAAATTGCTTGGGAGCATTTGAAATTCCTTCCTGATGTGCTGTGTTAGTGCAGAGGAGTATGCATCCTGCACCAAATATAGATGTCAGCCAGGCTACACATTCTCCCTGTAAAAAAAAAAAAAAAAAAAAAAAAAAAAAGATGCAGATTGTATCCTAGATCTAGTCTGAAGGCAGCTACAAACTGTCCAGCTAATAAGGTAATTACACAATAACAGTAAATAACAGTTTTGCTCCATGTTGCCAATTTCTGGTTTATATTTATAATTTAACTGTATTAAAAAACTATTTCCCTTTATTTTTCAATGTTTATACACATAGATGCATATATTACACTCAAAATAAAACCAGCTGTTAAAAACACATATGGACTGCTCAAAAATATACCATCAGGGTAACTAGGTCTGGGGTCTACCATTTAAGAGTGAGACATCTGTTTAACCTCTTCAAAAGTAGTCAGTGAGCAATGATACCAAAAAGATTTGTATGAGTCATTCATTTAACAAGACTAATTAAATAGATAATAAACATACTAACCACACACACAAAGAAAAAAGTCAAACCATGTTGTTTCTATTGTTTGGAAGAGTTGATTTAAATAGGCACAAATTTCAGAAAGCTCAATTTAGAGCAAAAAGCAAAATATGTTACACAGTCCCACTTCTAATAACACATTGCTTTAGACATCTAATATTAGGAAGAATTTATCTAGAAAAGCTAGATTCAATGGGGTAGCTGAATTTCAAGTGTTAAGAACCATGAGACTTTAGAAGGCTTTTTAAAAAGTCATTTATCAGTGAAGTTATAAATAGGAGCACTTTGTTTTGTTTTAAAGCGGTAACTCCATATAGTGCAACTCTGCTACTTGAAGGTTTGTGCTGCTGAGCATTCCTCTATATGTTCTAGTCATACATTTCCATCTTCCAAATCATTACCTCAAACAGCAAGCACACAACAGATCCTTGTTGTCCTTATCACTTAAGTGCTGAATTGTGTGATCTACTTGAGGTAAAACAGCAGGAAGAATTGAGCTCTCCTTCCCCCACCCCCTGCTTCTTTGCCTGACACTGGGTTGTTAAACAAATGTGCGCTCACTGCTGACACCTAATGTAACTGGGGTGTGACTACAGTACATGAGAATCAGACCCCTTTCTTCCCAGGTTATCCAAGTGACCGTTCATGCCCTATGCCCTACAAAGGGTGGCACGTTACACTGCGTAATTTAAGTCCCACATAAAATTAGGAAGCATTGCCTATAATAACCCCCCCCCTCCCCTTTCAGTGCTAACTAAAATTAAGGTGGATTATCACACTACAGAATCACTGTGTGCCATTCACAGCAAAAACTACTGTAGTATGCCAGTAGAAATAGGTGATTTTTTCCTTGTTCTGGGACTGTGTGCTCAGAGTTCATTGAATATGAATGCTGCTGGATGCAGTAGCAGGTGAGCCAGTGCAAAAAGATTTGTTCAATAGACAAACTTGGTACCAAGACTCCTTTTCTCTCTCTCTCTTTCCACCCCTCTTCTCAGTTCTTCATGTTGGTGCCAAGTGATACTACAGCAACCAAGCTGTCTGCATGGCAACAATTATTATTTTTTTTTATTATTATTGTTATTTTTGCTCATGGTCTACCAAAGGCTCTGGGCCTGGAAAACTGAGGGCTGGCTGGTGAGATTGTATGATACTTAGGACAGCATCACCTTTCCTGTATCTTAGCTAGTGGTTTTGATATCTTCCTCCAGAACCTCAAGAATATTTTTTCCTCTCCTTTCTCCTGAGGGGTGTCCATATGGCTCCATAGGTCTTGGCTACTGGAAGATGTCATCTCTGCCTGCCCTTTGCCACTGGAGTGGAGAGGGTGGAGATGGGAGCCTGTGACCGTTTCCTGCTCAGGTAGAAACTGACTGAAGAAAGGGGAGATTAAAAGGAGTTAGCTCACTTGGTCTGATAAAAGCTTCTGTGAGACAGGGTAGGGGAAAGCAAGCTTGGGAATAGTTGTTTAAGGAGCAGCCACAGCTGTAAAAAGAGAAATTGACAATAGTTTGGAAAGCAGTAGGAGTCAGCTAATTGTGTTTCTAAAAGACTTCATCTCTCCACACACACAAATAAATGATTAGCCACCTTTGGACCTCAGGTTTCTCCTCTTGGAATTCAGCAGGAGACAGAAGTCATAGTTCTCACCATGGTAAAATAGTTTAAAACCAGGAAAAAAAAAGAACAATTTAAAGAATAAAAGTGATGAGAAGAAGGAACGTAAGCAGGGATGAGAAACAGAAAAGACTGGAAAACATTTTGAAACAGGAGAAGGCTGTTTCAAAGGAGAAGCTGAGAACTTCAGGAATGAATCAGAGGTTGATAACCAACAGTAAGTGCAAGGGCGTACACAGCACTTTGCCCTTTGTAGCAAGAGAACCATGTCAGAAATAATCTGAAGGACTTTGTGGGGAGGTGAAACACAGGTTAGTCAAACACCTAATTGTTGGAACAATTTAGATCATATTTGGATTTGAGCTTCCAGATTTTCTTCTGAAAAATAAATTGTATACATCGTAACAGTGCTCTGATAGCCTAACATGCAGTGAAAGGAGTCAGAAATTCACTACAAAACTGCACCACTGCTACAAACCAGATCAGTAAATTTACTCTGACCCCTCTGTTGGTGTTAGACCTGCGAGACAGAAGTTCTAGCTATGACCCTTTTCACCTTAGGTCATCAGCACTGATCAAACAAATCATTTACTCAAGAGTATCTTTTCCAAGAGCTTTAATCTTCTTACAGCATCCAGTAATGTGACCAGGATCCTTTTGTCCTGATAAAAGTCTTGTCCCATGAATCACTGAATATTTTATTTTTGTCTACTTTTTCCAGTTTCTCTGAATTGACAATTTCTTCTGAATTGACAGTCCACTAATGAGCTCTGCAGTCAGCTGCCTTGACCAAGAATTGCTTAATTACCTTGAATTTCAACCCTGAAAACAGGTCTGCACAGGACAATAATCACTGTGTTTGAAAAAGGATACAAACTGAAGTTTAAAGATATGGTAGTTGCAAGATTTTCTGGCGTAACCTCCTGTGATCTTCCTCACAGTATGGTTACAAAAGGCAGGCAACGTATATGCAAGGCTCTATACATGAAACAGAATTTGCAGCCTGACACAAAGCAGCACTGGATATCCTCTATATGTGATAGGGTTGGGGGCGGGAAGGAAGTGTCAAATCAAGTACAAATGTAAAAAAGCCTTGCATTTTTAAATTTGCACAGAGGTGATTGATTTGTTTTTAACCTTAACCCATTTTCAATATTGGACCGTTTGAGACAGAATACTGGGGAATACAATCTCAGATGACACATTAATTTACTTGAATGTTACGGCCTGAGAACAGTACTGTGTCCCCACCGGCAACAACAGCATTGCCAGAGTGCTGAGGTAAAGTTCACATCATGCAAAATAACTTTTATATCAAGGTTTTGACTGGTTACATTAAAACTCCACTAACATTTTACAGAGGGTTTTTAGGAGATACCAAGAATATCTACAGGGCTTATAGTAGATACCACTGTCTGTGCAGCAGGTTTTGCTCTAGTCTGTTTCTATTCTCTACTCTGCAAATGGCCATAAAACAGGCTTTTACTCTTAAGAGACATCTTGTCAGGCCCTGAGGTAAAAGAGATTTATGCTAAGTAAATTTAAAATAGTAATAATGCTAATGTATTTGCAAATTCCTAATGTTTCATATTTGTCTATTTTTGTAGTGTCTTGAAAATCATGCAATGTGTTATAGTTCTGATTTGAAAAAAAAAAAAAAATGTAATCATGCTCATAGCCAAAGTGGCAAGATAGAATATCACATTTAGAAAGATTTATTTTCTTTCCAGCTATACAACTACTGTGAGCTTTCTATTTCTTAGCTAAATCAAGAGGAAGTTAAAAAATAAATTATTTCACTGCCTTCATTTTTGAACTCCAAGACAGAGCTTTCATCAAACATAAGCAGTCCCAGGAATCAAAAGATTAAAAGCCTCACTTCAGTGAAGAAGCCCAGAATTTGGCCTAAATTAATTTGAACACTTGAAAATTCCTCTGTCATCCTTTCATTATATGGAAGTCTTTTCAGAAGGCAGAGCTAGATGACGTACCTAGTCAATGCAAGAGGATCTGCAGGAACTGCATGTTTTAGAACTTTGTCTGATGTGTTCCAGGCACGAAAACAGCATGCAGGACTACTTAATAAGCTTCATAATTTTTTTGAACACTTGATTCGATACTTACTAAATATTCTGTAATTAAATCCCTTTCTCTGAGTTACTCTTTCTTGCTGTGCTAGATCTGTTCTATTTGCAGGATATTTGATTAACCGCATTTAAGGGAGAAGCTTGATCTTCCCAAACATCCTTACAGCCCACCTGTTTGACACCATATGTTTTGTATAAATGTTTTCATTGCAGATAAAACCCTTCATTTCTATAACTGGTTTTATTACATGTGCATGGTTTTTCCCTCCTTTTTGCTAACTACTGCTCCTCAGGTCTCACTACCATATAAAGGACAAAAAAACCATCACTTCATTGCTCTAAGATGAAAATGATTCCAGTTGTAGTTTTTATATCCTGTGTGCACATACGTGACTTCCATAACTATATCATATCACCCACTACCAAACATTAATGAGACTTCCTTCCTAGCACCCCCGTGAAGCACGGAACTCAGCTGTCACCCCCTCCCAACACAGGCATGCGCATGCACACACTCACTGGAAGTAGCAACCAATTCTTCCTTGGGAACAATGAAGGAACACTTTAAAATACACATTGGATCACTTGCAAGGTCTTTTGCAAAACCGTTAGCAGAGAAGAAAGTTTAGTGGTAGAAATGTGGACATCTCTCTGATCAGGCCCAGGAAACAAAGCAATACTTAGAGAAGGGGCCACAGCCAACAATACCAAGATGAACCCCAGAAATTCACATTTCTGTTACCTGCAGGAGCAAAAGCCATGGCTTCTTCAGAAATGATTGGTCCTGCAGAGGTAACGCAGCATGAAATGATGTCTGCAAATGGCTGCCACCCAACAAATTGGCCATATATGATGGGGGAAAATGAAAACCTTACAAGGCTCATTGAGCATGTAGCTCACAGCAGCCTTTTTATGCCATTTCAAGAAAAGCAGTAATAAAAACCCTGGCTACAGCTGACCGCCTTACTGTGTGTCTTTCTATACATTTGTTTTGGAGAGGAAGGCCGTGTTCTGAGAGGCAGCAAGCGATATAAAACAGACAGTGGGGCATCACATTCACATCATCACCACAGATAAGTGGAGTAGCAGTCAGATGTGTTGAATACATTGTGCAATCTTCACCCTGCTGAGCCTAGCTTGCACATATCTATCATCCAATAGAGGCATGCAGAGCTGCATACAAGTGTTCAGAAAGAACAGTCTGCACTTAGTACCGGTTTTAGAACATGGCTTGTCCCCAAGTCTCTCTGAGTCAGGCCCACACCACCACACAAACATAATAAATATCCAGTAACCATGCTGTGTATGTCTGCAAAAATGCTCAAAACACCATGAAAGCTACTCTTTTTCCTAGCAGTCCAAAAATCCTTAAGAGAATGGAACATCAAGTGTTACTTACCACTTGCCAATGGCTTTAATAAAAATAAATCCTGGCATTATACTTCAGACAAATGTCTTAATGGAGCTCTCCAACCCACCAGAGCTCTGCAACCTCCAGTCCCGTGAGGCACAGGAACATCAGCAATCCATGCATGCTTGGAAAGTCAACAATGACATGGGAATGTGCTGTCACTTGCCCAGCATCTGCAACTGTTATTTAGAAAATGAACAGTGAACATGGAAAATAAATTCCGTCAAATGAGATAGTAAACCATACATTACAAAATTTGCATAAGTGAAATATGTCTAAAAGTGACACCACTGAAATTAATGCATTGACTAATTCTGAAAAAAAAAAAAAAAGATAACAGTAACAAAGAGGTGAAGTATTTGTTCATACTTTGTTCTGATGTAAAGTGTCTTGAGTAATGGGTCTCCCATCAGTGTCTGTAAGAAGCTGTTCTTACAGTTAAGATAAATTTCACTCTCCATTTCATTTCTATAATTTAATTTTTACCATCATACCAGTGAAACAGCTGAGTGACACTTCCTTTTAGGTTCTGTGTAGCTGAAAGTTGAGTTGTTAGCTGTTTTTGAACATAAAACTTGGGGTTGGTGAGAGCATCTAAAACTGATGCTATCATTTACAAATCAGAGTAAAAACTGCACTTTTAATTAATGCAAGAATGATCTACCAGTTAGTTCCTTCAGTACAGAATCAAAGTCACAAACAGGGCTAGATTCAGAAGGAGGGACCCAACTACACCAACCCTGCAATTTTCTTGGCATATTTAAGTCCTAACTGTTCTTCAAGATTGCTAGCAATGGAGATCCCCATGTTTCCAGACTATTGAATCCAGAACTTTATTAATTACTGCTGTTTGAGAATCTTCCATGTCAATCCTATTCCTAATCATCATCACCACCAAGATCATTATTTTTCCCTGGGCAACATCTTTCTACATATGCTGTTACATATCTCCATGACATCAAAACCTTTCCGTTAGCCTGAATCACCTCAGGTCCTGCACTATTTGCTCATGTGTGTATCTGAGATCTCTGCTTACCCTTATTGAATTCCATTAGGAAAAGAAAATAGAATTGGAAAATAATCTGTTGCACTGATTATTCACTCCCTCTTTTCCTATAAACATCTTGGGCATAGATAATTAGAATTAATGTTTGGTTTAAGATGTGGGAATGAACTGAAAGTTTTTAAGGCCCAACCTATAGGTACACTGTTAGTGAGCATTTATATCCACTCATATGGAGCCAGTGGTTCTCAGTACTTCACAAAGCCTTGAGCCTCTTCTGCACTGAGCTGTCACAGCCTTATTCTAACATGTGATATATACCAATAGTGAACTGCCCAAGCATCTGCTTACTGTGCCTGTTCCAGGACCCACAGCTACCATGAGACCACTTTTTTATTTTTATTTTTATTATTTTTTTTTTAATTTGCATAATATACATGTTGCTTTCCAATCCTGACAGTAATTGCAGCAGAACAGACAGAACAAGATTGGGATATGTAATGTCTGGATCCTCAGCGGAGCTCAGTATATTTGCACTTCCATAGAAGAAACTATGTTAGCTAGCTGTGCAAAGCAGTCATACATATCATTTTGGTCATATCGAGATAGTGGCATGGTTTACTATAGAAGACTTAGAGGTGATCTGAAGCTAAATCAGCCTTACCAGAGAAAGACTATTACATATCAAGCGTTAGAAGCCAAGGATATTTACATTAGGTCTACTCAGACATTTTAAGCACAGCAGTCACATGAATGAGTCAGAAGCCCCTGATATTGCTCTCCTTTTGCATATGTTATGCCCCTTGACAGAATAAAGATAAAAACCTTGCAAATATAATTTGTAATACATACTCATTATAAGCTACTATTTCAACAAGATTTCATACTGCAGACCATTAATTACTGTAACTAATGCAGTTTATAAACAAGTGATGCAGAATTGGAGACATAGTGCTTATTAATGACTATTGTCTTAGTTTACTTTTGTCTTTGCATTTTGTATTAAATATCAGATTTTTCTTGTTTTGGATGTTTCAAAATAAAGTTATCTCATCCAAATATTAGCAATAGCGTCAGCAGCTTTCTCACAGAGAATTGAACAACCAAATCCAATTTTAAATTATTACATTGAAAAAGTCTATATAAAAAAAAGGTCTGTGAAACTTCAGTTGATTTTAAGCTAGTATTAATGTAATTGCAGCACTACATCAAATGCATCAAAAGAATAATTGGATTTCCTCTGCCAAAATACCCTGAGAGGGGAAAAAAAAAATACCTTTATCACTTTATCAAAGAGAAACCATTGATTTTTAATGTTTTGTTGTTGTGTTTGAAGAGAAATTGCTTTATTTGACGCATCACTTTCCTGTGGAGAAAATATGGAAAAAGCTGAGAGAAGTAAATATAACATTGAATGACAGATGCATCAAGAAAACCTAGTGAGCAATAAAATGTTCTTTTCCTGCAGGCACTGATCTTTACTGTGAGCACAATATAGTTAGATGACAATACAAAACACTTAGATCTAGTTGTTAGTTCCTCACGGTATTCTAAAATGGTCAGATGTCACACCACCTTCCAGCAAATATACATGTAATATTCATTTTATGCTAATTAAGTCATGAAGAGTAAGAAGTTAGCTAAATTAAGCACATGGCTGATTTTGTTTCAATCCAGTTCCCTTTCCTTAATAAATTTCACTTCATCTCATGGTTTTACAATGTTTGCAAACTTCATGTTAACAATTTCAAATTAGACAAAGGTACTACCAAGGGCATTCACATTATTCACATTTAGATTATTCAAGGTTCCCAATTCAAAAAGAAACAAGACCTAAAAATAAAGCACAAGAGATGTATATCAGTCTTACCTGGGAAGACAACTATTGTTAATAAAACACTGACTTAGGCACATAGTATATTACCTTTGTGTGAGTTCTTCTATCAGAAAAAAAAAGACACAGCCTCTCACTCCTGTATAATAATTGTTTAGAGCAGTTCCTCTTACAGCTACAGTGTTAAAGAGCGTAGTTCATAACAAAAACAAGGCATAAATATATTGGGGAAGTGAGGGTGTTTACTATCACTTTTCACAAAATATAGCAATAACATTTGGGAACACAGGCCAGAACAGATTTCTATTAGATTTTAAAAAGATGATTTTTATTAAGCACAAACAGCTTTTAATACATTATGAATACAAATAGGAAAACATCCGTTTAATGAATCTGATATATCAAAGATTTTATGGGTAGGTTGCATACTGGCACAATAAAAAAAACAATCTCTTATTTTAAAGTATTTCAAATTAAAATTATAGGGTCACCACTGTCTACACTGCAGGTACCTTACCTACAGTCTAAAATTACCACATCACCTGGGCATAGGGGGAAGCAAAGAACTACAATTTTGTAATATGGAACTCCTAACACTTTCATTAGCACCATTCAAAGCTTGCATCAGCTGTTTAACTAAGAAGCAGCTGACAGGTCAGGTAAAGCTTTACAGCAAATTTCAGTGCAAAGTTTACAGTTCCTTTTCATAAGATACTTGGAATCTATGGTTTCATAGCATGTTAAATAATTATGGCTTGATAGATGCACAGTGTTAAGATGCTGAGAACATTTACTTTGAAAAAAAAGATGAGACGTAATGGCTGTGAGATGCATTTTAATATATTATGCCAAAATCTGTAATATGCAAACAACATGCTGGATTACAAACTGAAGTCCTATTATGAATTGACAGACAAGGGTCAGTATTAGCTCTCTGGGGTAGCGACTTCTGGTTGTCTCAGTTGCTGCTTTTTCAGGCTAACTAGCTTCATCTTCTCTCTAATGTGTTCTGCTGCAGAAGCCATATCACTTGGGCTCCCGAAATACTGCTCAGAACTAAAAAAAAAAGACAAAAAAGAAATCAGTGACAAGTTAGACTGTGCAAATATACATGTGAATGACAATCTATAAAACAAGAAACAGAAGAAAAATAGACACTTTTTGTCTTGAAATTTAAAAGCCACCTTTAAAAAGTTTTGTAAATGCAGTGATGAGACTTGTCTGGCAATCCTGATGAAATTATTATAAATAGCAAATGACCCTCTTACATCCAAAATATTCTCTAAACAGCAGGGCACTGTTCTGTAAGCTCGACTAGAGACTTCCCAATGCTATTTTCACCTCCATTCTCCAAACCAGTTTTGCAGTTTTGAATACTATGACAATTAAAGAAATCTGTCTATACATGAATTCTGACTGAGGTTATTCAATTGCTGCTTTATTGATGGACTCTGTATATAAAGTCAGCCACATGCTGACAGTCATATTATATCATCTCTCTCTCAAATTGTAAAGAACATGCGGCTGTTAAATCAGATTTCTCCTATTTAAATATAACAAAAGAGAGCTGAAATGTTAGGGAAACCACTAACTGAGCTGTCAGCAAAGCCAGGATTTGATCAGAAGAAATCTTTCAGAAGAGCAGGTATCAAACCTAATATTATGAAGCATAGAGGAAATGGTGGCCGGACAAAGGACTTGGGATTGAATGGGGTATGGACCATAAGCAAACAGAAAAGTTATTTCATATGGAAGTTGACTAGTTTGACTTGGGTTATCCACAAACACAATAGACTGCACAGCTGCAAATGCGATCACAAATGAGGGCAGACATTTTGTCTGATGCAGATTAAAAGCCATGAATAGGACAGGAAACAGTGACCTGGACTTGCAAGAAGACACTGACCGAAGTCCAAAATGGTGAGGAAGCTGATGACTAAAGAAATATGCCTGCAGGCATTTTATGACATTTTTGTTATACCTACATTTTAAAAACTATTTGTACTAATGGCTGAACCCTTTGCAATTGTTTATGTTTAGCTTTAAAAATAGAATGCTGTGGGCAGATCAGCAGGGTATCTTGGGATCTGGGACAGCTAAGATACCACCCATCTTTGAAAAGGGGGACAAGCAGAACCCATCTGAAATGCCAGAGAGGACATAAGTAATATTCAGGATTAGTCAAACTAATACATAGTTGTATACATCTAGAATTATAAGAGCGCTCTGTTAGGACTCAAATCACAAAGTGCAGTAAGTGCCTTCTTTCATGGAGAGCTTTCCCAGGTTCTAACATGTGCCATGCAAATTTAATGAAACAGTAACATTACCATTTACACTTGAGTAGTCTATCTGCAAATTACAGCAGTTTTAAGTTACTGTATTTACCAGGTCATTTATCATACATCTACAACTGCTATATGAAAGTTAAACCAAAATGCTTCAAACATAACACATTTCTTCGCTTTTCTTTTCTCACAGCTGTTAAATACTCCACTATTTTCAAATACACTACTGGAAAGGCATTAAAATTACTACTAGTTCAGCTGCTGGTCTGCCTTTAAATAGTCTTTGCCAAAGAAAACTACAACATACAGGGAACACAGTATTTTGGCAATATGACAAATCTAATTTTCATGACCACCTTCTTTTAACTATTTTTCAGATCAACTTCAAGTAGCCCATAATGAAGTTGCTTGATATCATTTCAAAGTACTCAAAACACAGATTTCAAATCCCATTCATTACAGTGTGCTCATACATACCCAGAGACTAGTTCCAGGACTAGATAATACTAAGGTGGAAGAAATTAACCACAAGCTCAGCATTGCAACAGACAACTGTAGTTTGCTGAACAGAATAGTTATTGTGGTTGAAATTCCAAATTCAGTTTTGTTTTGTAGCCTGATACAACCACCAATTTTAAATTAGTATGAGTAGATCATGAGGGAAGTAATGTTTTATTAGCTGAATAAATCAAACATAAATATATCTTCAACGTATTGGCTTAAGACTTTAGATGGCTAGAAGTCTGAATAAATCAAATATCATAATTCAAATGTGATTTTTTTTTTCAGGGAAAGACACTGGGACTGGTCACTTTTGTTGCTTCTACATAATACTTTGCTGGTATAACGACTGCGTATATCTAACAATTACTGTGTGAGAATAGTGGACGTGTCTTTGGAAAGTCTGAAATTTGATCTGCCTGCTTTCTGTGAAAAGATGGGAAAAATTAATGAGGATAAGTGCATTATCTTTTTATTTTCAGCAATAACCATTCAGGATTCTTCTGCATATTGAAAGCATTATGAAAATTTACCAAAAACATATTCAAAAGGCATTACAATAATATTTTCCATACCCGTCGGGATAAACTACAGGCACTGTTAATCTATCCAACAACGATTTCCCAACTGCTTCAATTTCATCAAATTGCTCCATTTCATTAAAAGCTTCAGGCTGCTCTGGACATTCTTGCAGTATCTGTAATAAAAAACAACCGCCCTCAAAATATAATAAGGTAGACAAGGCATAGAATGTAATTTATTTATTTATTAAGTGCCATTACAGGGCAGAGTGAATGTTCTTTCAGCATCTTCACTGCCACGTTTAAATGAGCTCAATGAAAATATTCATAAAATTCCAGAACAAAAACATCAGTTAAGCTACCACTGAGCAAGAAGATAGGTTGGGGCTACCAATATTCTGTACTGGTATGTTTTACGGTACTGTTAAGTGGGAACAAAGAACTAAAAAAGTCTTGCTAGCTAACATTCCAACAACAAATTCAAAATGCATGAGTATGGTAGCCCGCATCAAGCGACTTGCAAGACAGTCACATAAAATGGAAAAAAACAATTATGAAGGGCCTGTTACAAGCTGCTTCAAAACAAAATCCTATATCTGGCAGAAAACTCAGACTGGTTTATAAAATATGAATATAAGTCTCTAGACTGGAACCCAATATTTGTACTTAATTCTATATTTTCTTCCACTTTTCCCTCTGACACTTCCTATTTTTTCCTATGAAGCATAATTAGCAGCATAATTTCATCAGTCTCATTAATAATGCCACAACAGTGCAAGAAAAATCATGCTTATGAACAGATTATTTTTTTTCAGCCATCTACTTACTTGCTTTTACTTTTAATTGCCTGAAAATATAGCAATTAACTATTGAAATAATGAAAGAACATTCATAATATGGGCTGAGATAATCAACTTTAAGTTTATGAACCACTGAATTCTAATTTGGTATCAGGTAAAACTTTTTCCAGCCATCTGTGGCAGCACAGATGATATACTTTTGCTTTCATGAATCACCAGCAAATCCCAATGCCTATGGATCCAAAACATCTTCCATTTATACAAACAAGAAATGAATACAAGCAAGGAGCATACCAACCTGCTTTGTAGCCCATGCCTTCCTGCAATGACAGACTGAATTTTTTCTTTTACCATGTCCTAGGTTGGCTTTTTTTTTTTTCCTTAAGTACTGAAGTTAACTAATAAAAGATTCTAAATCTTTTATTTTTATATTTAGGGAGGTAAAAAAAAAAAGTTGTTTTAAATGGTGAGAACTTCATTTTTCTTATATTTTTCCTTAAATTCAGATAGATTTTTTTCTCAAAAAAAAACTCACCTTTTCAGCACTTGAATGAAATGCAACAGCCGTTTCCAGCCTCTGTACTCTTTCTTCAGAAGTTAATGTAAACTGTTTCCACACTCTGTTCAATCTTGGAAGTGTGTCCCCTGAGGACCTTGAAGTGCATCGTAGGGACTGGCACAGCACAACAGTTGCCTGTAGTAACTGTCTTCCATAATCATAAGTACTCTAAAAGTTGGAGGACAGGAAGATACACATAAGAACTCTGCATTTAACTTAAAAGCAAGTTATCTTAAAATGACAGCAGACACGTTTGTGAAACCTCAACTGAGATCCACGGAGTACATTGAACAAATCCGGTCTACTAGAAAATGCTGCTGAAGCATGCATAAAATTGTGATGACCACAAACAGTTCTTTGTTCTATAAAAATATGCTCCCCAGAAAATAATGAAAAAATATCAGTGTCTAGGCAAAAGGGCAGACCTTCTGGAAAACAGAGAATAGCTGCTTGTATCTTGCATTGTATGCTTGGTATCTACTGCCAAGATGACCATCTCACTGATACCACCATCACCATGTTTCTGGTCACACAGCATCGAGGTGCTTTGTGGCACACAATTATGACAACAAGCTATCCCTTGTCATGGTCAGTTCTAATTCCTCTAGTTCTAATTCCTCTATTTCCTCCTTACATGGTCTCCATTCACCAAAAGAGAGAATCAGTTCTAGTGTAACTGGTGTAACTACAAAATATTACATCTGTTAATTAGCAACAGTGATTTAGACATTCCTGAAAACAGTATATATCTAAAATGACACATAAAAAAGGCACATATTCTACTTTTAGGTGAAATTCACATGAACCTGGGTACTGGGTCTGGCTGGGATGGAATTCACTTTCCCTGCAGCAGCCCATAGAGCCCATAGAGCTGCAACAGCACTGGTATCACACCAGTGTTTTGTCTATTGCTAGCTATTTTGTCTATTGCTGTCTGGTGCTGGCACAGCACCAGGATTCCCTCCAAAGCCAGTAGGCTAGAGGCTGGCAAGAGTTGGGGAGGGAACATTACCAGGACAGCTGATCTAAACTTACCAAACAGATATTCCTTGAGCAGGACTATCATAAACCAATAATAAACTACCTGGAAAATCAGTCTCCATTTCATGAAATACAGCACAAAATAGACTGAAATTATGTTGCTCAACAACATTTCGTTATTTTGTTTGGAGTCCTTCAAAAATCATTACAAAGCTGTTTAAAATACACACTTTTAAAAGGTCAATGTGAAATTCAAGTTCTGTGGTTTGTACTGCCTGTGCATAGCCGAGTAAACTGCGGTAGTAGAACTGCAGCATCACTATTGGTGATGGATCACCAAAATCTTCACTTCAAAATCTCATTAGACTCATAACTAATTTCAGGAATCATGATTTATTCGTTCAAGCATTAAGACAAAACATGAAGACGAGGAACAGCTGTTCTATTACTGTACATATAGATGGCAATCCTATTTAAGACATTTTCTGAAACTGTACCAAACCCATACTACTGCTACAGGTAGTTCATTTTACCTGTGCAACATCAACAAATTTTCGATGTTTCTCCAGCAAAACTTTTGTTTCTTGTGAATCATCTCCCAGTCGGATATGTGTCTTCAGCAGAGCATCCAACAGTTCACTTAACCATTCTACTGCCTTAAAAATATATATATAAAAAATTAGAAGAATAAAAGCTAGGAAATTAAAATGACATTCATCCAGCAGGGTGAATTAACTACAATACTAGTGTATACTTTCGATTTGGAAAAAGTTAAGGTATCAGTTAAACTAGTAGATCGTGCATGAAATCCCCTAAACCACTATTTTCAGTCGCTGACATATCCTTTACTTTCACTGTAGAAATTCGTTAGATAAAGCACCTGAAAGCGACAAAAAATAATGCTGTACAACTATCAATCCCCCCTAAATTTAGCTAGAGGATTACAAAGACCAGAATGATGAAATTCTGTAGCCATTTCCATACCTGAGCGGCATCTTCTTCACATTTAAATAATTGTACCATCTGAAGCATCTTCAGTCGTCGCACATCTACCATATCCTCACACCTTTAACAGTAGCACATACATACAAAGCAGACAAAACACATTCTGAGTTTGACAATAATGTGTTCAAGGAGCAACATTAAAATGCAAGTGTTCATGGAAAGGTGACCAAAGCATTCTTGTGCTGCTTAGAATGATCAAAATAAATACTGCCTGCCATAATAAGAAGAAACAAGTAAGCAACAAAAAGAACTGAGCACTACAACCCACAGACATCATCATCTTAAAGAGTCTAGACATGGTTATGCTACAGAAAGTAGTGCCAGTAGTAGACAGATGACCTTCCAGCTGCATTTCAGATTCCTTACCCTGTTGCACTGGTGTGATTTGCAGGCCAGAGGCTTTCATGGCTAAGACAGACTTTTTCTGCTGAAATATTCAGGCAAAAGCTGTCTTGAACCTGCCATAATTGTGATTTGTTCTGTCAGCTGGTGACAAAGCTTTATTGGTGAATAAAATGTAAACTGTTTAAAATCACAGTATACTTTGTTTTTTTTTTTTAAGCTAAAGATTGCAGCAGTTGAACCCTTATGATTCTAATTCATATAAAAACTAATTCCAATTCTCTTGCTCTGAATTAAGAACATTTTGCAGTTTTGTGTAGCCAGAATTAACAAGTATTGAAACCCATTTTCCTTTAACTGTGAGAGCTAAACGTTAAAACATTTAGCAGAATGACCTTTCTGCTTCAATTTCAGAGCCTAAGTAAACAGCAAGATTCAGACTCCTGTCTCACATAGCAAATCAAATGACTAGTGTCAACAACAGTTAGCACTATAAGCAAATGCTAAAGACCGCATGCACATCTCTTTTTCAAACTGGTTGCAAACACATAAGCACTTCCAAAGAACAGTTCATTATAATCCTGTGTTTTTGTTAAGTGCTTTGCAGTGCTGTAATGCTTACAGAAAGGAAATTTATTGCTCTAATAATGCAAGGAAAGAGTTTGTGTGTTCTGAAAGCATAAATAAGGCAGAAAAATGTCCCTAGAAATACACATTACACTACTTGTATGTATATGTAAGCAAGAAACATTCCACTGAATTTGAGGAAAATTAAATATCAAAAAAATACCGCTGAACACTATGTATTCTGTACTTTCTAAAAGTACCCTTCTGTATTTTTCAGTGGACAATGACAATTTGGTAATTACATTAATAAAAGTTATAAAAAAAGAATTTTATTTTCAGTCTAAGTAAAGTCGCACTGATTCTTTTGCAAACAAATGTCAGAAGGCAGAAATAAATTACATTAATTTCCCAACCACTTATTTTCTATTTCTCTCTACAAACATCTTTTGATGAGAAAAGACTACTGTTAAACCCTGCTCTCTTGTATGTACTTAACCAAGTAACCTCTGGTGTTGTGGTTAAGATGTATTACATGCCTGGTTAAGCTTATCTTGTTAGCAAGAAGCTATGTTTAATCTAGGGCAACTGCGTTAAGATTATGGATCTGACAATTAAGTCAGATTCAGAATGTGCCAGAATGAGAGTTCCTGCTAGTTTAGAAACCTTGTCAAGTTGAACACATTCATGAGGTTATAAGATCTTTGCTGAAGCTGAAGTAGAAAGACTGAAACGGAGAAAATGTGAGCTAAAACAGTGTCCTACAACATTTTAATCAAGAGGTACATCATCTAAATAGTTGCTGTCTTTATCTGCTCTCTCATAAATATGAATGCACAGGACTTTCTTCTCAACCAAGGGATTCACAAATCACTTCATACAACTGTAAGAATTACAGGCATGTAATGTAACTGACTTAGAGAGTTGAGGCAGCATTTAAAGACCTATTTAAGCATACAGGCATAGCAGATGCTTAGGAAAGAGCATCCAAACAGATTAAGTATACAGCAATATTTTACAGTAATGCAAATGTGCTTGCTTCCAGCAATTCCAGTCCAGGTACAGGTTGCATCTATATTTAAAGATCTTTGATATGTGTATCCTCCCACAATTTGTCCAAACTCTTCCTGAAACTAGTTAAGCTTAAACAATCTTGTGGCAAAGAGTTCCACACCTTATTTACATACTTAATTACCAGCTTTAATTTTCAGTGTTTAAGCCAGTTCCATTTGATGTTTTCAGCTTTTGTACTGCAAGAGGCAATAAAAAAAACAAACAAACAAACAAAAAAACCTATCCCTATCTTTTCCTTGGCTCACTCTTTCTTGCAGACCTTTATCTTACTTTTTGTCTCCCTTCCAGGCTGAAGATCCTCAGTTTAATCATTCATTATCTGAAAATCGTTTCATACCTTTGTCTAAGCATTTTATTGCCTTTTTTTTTTTTTTTTTTGTTCTCTGACTTGCTACATTTCTACATCCCTTCTGAGGAGAGGGACAAGAATTATGGAATGCTTAAAACACAAATGCACCACACACCTATACAGCGGCACCAAGATGTTTTCTTTTTAGTTTTCAACTCCTTTCCTAATAATACTTAGCATTCTACTTGCTTCTCACAGTATGACAAAACACTTCTCTGAAAAAACTTCCCCAACTTTGAACTAGCTGCTACTTCCAAAGATCAGAGTCCATCACTACATATATCAAGTTTTTCCCTTTCCTATGTACTTTTCTTTTCTTACTTCTGAATTCCAAGTGCTGTTTTACTGCAGTGACGCATGGTCCTCTAAAAACTTTGTGCAGTTGGCCCTCTAAACAACAGTACTGCGCAAGTAAACAGGATTCAGGGGACATACTTAAGACAGGATGTTCTTTAAGTGATATCAAACTATGTGGTTCCTTACACTGAGTTCCCTAAGAAAACAATTTGTGTTTAGAAGTCATTCCTAAAATGAGCAACTTGACATGCATTAAACCTCGTTGCTCCCTAGCTGCCCCTTTTTGTTCAACCATCATCCACAAAGTTCAGGCACTTTCTATAGAGAGTACTTCATTGTCTCAGATGTTACAACAGAAATGATGAGCATCATCATCTGATTCTCTGAGACTGGAGATAGAGCAGAAGACAGTAATATAGCCAATCCACAGTATTATTGTATTATTATATATCAATGGAAAGTCTGGATGAAGTGAGTGGTGGCAAAATCCATCCTTCTCACAATTCTCCCCAGCATTTTCCTCTACTAAAATTTCATCCCCCACCCTATGTAAGTTTTTCCAAAAAAAACATTTTTCCAAAACTTACATAAGTTTTTATGTAAGTTTTTTTAAAAAAAAAATATTATGTTTTTTTTTTTTAAACTTACATAAAACACCAAACATGTTTTCAAAGCTGAACTCTGTGCCTCCCTTTTGCTGGTCAGGGGGGACAGAGCTAAAAGGGTAGAGGTTGGAGAAGGAAAGGAGAAAATTTGGAACATTACCAGTGCATACTTTTAGAGCCATGATCATTACTGTAGTATTGGTATATTGGTGTTATCATCTCAAACAGATAATGTTTAGAAGATCTCCTGCACCTGTTCCATAACTGCACATAAAAGGAATGAGCATAGGAAAGTATTCAAATTCTCCCAACAAATACTAAAAAGGAAAAGGTGCCCGGATTTAGGAATATGCTCCAGTAGACCAGACATGGAAACTTGTCTTTTTAAAAAATATATTATGAATATGTTATGAATTATGAATTGTAATACATCTCTTCACTGAAAATAAAGCAAAATGGTCTCTCTAAAAAGAGATTTTTTAAGGATGACTTTTTAAAAAGAGATATTTTAAGATGACTTATGAAAATCTTAGTGACTATAACTGTTATTACCTTTGTTTTCTAAGTTGCATATCTTCCATCACTCCTTGGATGTGGTCCACATTTTCTTTGTTTTCAATAGTCACATCTTTTCCATATGCCCAGGATGCCTGATTAGATATCTGATCAAGAAGACTTTGACCTTTCTCACGCAAGCCTTGCAGGCCTAAGTCTAAAGAAAAAAAAAAGAAAACAGAAAAAGTAAAAAGCAAAAATTTAACTTTCACATTTGTGTTTTTTTTTCCTCAAGTCAAGAGAAGAAATTAAATAGAAACTCTGAGACGGGTGGCTGGGAAGTGAAAAAGACGTTACTACATCTATTTCTCTACCCTTTCCAATTTCTAAGTTTGCACAAGTATTCTTCCAGATGAACAAAGAGCTAAGTCTTCGCTATCTTATGATCTAGCAGATAAAAAAAAAAAAAGGAATAAAAGCTGACAGTGAGTGTTAAATTTTCAGCACGCAAAAAGCTAATTAACATCTTTCATCCACACAGTTTCAGAATACCTGTAATGTTCATCACTGCTAGGCAGTTGTAACCTAAACGCTCCACCATGGCAGAAGTTAGTATTTTATAATGCATCTGATATGGTTGATACATTTTTCAATACTGAAATATGCTAACAGTTACAATCTGCTATCGCATTTATATTTGGCAGGTCTACTCTTCATTCTCCTAAAGGAATATCTGTTTCACGTATAAGTCACCGTTACAGTCTAAGAATGATTATTTCTACCACATGCAATTTTGCTTTACAATTCTTCTTCCACAAAAGCTTGACAGTGTAACAAGCTTAAGCATTGCGTTTATTGACATACACATTCCAAAACACTGCAAAATACTTGTTAGAAACAAACATTCTAAAACCAAGTGGAAGACAATTTTAGTCATTAAAGGTCAGTTCTTGGAACAAAAAGAAGGGAACAATTTAAGCACTATATTCTCAAGGTATTAAGAACGATTGGTGGGAAAAAGTCTGTTAACAGATGAAATGCATAGTAATGGTATATAACCAATATATAAATTAGTAAATCAATAAATTAATTATTAAATTAGTAAATTAATTAGTAAATTGGTAAATTAATTAGTAAAACATTTAAAAGACAGCTCCAGAACACTTCCTCAGACTAGATAGCACCAGCAAGTCAAAGGTAGTTAGGTGGAACTTTACTTAGCTAGAAATCTGAAGAGACAGATACTCCTTTATCTGCTGTCCTTTTCAAAAGGGATTTGGGGGGCAAGGGCACTTTTTTCCTATAATGCATTCATTAGAATGCATCAGTCTGAAATGCAGAAATATTATGCTTACCAACGCTCTTCAATTTCTCTTCCAGTAATTTTAAAGTTTGTTGAATCGATGCTCCATCTGCTGGTGCTACATCTACACACAACATTCCTAGTAAGCCATCCAATTGCTGAGACAACTAAAACACAAAACAAGTATCGCTGTTTAAAAAGAAGTTTGGAGCTTGAGATGCTTGAGTCTGCAATCTACTTCCTAAATGTTTGGGAATCTGTCATTTCATGTGTCTTTTCACATCTTTAGGAAATCAATACAAGATGAGAGATAAATGTCCCACCTGCTTATAAAATTCCAAAAGGATACATCCCTAGGTGGAGGAAAAAAAGCCAAGATTCTTTAAACAACTACAGAAAAGGAATAAACAACAATTCTTAAAAGGAACTATGAAGTGTATATCCAATAATCTTTAAAATAAAAAGATATCATCGTGGTACAGGTAACGCACATGATTCTAATAAAAAAGCAAGAGCAAAACTATATTTTTTTTTTATTTACTAGCCATTCCGTTTCAAATGCTATTGAAATGTAAGATATATTGCAATGAACTTTTCTCCCAAAAATTCATCTTCCCAGTGTTTCAATCAGTAAATGAAGACTGAGGGCATTTTCCAAGTGACATTCTGTCTTCCCTCCTTAAATCTTTTCCAATGAACTGAAAGCTTACACTACTACAGTAATAACACATTGGCAGGTAAACCCGTGAAAAGTTAGGAAGAACAACTTACATCTTGGGCAACACTGTGAAATTCAAGTGCTGCTTGTAATAGATTCTGCCTGAATTCCAGCTGACTGGCCTGCCGGTAACACACATCACTCAGCTGTTGCTGTAATGCTTTTAATTCCACAAGGTCCTCCTCATCCCCTGCATTTAGAAGAGCTGCAATCTGCTGATTAAGCTCAACATAAACAGCAAACCACTCCTACAGACACAAAAAATACTATTAAAATAATACAAAACATTTTTCTCTTAATATGGCATGCATCTTAACTCCAGATTAATAAATAATCAGATTTTAAAATGAGTTTATTACAGCTTACACTATAATTATGAAATCTCACAGGAGAGGAGAACTTTTGAAGTTTTAAATCAACTCAAAAAGTGCTTAGCACATTTTAAATAACACATATACTGCAATATAAAAAAAATGGTGTAGAAAGTTGGGAAGATAACAAACCATAAGCAGCATAATTACTATCTCCCAGCACAAACTCCCACTCGAACTACTTTACTGAACCAACAAAAGAATTCCACCATTTTTAAACAAACTTCTAATACTTACATGTCTATAGTGCTCTATCGAATAAAGCAATTTTTGACAAGTAGTAAAGCATTCCAAAGGGTGTTCAAAAGACTATCTAGGTGTTACTTTCAGTGACACAATTGAAACCAGCAGTAATTTTCCTAAACCTTTAGAAAAAAACTACTACTGTTCACAAAGTGAAAGTAATCATCATCTTTTAAATACAATGGGCTTTCTGTATATTGGAACTTCCAAATGATCCTTCTTCCTTATTTAAGGAAAGCTTTATACTACTCAATTCAAAATGCGCAGAAAACTTGAAAACTTCATTTTCAAGTGCTTTGATTACTGAATGCATACACAGGAGTTAATGTTGTCATGGTGGTATATTTGCAAAAGAAAGTACTTCAAATATTTAACAATTCTGGGAGATTTAGAAATTACTTGATACGTCAAGATCACATTCACATCTTGCATTATTTAGATGCCTGAAAAATAAAACATTTGCCTGGAAGCTTTTATTTTAGCCGACAGTAAAATGACATTCAAATGCCCTATGTATTTCTAACAACATTGAACAGCACCATCTATTGGCCTAAAATATCTGAATGAATTAGTATTCTTGTCAATCTCCAGTGAGGATGTTTTTTTTTTTTTTTTTTTTTTTCTTTTTTAAGTTACGCCTTCTGCTTTTGCTTCATTTATTTACAAAGCATGTAAAATACAGAATATAAATATTCATGTTCTTGTTGTTTGTTTTTTTTTTTTTCTTTTCACCCAAAGCTTTCTCTACCATCTGCTCACAGGAAGAAAGAATATAAGATGCAATTAGGAAAAAAAAGTCACAAAAAAGTTAAATTAGCAATCAACCAAAATTTTAAGAGCAGAATAAATCTTTCATCTACCCCAAAAGAGCCAGCTAGTGAAAAATCTTTCATCATCACACTTGTGCTATAGATACATAAATACATAAGCTCATTAAACTCAGTTTACACAACACTTGTTATTACCTTTAGATATGAACGTACAAATCAAGCTTACCAAGCATGACAAATCAAACATAGCATTGCAAGTCAAACAAAAAATCTAGGTCAACAATTTATTTTCATCATTAAAGAAAGTTAAATGATTGCAGTAATTGATTTTCAGTAAGCTATCAGTGCAATTAAGAGACTGGTAAACCATACAATATGGTTTATAATATAAATAATTAATAATTATATAATACTTATAATTATATAATATTTATAATATAATTAAAATGGATAGAAAATAAAATATAATATAAAATAAATATAAAATGTGTATTTCTGATATTTTCCACGAGGGACATATTGAAGATGTTCATGACACCTCAACCATGTAAAAAAAGGCCAACACTCATTCAAAAATAACAGCTCAAGTATAGAGCCCATCAATAAAACAGACAGGAAATGGGGATACCCACAAACAAAACAAACAAATACCTTTTTTTTTTTTTTTTTTTTTTCCACTTTCAAAGTAAACTGAAGCAGAAAAGGCTACTTTGATAACAAGTCTAAAAAGGTAACAAATCTTGTTTGCATCTTTGGAATTGTCTTTAAAATACAAGCAATATAATCAGCAATAAATGAGAGAGATGAATGAAAAAGAAAACAAGCTGTCAAATCAATTTTAGGAGAGAAAATACTCAGCTATTGTGAGATGTTTAGAAATGAGAGAAAAAGGCCAACCACATTCCATTGCTGTTTTCAAAAAATTGTTTTAATTTATAAACGGGAATCCTAATAATTACTGTTGGTATAAAAATGGAAAATAACTTTTCTGTTTCTACAAAATCCTGCCACAACAAGAGAACCAGGAAATGTTTGGCATTTTCCGTGCCTTACAGTGATGAGCAAGCTATAGGTCATACTGTAAACTTCACTGGGATTTCACTGACTTCAAAGACTGTATTTAGCCACAGCTAAAACATAGTTCTCTATGCTACAGACAGTGAGAACAAAGTCTATACTAACTTGTTAGTCTGAAGTGCTAAATGTTAGTCTGAAGTGCTAAATGTTTAAAAGTCTATACTAACTTGTTAGTCTGAAGTAGTCTAAATGTTTAAAAGGTTTTCACAATTACTTTTGTCAATAAAGAATGCAGTGGATTTTTTTTTTTTTAAATTAGGATTCTAAGTATAAGATGGTTTAAACTTCAGAAGATACTGTTTTTCAACATAGAACATTGCTCAAAGAGCTTAAAGCAATGAAAACATAAAGGAGATGAGATCACTTGACCAAAACAGACGAATACCTACAATGCACCTTCATCTGAGCAACAAAAGCATAGTAAAGGATGTAGCCAACAGAAGCAATGTAGTCTAGGGCACAGTTTCTCAGACTACAGTGTGCTTTTTTTATTCTTCTCTAAATTGGAAAAGCTGTAGTCCAACCGTGATTTTTTATTCCTCGGCTGTAAAGAGAACTTCGGAAAAGTGGGCTTAGTTTTCAGTGGCTACATTCAAAAAGTCAGACAAGAGGAAATCCACTGTGGGCGTGTTCTCGCCTTTTGAGAACACTGAAAATTCATATCCTGGTTCAATAATAAATTATTATTATTATTAAATTATTAAAGTTTAATAATAAGTTATAATTATTATTATATATAATAATATAATATATAATAATAATATAATATATATAATAATATAATAAATGGAAAAAAATTACTGAACCTTAGGCAGCCTTGGAACTTAGAAGCAAAGACATTCAGTACACCTACAAAACAGTCTCTTAAATATTTCATGATGAGCAAAAGGTATATTTTAAATCTTGATCAATGAAAGCATTAAGCCAGTTTCAGCTTCTGGTAAACGTAGTTTAATAAAGAAATTTATTAACTTATTCACCCAAGAAGTATAGGATTTTTCAGCCCTTGCCTGCCCAACCAGAGGCAGGGAAGAAAACAAAAATTCACTCCACCTGTTCTATGTGAAACCTTAAAAAAAATGCTCTACCATAATAAAATAAAATAAAATAAAATAAAATAATAAAATAAAATAAAATAAAATAAAATAATGAAATGAAATGAAATGAAATGAAATATAAAATAAAATAAAATAAAATAAAATAAAATAAAATAAAATAAAATAAAATAAAATAAAATAAAATAAAATAAAAAAACATTAATAGAAATCATTATTTTTCCACACTGGAAAATAAAATAAATAACATCTTCATACAGTGAACGTAAGTTCCTACATTGCTTAGATAGTAAACCATAAGATCGTTCACTATCCAAAATTTCTAGGTACTCTAACCAAAAAACATTGCATGTAACGACAAGCACTTAAAACTGTTTTGCTACTTGAAAAGGACAGTGGAAGTCTCACACTGTGCTGACTCTCAATCTCTTCATGCTTCTGTTGCAATGCTTGTGAAGCTCTAATTGAGTCACCTATTCCCCACTGGGTCCTTAGCTGTTCTGATCCAGGTCCTTCAAGCCAATTGACTACCTGTAAATAAGATAAAGATGACAAAGAACAAAACAGCAGATCAATTACATGAAAACTAGGATAAAAATAATTCTAACATAAGCAGAAATATATAATCTATGGAAGTTATCTTGCTGTATCCATTCATATCTTCAAAAGCACTATGTAGAAGTTACTTTTCATTAACCTTAGCCTGTCATCTCCATAAAAGCATGTGGGATCTAGCAAAGATTGGTGTCACTTTGTATCTGTCTATAACGAGTTAAAACACGATTTTCTTGATAAGGACACTTAAACAAGACTTTTTTTTTTTTTAACTGAATTACAATGTACAGCTGTATAAAACCTCACATCTGAGAGTTTTCTCCCTATTTCGTTGAATATCTTAACACACAAGTGCATGATATGTATTTATTCCAAAATTAAAATTTATACCTTTAGTATTTTATATGTTTATTTTGTTCAATTTGCTCCATTCAAACTACAGAAGCCTCTTACAGAGTTTTAATGGCATCATCTTATTGGATCTGCCCTGGCAGAACTCTGCAGGGTCCTGGTGATAGAGTTTTGGATTATGACATGAGATTTTATTATTATTATTATTAAAAACTATTCTCATTTTTGCTATTATTTAAATTAAAGCAGAGCATCTCAATTTATACACATCTGAATTACCAGATTATACCTTAAGGGAAAATAAAGCTTTAAATTTCCAGGATGTAGACAGCCATAATGAAACCTAAAGAAAATCTCTTACAGAGACTTACTTCAGGACTCTTACTGAGTCCTCTATCCGAGTCCTACTGAAATCTATGAATACCCCCATATTTTGAACTTTAATGAAAGAGCATTGGAAGCCAGCTTCTTTGGTTAGGCTTTGGAATGGGTTGCCCAGGGAGGTGGTGGAGTCACCGTCCCTGGGGGTCTTTAAGCAAAGGTTGGATGTGGCATTTAGGGACATGGTTTAGTGGGTAATGTTAGTGGAAGGAGGATGGTTGGACCAGATGACCTTGGAGGTCTTTTCCAGCTTTAATGATTCCATGATTCTATGCATTTTTGCTGCATCTTTTGTTTAAACAAAGACAACAGAACAGATCCAAAGTTTTTCAGGAAAAATACAGTAACAGTGCAACACCGTAACTATAAAGACAAATGAAACACACCCAGGAGACAACCGGGCAATTTTTCTAGTGCTGCTAGGCCACTTTGTAACAGTAGGAAAGAAATGCCATCATCCTTACCGAAGGTAACTCAATTCACTTCATGTTTAGTCATTATGTCTGTGGTTTCCCCCCCAGCCTCCTTCCTATAAGCAGCACCATTTCAGAACACACCATATTTGTTCCAAAAGCATCCTGGGGTTTCCCTACTTTTATCACTTCTAGTAACCCTCGGTTGTCATATTAAGACCCTACTGTTCTTGATTTTTCCTTGTGTGAAAAATATTTGATCTGAGAAAAGTCACCAAAGGAGCTGGAGGAAGGCAGCAATGTTATTTTTGTAAAACATATGTTAATGACTAGAGATGCAATTGCAATGAAAATAACAGGAAATCAAAACAGAAAAAATTAGCAACACAGCAAGTAACTTTTCTCTGCACACACTCATTCCAACTGAAAATACTGCATGTTATACCATAAGTTGTTTGTTTTGACAAAATAAATTCCACTTCAGTTTACCTCCAACAGTCCATCATTACCTTCTTTACTTTTCTCTATTAGATCAATTTTTCCCCACAAGCCAAAAAGAAACTACATCAGCTTATAGATTTAGTAATTTTTTGTTTGTATAGCATTTAGAAAGCTTTAAAATGCACTTTATAAAATAGATTGATTCAGTAAACTATTAAAGCACATTCGTGCTGTGTACTGAGACTCAGTTCACTTATTATGCAGCATCCGTACTGTAGACAGAGCAAAGAAAAGACTATTTCTAATAAAAATATTGCAAAATGAGGCTGATGCCACAGTAAACAAGTTATTTAGATGCATTAATAATGGCAGTTGGCCAAGCTAGTTATAAATTTATTTTTTCAATCAGCACATCTTGTTCAGCCACTATAACTTTACCACAGGGAATAAAATTCTCATCACCCCATTATACATGTATACACTGCCATGCTAATGTGTTCTATACAGTACGAAGGGTGAAATCTTTGCATATATTTTTTGAATTTCCAACTCAAAATATCAGAAGTTTGTTTTTAAAAAAAAATTTTATTATCTGAATGACTACACAAGTGAAAAAGATTCCTCTCAGTAGGTTAATATTTTTACTCCTAGAAATAAAAACAAGATTGATTAGTTTTTATCTTCCCATACCTGGAACACTGAAGTGTCAGTACTTGATTTGCACTCGCCGTGCTTTAGAAATGTCAGTGTGTAAAGGTTAAAAGCATTATCCATTCAATTTTCTCCATAGTCAAGCTTCACAGAAACTTAAAAACATAAATCTAATTTCAAGTAACAAACACTTGAGAAAGAAATCAAAGAAATTGAATTAATTTATCTCTATTAAGACTATGATGATAAAATATTGGAAGTGCCAATTACAAGCCTGTTTCCAAAGGACCAGATCAATTCATTATGACCTTTAACACACAATTGATTAGCATGATTTCTGTTCATTCTGGTCAGAGTAACCTCAAAATACAGTGTTAGACAAGTAAAGGAATTATGGCTTACCTTCAGTAACCGGAACTTTCAGTAACTTTCAGTAACAGTAACAGACAATGTGTCAGGGAAGTTTTCCAACTCAAGCAAAACTACAGTCATCTGTGTCTCATTTGTCAATGTTCTTTCTTGTGCTAACATGTCAGGTGTCTACCCTCTAACAACGTAAGAATACATTGCCACAGTAGACAACAAAGGGACAATGTGCAGGTTATTCAACGTGGGGGTGAAAGCAGGTTGAGCTGAGCTCTGCATTCTTACCCCCTCCATGTATCAGAGGAACCTTTAGAAAGTCCCTCCTAGTAGCCAAAATATAAAACATCCAGTCAAACTAGCATGCTGCAGTTTCAGGAGTGAAAAGAATCACGAACAATAGCAAGAAGCTCCTCATTTGATTCTTAGTTTTGCAGAGAACACAGTCTGGGATTTGAGCTCAAGCCTTCTTCCCCACCTTATTCAAGAACAACTTCGTCCTTACCTGCATTACCTTCTGCTGAATCTCCTCTAGTTGAGTTCTCTTGCTACGTTGCCTACAAACTTCCTGGTAGCGGGTATATTGCTCTCGGAGTGAGTCTAGTAGCTTCATGACTTGTGGCTGAGCAAGTAGTTCATCATCCATTGGAGACCATGATACTCCTCCATCTGAACCATTAAATCGACGCTGTTGTAGCTCAGATAGCAACTCATGGCCTTTAAAAGAATGTATAATGGTATGGTTAATTTGGATACAAAAAAAGCACACAGTGACGAGTCAGCATATGTATTTTTAGACCACCCAGCAGTACATTTCTGTAGCTAATCTTTCATACATTGTGTACATTTAATGATGTAATTTTATTAACATGCAGAGCACAGGGCAGTCTGTGGGGCTGTACCAGTCATAAAATAGGGCAGAAAGGTGGTATATATAAGACATATAACAGATACCATGAATTTAACATTCACTGACAATAACATTAACATAAGAAAACACTTGCAAAGCACAATGCTGAGTCAGAAACAACTGTAAGTAATCGTGTAGCATCCAAAGTATTTCTCTCATACCATTTGTATTCTTAGAATAAATGAACAATGTAAAAGCACTAACAAATTAAACATATCACTTCTGTTATCTGGCAAGATTTTATAAAATGCTCATAAGTTTCTACGAAAGCGTGTAAAAGAATCCAAAGTATTTTGATCAAAAATATTTTCTTGCTGTCCTCATGTTTTAATTTGTGCTTTTAAACACCATATTATGATACAGAATTCCAGCAGTGTAAAGACTGTCATATATATGAAAATAGCATGGTTGGCTATTTATTCTTCCAATTAAACTGTTCAATGAATGTAAGTTATTGCTAAGTTGTGGTAAAATTTTCTGCATATAAATGCTACACTACATGTACTAGTCAACTCAGATAACCTATTTGTACTCCCAAAAGCTCGATGAACAAGTTAACAAATAAAACAGTGGTCAGTAAAGAAGCGTTGGCATACAAGTAAAAATCTGCCAAACCCACATCAGCCATTCAGAACTTAAAATGGTAACATGCCAGTTCACCAAAACAAGCAAACAAATAAAAAAAAAATGACACCGGAATAGTAATTACAGTACCTCAAGAAAAATGCAGAAAAATAGACTCTAAATTCAACTAGTATCGTCTAGACAATCAAAATGCCAAAGGCTTTGGAGATTGCAGCAAGCAACTATAAATTACTCTGCATTTCTGATTGTGAGATGAATGTAGCTTAAGAATTCAAATACATTTTGCCATGCTATGGAAATAAACATCCTTTATTCCATCTTATAAAACACTACAAGGCACAGATAGCTGCAGTGCAAGCAGTATAAGGTTTTTACAAGTCAGTTATACTAGGATAATTTTGATTTCTACTGTATTTTTTCAGCAGTAAATAATTAATATTTTCAAGGTAAAAAGTTTTTTGTTTTTTTTTTTTTTTTTAAACTAGATTCTTATCAAACTAAGAACTGCAGTTTTTATTTTGATTTGGAGCCTGTGAAAGCAACAGTTCTTAACATTATGGAAGGCAAGGCTTTTATTTAAAACCTTAGAACATCACCCCAGCAAATCTTACCATTTTTCCTTCTTTTCATTTGGTTTGTTCATATTTGCATTTATGAGACAGAAAACTAACAGGGAAAAAAAAATATATTATCTAACTTTCAATATAGTGGAACTGAGAAAAAAAAAAAGAAAGTACAGTTATCTGTGGGGAACTCCCATGACTTGACAAAAGTTACTAAATTTTAAAAGCTCCAACAATTTTTTATGCAATAATTAAGAAAATAGACAGTGTTTCCAAACTTCCTTAGGAGCCACCTATTCAACAAATTGAAATGCTTTGTCCAAACATCTTACCATTAGAGGAGAATATATAATCAGACTAAAATATACTGACATTGTCTACAGACACTTTGTATTTTAAAAGTTTTAAAGACTCCAGAAAGGAACTACAATGTCACCTTTTAACTCAAACAATATTCTACTACATCTAAATAAGCTAAAACTTAGCACAGAGTGCATGCAGAGCCAGCAGTTCCCAGTAGCATATATTACATGACTCACACATTGCACTGTAGGAGGCTAGAAGGATTCTGAGCACTCCTCAGACTCTGATCACCATCTTAACATGGTTCATTACTTAACACTCTAGAAAGGCAGAAATCTTTAAGCAAATTTCTACTCCAAATCGACAGTGCCACTGTGCTTTATGGTGAATAAGAAATCCACCTGAAAAAAAATTTGTTCAAAGAAAAGTAATTGTTTAAGGTTCAGGGGAGATTCCAAGCAGTGAAGAGTCAGAAGACTATGTTTCACTTTTACAGATCGCCAACTCAGAACAAGGCTGATGCAAATTATCTGAGTTGTGTAATATGCTATGTGTGTTGTAGCCATTTGGTAGCTACTGAGATTAATTCATTACATAAGGTCAACATATTAGATTCATCTAGAAGCAATGTATTCTCAAATTAAACCTATTAATTTATGGTAACACCATGAAGATGGTATCAGCACTACTAAAACCTATTTTAAACAGACAAATCATTTGGAGTTCTTCCATGTATTTCCTAAGATTTCTTTTTTAATCTAAAGATTACATTAATTGATAAGTTTATTACATTGAGATGTTTGTTAAGATAGTTATCACGCCCTCTGTGTTTTCATGTGGGGCATGAAAATGAATAATGAACTTTATTAACCAACATGATCATTTTTCAACTTACCTGTCTGCAGTACCGTCTCAGGATCAACTGACGGAAGGAAGTTCAAATCTACTGATCTTGAATAAAGTAATAAACACATTATTAATCATTCATTTCTAATACAGTAGCACTACAAGGCTTCAACCAACACTGGAGCTACCACAAAGCATTAAGAGACTGTATGTTACTTTCCTCCACACCTCTCCTTCCTTCATACCCTAAAGAACTAATACATTATATACTACAAAATAGGTAAAGAACAGATCAAGTGACAAACAGCTGCATTCATAGTTTACAGAACTGCGTAACAGAGGCAGCAGCTTTGTACTTAAATGTGGCCTGCCAGCAAGGATAACTGAACAAGATCATAGCCCCACCGGCTTGTGCACTGTCTGTCATAAGAGACTTCCAACAAAGTATAAAACGAAATACAAATATCCTGCATCCCAGACTAATTCCTTAACTAAACAAGCTCTTTGTAAATCTATAGAAAGAGCTATCATTTATCAAAGTCATAGGAAATAACTGAAAACATCAGCTTGCCTTTGACATTGTATAGATGTGTTCTGTAACACACGTTAAAAAAATCTTATAGTCCTTTAGTTTCTTTTGGAGCCTGTTTACATCTGCTACACAACTACTTATTAGAAAGCAAAGTACTGGGAGTAAATCCCTCTCCCCCATCTTGATTCTAAGTATCAGCAAAAACAGCCAGTCATAAAATTCTCACTTTTTGTACTCATTTTTATCAAATCAGAAGTGCAGCTATATGCAGTCAATAGCCAAGCGAGCATCCATACATCACAAATTCTGTAGTCTGTATTTTAAACTTTGAAAACTTCCTTACATATTTTGTATGACATTTAAGACATTATTACATTTTCAATATCATTTTGAATTCCAATGAAATTTTATATCAAAAACATTAATTTCAAGAAGCTAACCACACACCTCTCTTTTTCTTGAGTTCCTTTATCACTTCCATTGTTAATTAGAGCAAGCTCATCTAGTAAGGATGTTGATTCTTTTGTGAATTTTTCAAATACCTAAATAAAACATGTTTTACATTTAGAAAAACAATTTTAAGTGACAGTATTTGAAGGCATCACTACAAATTTATCTGCTAGTTCTGATAATATACTTCAACTTTTATATTATTGCCCAGCATTCAGATGGCACAGTAAAAATGGCTGAAAATAAAAAGATTTGTTCATGGAACACTTAGGAGCGCTAAGATTCCTTAGGAAAACAAGAAATAGAACACTGAATATAATGAAAAAGGGATACATTCTGAAACACTGACAAATCTCTAATTTTTGCAAAACCTGGAAGCCCTTATGGATATATATATTCCACCATTTCATTTAAGCCTCAATCTTTAAGTAAATCTTAAGAATAATTCTGAATGAATGTTATAAAAACATCTGAGAGTTCGCTTGAACGGATTAAAATAACCACCTTTGTGAAGATGACAGTTTTTCACTGCTACAAATAAGAGCTATAGTGTAATAAATAGCTGATATAAAAGAAGTAGTAGTTATGAATTAAAAAATGCTCCTAATCAGTTGCTTCAAGTGTAGGAGTACGTATAGATAGCAGGATCTGTTTAGTCAGACATTGGGTACTGCTCAAATGACTCCTCTAGAACAGAGCTTTAACAGAACCAGACACGATCTGGTACCAGAACTGACATAGGCAGTAACTTTCAGGTCTTTCTCGTGTTCATAATTTATTAATTCATGGTCTAGAGCTGAAGTTTCTTTAACCGATTTTAAGAATTTAAATTTAACGAAATTTAAGACCAGTTAAATTTCAGGAAAAAACATGAAGGACAAGAGGTGGACAGCTCTTAAAAGCTTATTTATAAGATAGTGGTTTATAAAACAAAAATCCACAGAACTAAAACAGAAGTCCCAGCTACAGTGGAAATACTGTGCTTATGAACTCTGTTAATGTCAGAAGTAAGTAGAAGCCACATTTGTATATACCAGACAAAAAAAAATGAAAGACGACGAAGATATTCAATATCCCTTCCCCTCCCTCTGCCCCAACATGTGTCCAGACTCTCTTGGTTTCAGGAAGAACAGAAACAAGCTGCCTTGCCCTAGTCTATGCACACATACTGCTCCTCGTGAAAGTCTAACAGAAAAAAGCAGCACAGTAGATTGTCCTTCTGCCCTTGGGTCTGAACACCTGCATTTCAATTTACTAAGACCCAGATGGGGAAAAAGGTATAGCCCTCAGATTTTTTCAGGGGAAGTTCTGCTATGAGATTGGCTGCATGGTACTTTTGAAGGCTTTGGGCAGTTGGAGTTGGAAAGCATTGTGGAGAATTTGTGTCCAGAATCCCACCTATAGATCCCTAGAGGGGGATACACATTTGAAGAACACATTGCACAGGAGAACAGTTTCTTTCAAGATTAAATGTTGTATTGAAGATTCAAGTAACTGGAAAACAAGTAACAGTGGAGAACTGATTAGAAACATTCTGCAGTGCTATGTGCACCTACAGTCGCTGTAACAATTTGTGTATATTAATGATTTAGGGGCGTATTTGCTCCTAGATGTTTACTGCATCCCTGTATCCACAGCACTGACAGAGATTTCAGTGTAGGGCAGCATATATACAGGCTCTCAGTCCATAGTAACTGAGGAATAAGAAAACTTTAAAACACCTGCAGAGTCCAAATATTTCCTCCTTGCTTGGGACTTCTCCTATGAGTAGGCAAAAAGTTTCCCTTTGCAGCCACGATACCATACATTCAGGCTCTGATGGTGTAAAAGAGCTTCAGTAAGGAACAAGCTAATTCAATAAATTGATTACTTTAGCTTAATTACCCTTGAGTAAAATCCAGTGTTAGTAATTACATACATTCATCCATTTGAACTGCAATTCTATGCATACGAAAAATCTATGTGCTGAGCAGTTCCTACACAAATAAAAATTCATAGATCAAGAATGAGACATTTGAAAGAAAGAGAAAACTAACCAGCCTCTTATTCAACCAATCCATGTGATCATAGGTGAGAGTTCCTCCAAAATCTTCTGTTAGTTGGCATGGTTCAATATACCGAGTCAGTTTGTTAGCAGATACCAGAATAACCTGCAACAATAGAAGAAATTTTAGGTACAGGTGTAGGCAATGTTTATATTTAAGTACTTGACAAGTTGTGCTAAGTGTCCAGAGGTACTGAACAGAACTTCTCTGTGATTCACAAGAAGGGACCCTCTTACTGCTAAACACTTATATCAATTATGACTGGTTGCAATTAACTGGGACCTAAACCAGGCATGTAGTTTTGATATGCAGCTTACATCTCATGCATAATCCTTTACCAGAATCACCTGTACCAGCTTGTTTATGTATAGCAGGAGAAATAAACATAGTTCCTGCCTGTTTTTGTGGTAACTGATGCATCTTAAGCCATACTTCACATGATCTATTTTTAGTGAACTTAGTAGCAGGATATCACGCTGCAAAGTACTTAGAAGTGTTTGCAGTATTCTCTTGCAGTAAAAGTATTTGCAGTACACTCTCGCAGTCCTTTATGCCACACAAGTTAAGCACCACTATTTACTGTACAAATGTGCTGAACATATAGTTTAAGTAATTTTTACATTCTGTTTCCATGCCTCTTAGTTAATAAAAAAATAAAATTAATTTACTCATTCAGGACATCTCAGAAGTGAAACAAATGTAAATAAAGTGGCTGGTTCATACCACTGAAATATCACTTCTAAAAAAAGAAAACTGCCTCAATAAAAGGATGGACTGCACTGAGACTGCTTATGTGTGAGTATTTTACTGAAATACTTCAAAGGAGGGGTAAGACCAGGGGATACACTTTACAAACTTGTTCCATGGAGACATTAAAAAAAATCTTTTCTAGCAAAGCAAAACCTTCATGTAACAAATATTAGCAACATGAGATAAAAATCTTTCTCCCCATCCACCCCCCACAAGTAGGATTTGATCAAAGAACACAAACTTCACATGCATCTTATTAGCAAAATCTTGAAGATGACAAAACTTCCAATAAGAAGTCTTGTTGTAACTTATGTTGTTGCTCCAAAAAAACATTTATTCCCTACAGTTCAAAAACTTTGAGCTAACGGAGTTATTGGCTTATTTCAGACAACTGCAGTAAGCCTGTTTGAAAACTTCAAAAAAAGGAAAGCAATCATTTGAAATTTTAATGAAGTAGAAGCAGAAGGGAGGTTCCTCAACAGAATTTAGCTCTTGTACTGAATTAGACTAGTGACAGTGTTAATGTTAACTCCCTCCATTTGCTTTACATTAGTAACTTTCTCTGAATTGCTCTTTTAGTTAGCTAGCACAGATCTCTACTTGAACATGGGCTAAGAGGAAAGAAAAAAAAAAGGTTGAAAACTGGAAGGTGTGATGTTGTAAAACAGATAAGACCCTTCTCAAAGACACACTAATAGAATATTGTCTTAGACTATCTTTACTTGCTATTCTAGATAATTCTACTGTAAGGCCAGCACTTAGAGCATACAAACTGTTGATGTCAGATCCCTAAAACTTTTTCAAAATCTGATCACAGTCTTTGGCCTTCTGTGAAAATTAATAGCAGATCACCACATTCTGACTATTTTTCTTTATGAATTAGCGTTCTATCCTCTTTGCATCTGTATTTCACAATTTAACATAAAGAACACAAAGAACATCTTCATTAATTTCTTTCCTCTGTGAAGACTGCCATTCTCTGTGATGGCTTCCCATTGCTATTATCTCTATTGCCAGCTCTGAATACTGGTTAAGACACAGGTATAAACAAAGACAATTTACAGTTATAAAAATAGAAGTATCCCACTGTTTGCTTGCAACTTGACTGATTTTCCTTTTCCAAAGTGATCTTATTATATTGGCTTTAGAAATTTTTTTTTCAATCCCAAGCAAAAACCTTTGGACAGCAGACTATAATGTGAACAGCTTAAATCTCCTAAGGGAAAAATGAATACGTCTGTACAGGTGGTAAGACAGGATCTTTCAAAGACTGGGAAAAGTACTACGTATTGAATCCTTAAGTCTTTGTTTCCTTTCCCACTCGGCCCACCCTTTCTGACAAAGTGACAGCTAGTAAGGTGACTGGTAACAGGTTTCAAGTGTGTCCTGTTTGGTACTGATCACCATCTGTACTCACTTCTTTTTATAATCTGTAAGAGTGGTAACACCTCTCATCATTGTTCTACTCTAATCGACAATATTGGCCTGCCAAAACATTGTTAAAGCCTTTTCAGAAATAATACAGACAATTGTTTGGGGAAAAGTACAAGTGCTATATTTTATTCCTCTGGACACTACAGTAACTTTTTTCTAGTAGCACGATTTTGATTGATGCAACGGTGCCATTAACACTAATCTCTAATAATGCAAGAGCTCTGAATACTGTTTGTACAAAGCTGACCTCTCCCTCTATGTCATTTCCATTTTTTTTTCCCCAACTGTTTTCATCAATTTTCTGCAACCAGATGGAGGCAGATGTCAAAATCAGCAAAGGAAACTTCTGAATATTCAATAGGATGTGCAAAAGGATCCCCCCAAATGATAAAAACATCCATGTAAGCTTCCTTTAGGGAATAAAAAAGCTCCTTAATACAAATGCCATTTACAGAGTCAAAACCAAAAACTACTGGAAGACAAGCTGGTGTAAAATTTCAGTTACAAGTTACTTGCAACTCAAGCATATGACATCACAACAGCTATGCTACTGAATCTAAAATGAAATGGTGACATTTCAAAAAACATAAACATATTCCTCGAGAATACAATATTTAAACTAATGTGATCCAAGGATATGATGTTCTGAATGGAGTAAGTATCTGTATTGATCTTCATAGCTTCATATCAATGAATAATACTTTCCAGTTCTGGGATAAATTAAGAAAATTATCTAAACAAATTGAATAATAATATTCTATACCTATCATCAGGGCAAAAAAATTATACTGAGGAACAGATATAGAAGCACTGTAAGGGGATTAACCCCTTTTAATCTCAGTTCTTAAAAGCTAGAGTTCTTAAAAATTAGATTTAGTTTAAAAGAATAGTTGGTGTCATCCCTTAAAAAAAGTATTCTTATTACTAAAAGACATTTACATAAAAGTGTAAATCTAAAAACACACTGAATTTCCCAGAGAATAGACATAGCTATTTGGTGTTATGTGAAAGCGATAGAAATGCAACAGCCAGAACACTTATGCACAGAATTTTAAATATGTATGGTAACGTTTCTCTGTTCCAATTTATTATATTACAAGGTAGCTGACTACAAATGTAGCTTCTCCAAAAGTATATGAAGGTACTTACTCAAGATGAACAGAACACCATTGCCTCGACTACAAATTTTAATAAATGCACATCAAAATAATCTATCATTCTTAAAATGTATGATTTCATTTTAAAAGAACATTATCAATGCATGCAAAAAGCTGATCAGTTATCTGGCCACAGGTTGGTAATTTTGGACATACTCCATTCAAATAGGCCTAAGTAGAGGGGTTTTTGTCCGTGTTCCAAAAATTCTGCCAGGAAACACTCGGAAGACCAGAAAGCTCATCCCCTGTCACAGCCTGTTTGATTATCACCAAACATTGGTAACGTCCTATGCACTTATGAGTTGGACTTGATGATCCTTGTGAATCTATTCCAACCCAGGATATTCTAAGATTCTGTGATTCACCATTAGAATCATTTTCTTAGTGGATGGATTCTTGATGATCTATTATGCCAACAGCTTACATATCCAAACAGCTTTGGAAAACACAGAGGAATCTTCAATGAACAAGGCAGAGATTGTGAGCATAACTTTGCACTTCAACCCATGGAAAAATCTAAACCAAAGAACTCCTATTTTCATTTTTCACAATATGCTGAAGGCAGCCTTTGTGTAAAAAGCAGTAATGTGTTTCTTGTTCTTCTTTTTTCTTTTTTGTTGTTGTTTGAAAAGCAAATATGAATCCTACTTGTTTTCCAAATAATCTGATTCATCTTTGCCCCCTCACCCCCAAGTTAGCTGTGCTCATTCCTCAGCAAATTCAGCTCCTGCAGAAAAATGAAATAAGGATTCAACTACTCTCCTGGTGGTTTTTCAGGAATAACTATGGCACTTTAAACAGACTAAACATAACTACCCAACTACCAGGTCTGACAGTGATTCATTGCCACAATTGTAAAGAAAAAGACTTCTCCTCTTAAGAACAAAAATCCTACTGTTTCATGATAAACATTGTTTGAAACACTATTTGATTAAGCATTAAGGTAGAGAAATACAAGTTAAATATTTATCTGGCCAGTATCATACAGAAAATCTGGAATACTAGAAACCCAATAGCAGAAAGCAGAACCTAGATACCCACCAGAATGTCAGCTCCACTCCCAATAACCCTGTCCTTCACTTTCCAGCACAAACAGTTTTGCCTACTCATTGCCCTTCTGGGCTCATAGCAATAACACATCACCTTTTTTGCATCCTAGAGAAGAGACTAATAGATACACAAAACCTGGTATTTTTCAACATACCTTTCTTTAGAACTGAATTCAGAAAGTGAACTAAACACAGGCTTATGTACCCTAGCTCCACAGAGACAATTCTCTGATTTGGCATGGGTTTTTAAAGCATAGGACCCATCAGCTCCAGTTTAAATAAAAAATAAAATAAAAAAAAGAAAAAGATATGTGCAGAGGAAGAAAGATGCATTTAAATAAATGCCATTTTGATTATTTAAAAAATGTATAACTGCTATATCTGTTTTTGTAAAATCCATGAAAACTATGAATTCTGGTGCCCTAGCATTAAAATAATAAACTTCTTAGTACAGATGGTTGCTTCAGTTGCTTTTTTAATGCTCATCTTGGACGTGCCACAAACAATTGACTAGCATATAATAGGTGGATATCACCTACTCATCTCTTTTTGCTCTGGTAATCTTGTTTGTGACTATGCTGACTGAGCTGCTAATTGCTGAACTTCAAGACAGAAACCTTGACTACACCCCCTTGCCAGTCCCCTCAAGGGATTTAGGTGCAGGTAAACAGAATCTGTGAAACCCAGGAGAATGCAACTGTACCTTAAGTCACAATATTATCACAGTTGGAACCACTTCCAGCCCTTAACTTCAGGGACTTAATTACCTTTATTACCTTATTACCTTTGTTAACAAACACCTAGCTGTCTGAAACATAGACAGGTCTTCCAAGGTTCTTTGCATTGCTCTATTGTATTTGGGCTACTTTTCAAAGTGTCTTTAACGAACTACTTGAAAATACGACCTTATTCTGTAAGGTAAACATCCTGAAGACAAAGATGTAGGACTTATAAGATGTAGGTACTTATAAGGCTCTAAAGCACATTACAAGAATGAAAATGAAGTAATGCAATGAAAAAAAAAATAATGAAAAAATAAAGGGATTGGCCACTTGACTGAAAATAGGAACCCATGCCATCTGTTCCACTCCTTCACACCACTTTGACATGCAGGAATTGTTTCTAAAAAAAGAAACGAAGCCACTTATTCTATGTAAAGTCTGATAATAAAAGACTTAAGAGAACAAAAATCATACAACTTAACAGTGTTTTATCTGGATGATAGTCTCTTTCCTAATACAGGACTATATTACTTATTAGTTACATAACCTTTAGCTGCCAATTTCCAAGTCTCATTTTCCCTGAATAACTTTTCAACAGGAGTATTCAAGAACATTATAATCTTACAATCTGAGAGAATTTACCAGTGTAAGATAAGGCTGCAAAAAATCTTTTCTTTTCAAACTCTGTCATAAAAAAAAAAAAAAAAAAAAAAAAGATGCTTTCATAGTGCCTTGTACAAAACAAGCAGGCATTTTAGTATTTGGCAAACCCAGCAAACCTGTCATAGTTCAAACAAATTAGCTACAAAAACAGTTGGAAAGATAAATGATACGGGTAATTTCCTAAAAATAGGGAAAAGTGAAGTTTCCATTAACTTCCCAAAAAGATAAAAAATGGAACTGATAACATTAGGCTTTAATCTCTTGTACACACTCTGCCTCATGAGGTAATACTATCAGCTTGTTTTTGGAAAGCTGAAAGACCCTGTAACCTTTGTTGTTAATGTCAGAAAAAAATCAAAGGTGAGAGAGGCATTCAGCAGCAATAAGATGTTCTGCAAAATGGTAACTGCTGATTTGGTGACACTATACAATCTCGTACAGAAGTCATGAACAAAATTCACACTAAACACTGTAGCAATTTCTCTGTCAAAACATCAGCCAAGTGTATCATACAGTTTTATCCTCTTGCTGAGGAGAAGATTTCTAATTTGAAATTACTATATTTAATATTCTTTTCAAGTAGAAAACATGAAAACAGTGGTTTATTAGGAAAAAAAACACTGAGCATCTACAATAAAACTATTTTAAGATGACATTCATTTGCATCCATTTATCTAGTATTCCAAAAATAGTATTTCTGACTGAAGAAGACAAAACTCTACATACCTCAAAGCCAAGTCTATCTTTCTCTTTCCAAAAACAGAAGTGTGTAACCTTCTTATCCCAAAACTCATCTGGCTTTACTACACAAACAAGCGATACTTCAGCTGGAACAACATTCTGTAAAACAAATTGGGGTGAGAGGGGGAAGAAACCAGTAAAACATTCAAGATTTAGCTTTCTTGTTTCACAGAACTGAATTCCATTCGAGTGTCACCATCTGTTCAAAAACTCACATTTGCAGATAGAAATTAAACAAAATTTTCTGCATCTGTGTCCCATGTTGGCTCTATCATACTTAATATTAGATTGCATTAAACTGCATAGCAAAAGTGTCAGAACTGAAAAGCAAATCTAACCTCTTTACTCCCAGTCCTGAAGTCCAACCACTAGACCATGCCGTACTAATACAGAAAAACATGAATGACTGGCTTAACTAAAATTGCAGTATGAAAGTCCAAGTTCTCTACTCCGTTTCAGTGTGCTGTATCTTACATTCTCTTTGACCACTGAGACCAGAAAATAACCTACACTGTTTAGCAGAAATAAGACTTTTACATTACCCCACCATTCTGAAGAGATAAGATAATGTATTATGAACTTCTCTATCTAGGAATTTGCACTTTTTCCCCTCTCTATTTTGAATAGCATCCAGGATATAATTTGACTGGAACTATTACATATAACAAAATCAACTACTACAGTCAATTCCAATGGAAGCCAATTAGTACAGCATATTGCATCAAAGCCTACTTAGATGCACTATCAGTGCCAACTGTCCCCTGCAGACATTGCTACCACTCATAGCTGTTGACAGGAGCATACTTCTGTATTCTTTAAACTAAAACTCTGTTTTAGAAAAAGATCTACAAACTCATGTTTTGAGCTGGTAATGAACTTGACACTCACTTGAGGGAAGAAATCATTCCCTTTTCAGATTGTTTCTTCCTGTACAAAGCACATATTCTGTGATTGTAAAAGGCCATAAATTGTCTTTCTCTATTAAGAAATTATTACCTCTACAGTAAAACTGTTACTAGGTTTACATCTACAGACCTAATCTGTCAACTATGAATGTATAAAAATTGACTTACCTGCAGCATTAACACAACCGTCTTCACCACGTTCCACTGAGATTTTCTACCATCCACAATCACAGTAAATCCTCTAGCTTTGCATTTTTCACTAAAAAGAAGAAAAATGCTTAGGAAAAAGTAAAAAAAATCATCATCAAGTGTCAGACTACAATGACTTTGGATTTAAATATACTGAAAAATACAGCTATATAGTTTACTTCTGAAAATACTATTTACAAAACTTACGTTTGCTCACTTAGGAGTAATTTTCAATATTGATGCACAATAATTATTAAAAAATTATAATAGATATGACAAAAAAAGTATTTGTTTAAACTTTAGCATCTCTGAAAAGGTTTCGTAACTACACCATAAACTTCACCACTTTGCTATAAACTTCACAAAATCCTCAAAAAGACATAAAAAAACTGTAAATCAAACTTTCCTATGAAAGGCAAAGGGATGCCAGTTTTCACGAGGTCACTGTGAATTGGCGCAGACTTGAGGACAAAGCTATATATCATTTGATGCATGTCCAAGCAGGAAGTCATCTAAGCGTCCTTGAATTTCTTCCCTGAACAAGTTGTCTAAATGTTCAGGGAAGAGACAAAAAATCTCTACAAGGACAGAGGCTTTGCCTACAGATCTAGAAGACAATATTTTAAACGAACATCTCTTCTTTTCTAATAAGAAGGTTTGAGTCTGGGCATACTACATACAAAAGCTCTGCTTAAAAAACAGTTGCAAAGACAAGTGGAAATAGCTTTTGAATTTTTAAGTACTGAATGAGAAAAAAACAGTGAAAACTTTCCTTGCTCTCAGTACATTAACACAAGCAGATGGCCAGCTCATTCCTAACTGAAGCAGGTAGCAAGGTGCCCAACAAGAACAGCTCAGAGTTCAAAGGTGGCAGCAACCCCTGGATATGACCATCAGCACAGCAGCAGCCAGAAGAGGTCAGGGAAAGGTGTTTGTATTTTTTGACATTAGTTACCACATAATATAGAAAAATTTCAACCTGAGAAATGATATCTGGCAAAGTTATAAGTAATTAAAAAAACATGACATTTACATAAGATAGAAAAGCATTGTGCAGTCTCTTTAGTGACCAGGTTCTCAAACAAAACAGTTACAATTATAATATATAGAATGCACAACTAAATTCAAAGTTGAACACATTAGGTTACTTTATAGATAGAACTTTGACAACAATCTTTCCATACTGCCACCATAAAAGAGAGGTCATTTTTTCCACGACTGAAAAACAGAACATTCAAAGTGGCAACACTGAACTTTTCTTTCAAACAGATTTCCAAGTTTGTACAGAGTACAAAGAGTGCTTTGGTTGAATTTTCAGACAGTTATTTTTACGCTAATATATGTAAAAACATATAGCAGGATGAGACTGCAGAATAATTAATGCTTGCAAGAACAACAATGCCTGCATCTGTTCCATAAACGTGGCCAAGTCCTTAAGTCAATGAGGTGACTTGCATGGATGACAACTTGGGATTTTCATTACTTTAAAAAAAAGACAAGCTGTTTGAAAAACCCTAAGGCTTCCACAGCTAAAACGCTGTTCAACATACACATTTTGATGTTTTACCTGTAAACACACTGAGCTTATTCTTTGACACTCTCTCCCTAACCAGAGCTTTTTTATTTTTCCCCAACAGCCTTAACTACAAAACGAAGTTGGATTATTTAACCATGTTTTTAACACGTTTGTAGATTCCAATAAGCAAAGTGCACTAAACATTCTTCAATTATTCTTATTTCCAAAAAAAAAAAAACATACTTAAAGGGATACAAACAAATATTTAGTTGATGGGCTTCTTTCCTTTTAGATAAATACAAAGCAACTATAAAGACCAGTCTCTACATTTTAAGAAACAAAATGCAGCTAAGCTAGGGCCAAAAACTGTCATAAATTTACAGAGTTATATGAGCAGAACATAAAAATTATTTTACAGTGAGGACCGAACAACACTCAAGTCATAATTCAACACATTTAAGCGGTATTAACTTTAAACATTTCCATAAACTCATTAACTTCAGTGAGATTTCATCTATTTTTAAACTCAGCGCATGGTTAAGCTCTAGAGATTACCGAGAGTATGCATATAACAAAATAAAAAAAGAGGAGAAAATTTACTGTGGGTAAATTCAGCAACTGCAATGCTACCTTTGTAAGCTTAAGAATTTCAATGGTGGCTCAATTTAGAACACAATTCAAATGTACTGTCATTAGAAATAAATAACCAAAGACATACAAAGAAAGGAGTGAGGAAATACATAAGGAAAACAAACCAAAAAAAAACCAACACAACCAAAGCCAGATATACAGAATGAAAGAACTTTGACAAGCCTTAGTAGATGTTTTTTTTTCAAACATATGTTTCTAATTAAATCAAATTGTATCACATTTTAAACACTTACATAATATTTATTTTGTATTGAAAGTCAAATTGAAAAAAAAATGAAAAACAACAAGAGACCCCTCCTATCACTGGAAAAACACGTAGCCCTGAGCCAAACACCTTTGAAATCACCTTGGAATGCTTAGCAGGTAGTCTAGCGTGACACTCAGCTCATCCATACTCGTCTGCTCAAGGCATAATGGAATTGTCAGAATGAGGCCACTTCTTCTGTCCTTCCCTCCTATTTGGGGGGTGAAAAAGTCATTAAAAAGTTAAAAACAAAAACAACAAAACCAAAAAACTTAGTAGCTACACGGTCTCAAAACACACCATAAATCTAGTATTTCAAGTTGCTGTGAAAATCACAAGTGAAGTTTCTCCTCTCAGACTTGACGATTCATTCACCTCACTAACATTTAATGCATCACCAAAGCTTCAGAGCATAGATCCCATTCATACTGGTTAGTCTTTCATCTAGTGCTTTCAACATAAACAGCAGCCTACATCAAGTTTTATAAAAGCATTATTTTTGCATATCTAGATTCCTTTTTCCAAAGCATTTCCTAAACCATCTACACTACCAGCCTGACAGAAACATGGTAAGCTTCTAAGATGAGTGAGCACACTGCAGCTCTAAATGTAACATAGGACCTCCTGGAACACCCATTATACAAAGGTGGATCTTTTTACCACACAGGCTGCCCCTGGAATATATTCTAATTTGATAATTCAAGCATCAAACTTGTAAGATTTCCATACCTACTTACAAACATGTAACAATCACCTCACAATTAAGATAAATACTTCAAGCCAGTTGCTTTAATCTTTGTATGTGTTTTAAACCCTTCTAATAGAAGTTATACAGGCAGTAACAGCTACAAAAATACAGGAAAACAGTAGGGAAAGTGCTAGCTTCACATTTTTACTTCTATGACAAGACCTAGTAACTGTTAAGTGATGCTGAGGTACTACATTTAAGTAGAACGTTCTACAGCTGTGGGTTGGGTCATTTTTGATTACACAGGATCCAGAAAGTCTCTGGAAAGTATAGTTTAAATGGAAAAAAAGTTGTGGTTTTTTGTTTGTTTTTGTTTTTAAAGAGCTGAAATTTTCTCTATGGTCCTCTCCTTTCTTTTTTTTTTTTGATGGTCCTTTAGAGAGACAGAAATCGGACTCAATGATCCTCGTGGGTCCATTCCAACTCCAATATTCTGTGATTGCTCTAAAAAAAACAACTTTTGAGTCACATGTCTATAAACCAGCAACCAAAATTGATTTGGACTGGGTTTTATCATAGTTTAAAGTGGAAGTTAAGCCAAAAATACTTAATAGAACAAGATGACATGAAAAATAAATACTGACACAGCTCCCTGCTATGTGCTTCTATTCTATCAGAAAAGTCAGCCAGAAAATCTTGTAGTGTGAAGGGAACCAGTTAGGTATGCAGCAGACTCTTCCATATTCACTGCATCTCCAAGTACAGGGATTGGGCTGGTGATCTTCTGAATGCACAAGGCCTTGGGATCAAAAAATTTGTCCCTAAATAGCTGTTAACTTAAAGAATTAAATTCAGTAATGGGCCAGAGGTAGCTGTGCTATATCTTTCCACATAATCTGGAGCAGCTCCTATCTAGTTTATGTATTTGCTAGTTTGAGCAAATCAGCTTATCTATTTTTTTTCTCTCTAGCCTTAAATCTTTTAATGTCTATAATCAGCTAAAAAAACGTCATTTCGGACTCCAACTATTTTTATTAAATTTGTTGTTGTTGTTCCAAGGGAAACAGGATAAAAAGTAAAGGAAAAGTGGAGAAGGGAACTCACACATGAAATAAAAAACATGAATGAATGTGAACAGACTTCAGAAGGGCCTACTGCTTGACTCCATAGCTTATTACAGTTTTGCTTTAATTACCAGGTGTTTGTACTTAAAAAACACTAATACCCATCTCTAGATTAAACCAGCTTCAAAGTAAGTTTCTCACAGTCTGGATCATTTTAAAGGCTTTTCCATTTTATTCAAAACTTTAAAAAAATTAATGTATTTTAAAAAAAATCAGTCCAAAAGCATGGAACCATTTCAGTACATACAAGGAGGCAGCTAGTAACTTCAGATTTTAAACATGTAATTGTCATGACCTTGTTACAATCTCAGCTTCATCGGGAATGAGAAAGAAAAGTAATTTTTCCTGTGTCCTGAGGGGGGGGGGAAATTTTATTCTCAAATTATGAATGTGCTGTTTATGTTGTTAAAGCCATTAAATCATGGTTTTGCCTTCCCCTCTCCCCCCAAAATCAGGAAGCAGAACTTTTTAAAAAAAGAGCAACAGCTCTGGAGAAATAAGACAAAGCACACAAGTACAGCACAGTAATGCCTGCATATGTATATATCTAAATTGGTGTAATTTGAGAATTCCCCCCAAAATGTTAGAGATGCAGGTGTGATAATGAAAGGTTTGTTTGCACAATATATGTTGGCATCTTAATTGCAATGTTTTCGTTGCTTCCAAAGCTGCCCGAGCTCCACAAGTAGTATTGAAGATCTACTGCTATTCAGGTGAGTATACTCCACATCTTCAAAATTACTGCTTTAGAGGTGGTCTATTCCAACAGTTACGTCCTTTCCCCTCCCCTTCTTTTGTGTGTGTGTGTGTGTGGGAGGGGAGGGGGGGGAAAAAGGGGGACATCAAGGGAGGGGAGGAATTGTTGGCAAACCAATAACACAGATTTTAATAACTATTTCTAAACATAAGAGTTAAAGAGTGGTACTACATTAGACAGGATAAACAGGCAGATCTTTTCTCCAGAATCCATGAAGGAGTTCAAAGTTTAAAGAAACAGTTGTTTACAGACTGTTCATCCTTGTCTGTTTCAGGCCAAAAGCCTTTTCAGTCAGAAAGCCTGAAAAATGGATAGGGGAAGGGGAAGAAAAAAAGGAAGGAAAAGTAACTCAATCCTTAAAAGAAAACGGAGATTTGTTCTCATCTGCACACTTGGAGTGGAAAAAATGATTTCTCCTCACTGCCTACACTGGTTAGTGAACCCACATTAAATCCAACAAATTAGAGGAAAATGCTATGTGGATGTAAAACAGTACCTCAGAAGCCATACTGATTCAACAATAGCTTGTTAGCTATCTCAACAAGAAAAAAAAAAAAAAAAAGAACATTAAAATGAAGAATGAAGCCTTTCCCTATGTGGTTGGGCATCATTTGGTCTTTCCTTATCCAAAAAGCTGTGATTTTTTTTTTTTTAAAGTTCTGAAAGGCAGGAGGACAGCAATTTTTTAAGAATTTGGAAAAAAAATGGTTGAAACTAAAAGCTGAAAATTGCAACAGCTAATTTCATAAACAGCTTAGGTGCATCAAGATGGAACAGTATGAAAAACTAACACAGTAAAGAAAAACTTCACAAATAACCATAAAGATTAAAAACACAGAATGGACAGAAGCTGGTGATCAAACTGAATGAGCTCATGATAAGAAAAGTAATAACACCAGAAGTTATGAAGGCATTTCTGTAAGGAACAACTGAAAGTTGGCCTTGATCTGACCTCCAGAGTCAGAAACTCCATGCTGAGCAATGCATGCCATGGCAGCAGCTCTGGATTTGTAGGTATGGTATCTAATGCTCCCTATTCACCACCTCCCATGAACTTATGAGTGATCTTGAGGTGGAGGCCTAAAGATGTTCATTTCATTGAAGTTATATGCAGTGTGGACTGCGATGGTTTGCAGAAACGTGTTCTTGAATTTATGCGAAGTTAGTCTTGTCATGGCTGATTCACAGCTGAAAGACTTGCTCTTCTCCATGCTGTTTCTGGATTCATGAGACTAGCACCAATCCACACAAAGAAAGTTAACAATTAATAGTAGTTCATATTTAGTTTACAGACTTGAAAGACTCCAGTGTTGAAAAAGGCCTTACAAATCAAAATTTAGAATTATCACATGAAGTCTACTTGTGTAAAATACTAGCCACCCAGAAATTTTCACTCTTATACCTAGATTAAAACAGCATATGATGAACCCAGAAAAAACACTTCTTTTGTTCAGTGTAGGATAGCCAGTGATTTATATAAAAGCTAACTCATTTTTACCCATATAAAAATCATTTTGACTCAAAATTTTAGTTTTAAAAGAAATACTGAAAAACTGAGGATTTAAAGAAACATTACCCTAAAAGTACCAGTTAAGAAATGATGGTTATCACACAGTCTACATTTGCCCATATTAACACAAATAAAAACTATTAAATTGAATAAAAGTAAATTGCTCTTTTATCTTAGCTGTATGACATTTAACATCCTTCTAAATATTTGATTCCATAAGCATTCACTACCACATTCAGAATACAATGCTAAGAGAGAAACACAAAATCCAATTATGATTTTAGGCATAATAAACTTGGAATTTCTTTGTCTTACAAAGAAGCACTACTCTCAGGCTAAGTCCTTAGGCTTAGAACTAAAACCAAAAAAAATAATCATGGCAAATCACCATGACGTGTGTCTTAACTTAGAAGTGGTACAGTTTACAAACTGAGAACTGAAAAAAAACAAACATGTAAGCTAAAGAAAGCAACTAAGAAAGTGAAAAGTGAAATTCCATAATTTAGTTTGCACCCAAGTGGTTCTTTTTGTTGGTGGTGTTTTTTGTTTTGTTTCTTTTGTCTGCACACCACCATGAATTCCAAACCTGAAGAGACACTGTTCCACTAGAAACTGTGTTCTGCTTCCAGAAAAAGTCAGTGCCAACATTTGTATCCACATAATTTAAAAGTAAGAGGCTTCAACATACAAACACCGGAGAACTTTTCCCTAAAATATATTTTTTTTTTATTTTAAATCATGGCTTTATTTATGAAACTATAGTGAATAATATTGCTTTAGAGACACAATAAACTGGTTTGTCTGCTGTGTTCCTTTACTTATACTAAAGAATGCTTAAGAGAACTAATGCATGAATCTTTACCATTTATTAAATTCAAACATTCATTAATACTATGCAATTCCAAAGAGGTCAAGCCTATTACATAAGTTCAGAAAGGTTGCTAGCATTTACCTGGTACTCAATAAATTACTTTTCACCTAAGTACATCTATATTTCAAAGTGGATCAGGCAGCTTTAATGGCCAAGCTGCACAGGCACTCTAGTTAATGAGAATTTCCTTGTAGTACAATGCTGAACGCCCAACCATACTATGCATCTACTGATACTATTGAAGAAGTTACCTGCTATTCCAGACTGCAAACATATGCTGTTTGTTTTTTTTTTTTTAAATTAGTTTTTTGATTTCAAGTTCCTTCGGACAGTGAGCAAATTCAATTAAAAACTATTTAAAAAGGAATACCCTTCCCTTCTCAAGTGAATTGGCAGGTTAAAATAGACTGGCTAAAATAAAACAGAAGATTTAATTATTGCAATACTTGTCAATTTGTAAAGTTGAGGTGTTTTCTACAAATTAACTACCTTCCCTAAAGCAGACATTCAAACACCAACAACTAAGACAGTTATCTGTAACAGCATGGAAATCAGGAAAAGAATACAATTCATCATTTCAAGCATTCCCTTTTGTTTTTATTTTGCTTGTGGAGATGAGAAAGTTACATTTAATCCAAGACTCAAGAAGTTAGAATACATAAAAGAACAGTCATTTCAACCTTGCCTGAATTAACTAGGTGGTAAGAAAATCAAAGTGTGGCAATGCCTGGCTAATTCTGCTTCCATCTACATTGGAAAAACGACAAGGATGACAAGGAAGGAAAAGTTTTCTAAAGGAAATCCTGAAACTAACCACCTGCATTTTTAACACCACTTACAAAACAAGAAGTATTATTCTTGGACATCTGCTAAATTATCATTCTTTTACTTATGTGCTGCAACTTCATGACATCAGCTTCATGGAGTTGAGTTACAGGCTACAGTGTAAACAAGTGCTAAATGCCAACTACAATAGCTTGGCTACTAGATAATAAATGTACACAGATGCTTTTGAAATATGACAATGTGCTGGCCTATAATTCATTTCCATTACAAACATCCAATAAATAGAAGAAAGCAAACTAAAAATCCCATCCATATAATGCAGAAAGGAACAGATTGAGGAAAACGAACTGTACCTGAAAGAAATGCCAATTTTTTCTTCAGAATGGGTAATATTACTGACGCTTCCATTCTACTGCAGCTAATTTCCACAGCTCTGAAACACAACAAATTGAAGTCACCAAGCAGGGAAAATCAATTGCAACATTTCACCAGAAAGCACACTGGCCAAAGCACTTTTATACTCTTCTGAAGAAAGTACAGAACACCAAAATCACAAATCAGGTCATTACACGTAATAAATTCAAAGCACTGTAAAAAACAAGGAAAAAATAAATATCTACATGAAAAATGCATAAGATTATAAACAAGTATATCTTCCTCCTCCTCATAAAAAAAAATAAAGAAATCAAAATGAAATCTCAACGAAGGATACAGAAATAATTCACATAAAAGCCTTATTTCCCCAACTCCACTAAAGTACAATTAATTTACACGTAAATCATCTTTTTGCTCTATCATTCAGATATAGAAAGTGTGAATAAGATTGGTACTCTCACCCACTTTTGGGTAGTCTACCTTAAATTACCATGTATATTATCATTAAACACCTTATGCCACTGTCACTAGCGTGCCATTAGAACGTCTTCAATTAAAGCAAAAACATCCAACAGCCAAAATGAGCAAGTCTAGCCTACAAATGGAAACGCTTCTGCTCTTTTTGTCTCCAATTCCCTTCTTACCTTCATCTCATTTCCATTGTGTTATAAATCACTTTTTGTTGTGATTATTCCTCAGTGTTTTATTGGCTATCAGCAGCATGCCAGAACTACAAGCTCCTCTTCTAGCCCACACAAAGCATCAACTGCCACCTTCCCCTAAGTATCTCTGAGTTCATGCTTGTTTTTACTACATATATGTCCTATTGCACTATGCAGCACCATGTACAGTGCTTTCCTGGTAACAAACTTACTTCATCCAGCTTTCATCATTCATACCCTCCCCCATTACCCCTGCACCAAGATCAGCATCACAATTTTCAGATTCATTTGTTCTTCCCAATTAGACAAACTTTCTTTAGAGAAGCATATAAAGACAACTCTTCCTGACACAACTGAAAATGCAGTTGTGAAATAATTAAGACAACTTGCTCACATCCCCAAGAAAATCACTAAAGCACACTGTTTCTTTAGAAATTGGTTTGATGCTCAAACACTACTTTCCACCCCCCCTCTATTTTAAGTGTCACAAAAATGACACGCAAGTTCATGAAATTTATTTGTAGTTAAAAGCACAGAGAAACATTTCATTTACTAGGCATAAACTAGTTATTAGTGTATTGAGTTTACTGGTTTTCATAAAAATCTCAGTGCTGAAGTAAACAGATACATTTTGTTGTGGCAACATATAACCAAAATTATATAGAATAACTATATTACAAGTGACTCCTACTGATGATTGTTTGTTAAGCAGTTGCATGAAATTTTAAGTTTCAGTGACACAGAGACAATTGAAACTATCAATAACCCAATACAGGTCATTGAGTAAGCTAAGCAGCTGAAGGAAGTAGAGCAGGAGCGAACTCTGAACATTAGGATACAATATTAACTTAGACAGACTAGGTAGAGTAAGTTCACAGAAATAGAAGGATGAATTTTGACACATACTGACTAGGGTCCTCGCCATGCCAAAAACTGCAGCCTGAACACTAGTAAATGACAAACTGCAAAAGAGCAGAAATTTTTAGGAAAAAGAAGATGATGAAGAAAAAAAAAGTATCTTTAAGAATAAAAATGGTAAATGAGAAACAACTTTAAAAAAACTAAATCTGCATTTTTTCAAACATGCCAGAGATGGTGACGAGTACCCAAAAAGATACATGTATGTTTTAGACAGGACTCTTGACTGAGTGGCTTTTAATCACCTTGGATGAATGATATATGGGCTCCACATATCACTGACTCCATGGCAGCTCCACCAACCTCCACTAAGTCTGGATCTATGTCTGGGAAGGTACACTCCAGTCCACAAGTCACAACAGACAAAAGGCTAGGATATGATCACCAAGATGTAGCATCAGATTAGCTTTTTGTTGCTAACATTCAAACTGGCAGGCCATACTGCTTCTTGGATAAAATGATGCCAAAAATATTTCAGGTGGCATTCACTATGCCAAGAAAAACTGTCCATTATTTTGTCAATTTACACTTTCCCAGTATTTGATAACCCTGACAATTTACTACTTTATATGTTTCTACGTATATATCTGTATTTGAAGATTAAAATTGCTGCCATATATGTTGTCAGACTCTTTTCTTTCTGTACTTGTGCCATGCACTTAGTTTCACTCTACCCCAAGCAAAACAGCACTCCTACAGTAACATGCAAGCACAACAACAAATGACTGTCACTGCGCATCTTTATCACACGACTTCCATCCTGAAAGAATGACCACCCACTCCTTATAACACAAATAAAGAAAAAATATTTACCATCTCATAGTGCACAGTAGCACAATGCAATTATCTTGCACCTGAATTCCACGCCAGCCCTACAGAGAATAAGAACTACAGACATTCATCTAGGCAGCAATTGACAAACAGCATGCTGACTTTCTTCCCTAGCTTTTTAAGGAAACATGAAAGCCATGGAAGAGAGACCTAAGAAAAGAAACACAACGCTGATCAAGGAGAAAACTTCACTAATACTTTATTTCCATACATTTCTCATGATGTTCCCACTGAGATAGTATTGAAAGTGTGACTGTTATTTTACATTAACTCCTACTGTGTAGCTCACGATCACCACCCCAGTGGGGAAGATTGTCTTTTTGCTATAGCTGAAAGGATAAAACAAGACCCAGAGCTCCTAAGCATTTCCGATTTCAAACATACAAAATTAACTCAATCCTTACAAGATTAAGTTCATTTCCATCTCAAACCAGAAGGAAAAGAAAAATACACCAAACCATGTACAGGCACAGGGCTTCAGACTGAGACCTGAAGCTTGCTGGGCAATTCTGTATTTATGTATACAAATAACATTTTTCCTTGGAAAAGGAACAGGTAAGAGAATCAAGACTGTAAGTAATCTAGTGGAAGCGGGGGAAAAAAAAAAAAAAAACCTCAAACGGAACACCCAAGGCAAAATACATTAGTTATTTTTTGTTAAAGCAATAAGCTTCATTGCAAACAGAAAGAAGCCAAATGACTGTTTTTATCAGGAAACAAAAATATCTCAAGAACTTTTTACTCTACCTCCCTATTTTAATGTGTAAAGATTCACAATGTTCATTCCATCCCTTAATTCAAAATCTCCATATTTAAGTGTCTTTTTCATCAATTACATAACACATTTTGCACATTACAGAAAGAAAAAAAAACAAGTTCTGGCTCTTTCAGGAAACTGAGTCTCAAGACAGCTTGCACTTTAAACAATTACTCAGACAAGCATCCTATTAAAGCTTCCTGTATGATTCAGGCAAAAAATTGTGGGCTATTTGTTGCATAAAATAGCAAACTCAAGAATGACTCAAGCAGACATTTTTGCCTCTCCACTACAACCATGCTCAAACCATGCTGTGTGAGTGATTTAGCTTTGACACTATTCATTTTTCTTTCTTAACATGTGGAACACACACCTGGTAATGATTTTTCCTTTTTTTTTTCCCAAGAGGGATTTCAAACTTATTACAAATGGCTCTGTATTATAATCAACAAAGAAGGCAAATTTGCACACTCACACTTCAGAATTTCCATACTTTCACATATAAACAAAAGCTTGCATCAGCTTAGTGAATTTAGGGAACACATTACTTTGCTGTTGTAAAAACACAGATTTATTTCATATTCAAGTGCTGCTTGGTATTCTGCCACAATAGTGGTACTGTCCACAGATTAAAATAGCTCATTTGTTCAGCATTTCCTGGAACCAAAGGAAGTATTTTGTTCACTGAGAGTGGAGGGAGGTGAGTCAGAGCTATGATAATTTCAATTTCAAACACCTAGCCTTTGTTCCAGAACCTCTGGAAGTTTTCAATTACCCCTCTTCTGTGAGAGCTCTGATTTGTTCTATCTAGAAGAGAGCTCTCTTCTAGAAGACTACAGAAAACTACCACAACAAGCCAGATAAAAACCTCCAGAACTAACGTTTACTGTCTCTCACTATTCTTAGCCCATGAGAGAATCTCAGGTTGAATTAAAACTAAATGCCATTTTTCTACTGGAAAGTGAAACAGTTTCAAGAGAGTTGTCATCTACTTTCCACTGGCAGCTGTCAAAGGTATTATTTTTTTTAAAGTATGATGTTAAAAAAAAAAGTATATTTAGTACTATTAAAAAAAGTCTTTAACGTATTTGGAAGAAGACAAAATGGCAGTCTTAAACTGACCATCAAGCTTTTTATTTAGTATGATGAATGAATGATGTGATGCTCAGTATTGTAACGCTGTCTAGCTGAAAGCTGCAGACCCCCTGCCTACTTTAAAAATTAAAAGAAAATTAAAAATAAATAATTAAAAAGGGATTTGGACTCAGAGAAAAAAGCTAGAGGAAAAACCAGAGCACTGAAGAGAACAGATTTCACTTGCAAAAAGACAAGTGCTTTAAGAGGCTGCATTTTACCACTCCAAAACAAAGACTAACTTTTATAATCCTTCATTATACAGATATGAAACGAGTTAAAGAGATTAAATCCATTTGCTCAAGGTCAGAAACAATCTAGAGTGCTGTATAGGCATACCTATACCTCCCTTCTACGTGGCATATGGTATTTTAATTGGCTAAGTTATAAAACTTGTGTACACAGGAAACGTGCTAAAAATAAAAGAAACACACCAAAGAATCTCACTGAACTTGTTTAGAATGACCTGGGCTTTCAAGTTTTTAAATCAATACACGAATGTTCAACTCCAACAACATATTTGTTCATTTTTAGATTTCTATGGAAATACAGCAAGATTAAATCCAGACAATATCTGTATTTAAGACCTAAACATTTGAAAGGTGTTCCAGCGGAAGAGAAGAAAAGAAGAGAAATCTCTTCCCGTCACCCCGCAAAGCATAAACTAATTCTACCTGAGAATAAAATTCTCTTGAAGACATACTTGAATTAAATAGATATAGTTTAGGGGTAGGAAAAAGGACTGGAGTGACACTAAGTTGTCAATATAGAACATAAAAATGCAAACTATTTTAGGCTGCACTCCAATGTGAAATCAAATCACGACTAGGCAGACTGCATTTCCTGTCATTTCTAAGCTCTGGAAAGACTGTAAATTACTTTTTTTTTTTTTAAATTTAAGGCAGTTTGAAATTCTAAAAATTCTTTTAAAAAATTGAAACAAATTCACAAAAAGGACCTACAATAAAAACTGTGTGTTAAAGTGTGTAATTCTGATGAAGAATATTGTTTGCTCTGCATATATCTTCAATCTTCTACAATAAAACTAATCAAATAAGAACCAATAATCAGACACTGTTTAAAATGATTTTAAAAAAGTCTACTAAAGAGAGAGGGCAGATGATGCTGAAGGTCTTGCACCAACCTGATGACTGGAAGTAAGATGCCCTGAGGATGCTAGAGCAAACCTGACTCTGCAATTAACATATTTTCTTTCTATGCAATCCAATGGGAACCACTGGTAAAAACATCAACAATCAAGATGAATTCAGGATCACAAAAAATTAATACACACACAATTACTCAGAGTTGTTAGAACTGAAATGTTCAGCATAGTACACAGAGCAAGATCCTTAAATGGGTTAGTCTGTTCATGAGTATCTACTGCAAGTTTCAAAGAACTGGTAATTTCATTATTTTCTCTTCACGTATCAGACAATGCAACGTGGCTGGTCTGCTAAACAGGACCAAAACTAAGAAAAAAATCTGGTTCCCATTCCTTGTTCTGCTATGAAATATACATATGGCTTTCAGCAAGTCATTTATCCTTTAGTCTTCATTTAATCTCCCCATCTGTAAAATGGAGATGTTATACATTAGTTCCCTTTTTACAAGAGTATTGTGATGTTTAATTCATTAACGTTTTGCAGACTTGGGAGATTATAAGGAGTTTCATAGATTTGCCTATAAATAACCAAGGAGCAGATGGGCAGCTACATTCAAAACTGTAGCAGCTTGCAAGTCCAAGCACAAACAATAGCACAAATAACAATAGATATTCTGAAGTACTGCAAAAAAAAAAGCCTCAATCATATAGGGAGGTGTATTTTTTTTTTTTTTTTAAATCAACTTCAGAATCGCAGGCCTTCAAAATTAACAGCTTCATTCCCTGAAACCAGCATGCAAGTTCTTTCAGACATTAACTTCAACCCACAAAGTATTAGCCCAAACAACCTGGATAAGTGGATAAGATTTTAAAAGAAAGTTCATCCATTCAACACAAACCTCATGTGCGAGAGAGAAAACTGAGTATCACAATCATCTACACAGATTATTATTCCACCTTCCTTGAAAGTTATGGGCAAGACAACATCGTAAGTGGCAAAAAGACGAGAAGGACAAAGTATCTCCAGCACTGATACCTCAGGGAAATTTGAGAACACTAAACCTACCCAAGGAGTTAGAGAAGACTGTAAACATTCATTTGTTACCTTTGTCTCTAATTAAAGAGCACACAGAACTGGGTCACTCAGCTGGACAGTTTCAAATTCACCATAAAACCTGGTAGATGAACATCAGCTTAGGTACTCAAATGCAGGTAACTAGCATATTAGGAGCAACTACTTATTTATTTTTAAGTGTCAGAGTCTTTTAAGGTCTCAGAAAAACTTGCATTTCGGAATAATTTTTGTTTCCAACCATTTTGTTCAGTCATAAAATGATTATTCTTCTTGACCAAATCAGAGGAAAAGAGAAGGCATACTAAAATTTTACATTGTGCCTGATTTTCAAATTGTACCGAAAGAAAATACTCCCAATCTTCCACAAACTGTTAATTCACACTAAGGGGTTAAAAAATAAAAACTATAGACTCAGATTTCATCAGTATTTAAACGTATTTACTTTGAAAGCAAAACACAATCATACAATGCCAGTTACATTACAAACACGCAATTAGTACTTTAACTCAACAACTCGTGACAGCAGATGAATGCCAATTGAAAAACATGCCCAACTTTTGTTTAAATTTGTGTTAATAGTTTGCCAAGCCATCAAAAAGCACATTGTCGCAGACATATCAAATGTACTGGGAACGAGTACTCAATTTCTCCTGCCCCATTTTCATCTGGACATTGAAGTCCTAACTTACACACTTCTTCAATTAACTACAGCTAGCAACAAAATTTAGAAGAGCTGCATGTAACAACTACTTCCTCTATTTAATCCATCTTCAATATTCATTTCCCACCCTCTTCCTCCCCCTCAACATTCTGTGAGCAGTGAAATGAACGATGAGTGGCAAAAAGAAGTGATGAGCAATTTAATGAATGGTGAGCAAGCAAATGGAGAACAAGTGAGTAAGAGCAGCTATGCAATCTGAGAAGAGGTGCTCCTAAGTTTTAACTTTGATCTCTGTCAACCATTCGTTTCACAGAATGAGAGCTTTTTCTCAGACTTGGAGGAAGTGTCAGAGAGAAAGAAGAGGAAGAGCACAAACAATTTAACAAGCAACCCACAGTTAGGACACAGGGTACCTATACCTCAGTCATCTCACAGAATAAGGGCAAGCACAGGACTATGCAGCCTGGTGTTTACCTTTCTGTAGAACTCCATAGCTTGCTCTTTTAGGATGTTTCCCCAAGCAGCAAAAGACTCTGGTCTACCTTATTTCCTCCCTTGCAACAGGCAGCCAATGCAGCAGAAGCTGCCGTCATCTGGAACAGTCCCAACTCACTTCAGAGCACCATAGAATAAGCGAAGTGAGACAATTTGGGGGATGGCTTCTTCCATTCCTTCCTACTTCCCAATATGTCAGTTGAAATGTTATGTTCAAAGCATAGCACAAACATTTTTTTCCTCCCTCATGACACTTCGTTAATTACCATAAAAAACACAGGTTCAGCTCTTACAATGTTACTTAGTTGGAAACCATGTGGAAACGTGACAGAAATCATATAGATTGTAAACTCCCACATAGAGATGGTTTGAATTTCAGGTTGTATAAGAAATAAATCATAGAATAATAGAACAAACTGACAGACTCCTCTAGCTCCCTCTACTGAAAAAGAGAAAAACAAACCAACAGCCATAAAAGCTTGCATGAAAGAGCTGGCCAAAACAAACCCCTTATCACAAGTTATTTAAAGAACTGGCCAAAACCAGTTAGTGATGAAAGATCAGAGAGCTCTTATGCCTTCAGTACTTTATAAAGCTAACTAAATAGACAGTAGGAGGAAAGGGATTGGACAATACCATAAACAGCTGTATCAAAAGACAAAGTCAAAAGACAAACAGCTGCACTGATGAGTGCAACTGTTGGCAGTCTAGAGCAAATGAAAAATAACTTTTCTCTGGGGGTGCCAGATTAGAACTTCTTGTTCCTTTTATAACATTTATGCAAGAAAACAATCTAGTTCTACAACTTCATAACAATACACATACTTGGCATTGGTTACAAGTACGTGCAGCTCAGGCCCTCAGAATCACTTCTCAGCCCAGTATAATGTCACTGCAATTACATGGAAGCAAAAAGAAATGCTCTTCTAAACTGAAAGCCAGATAGAGTCTGGGGCAGGGGCCAAGGGGTTGTTTGAGAGGAAAGTCGAGTGGGGAACACAGACATAAGCAGAGCAGACAAAAGCAGTTAGCCTTTTTAGGTGGAGAAAACTGAGCCTAAACAGAAAGAAAAGAAATGAGAGGCTAATAAAGAGACTGTTTACACATCTCTAAAACTTCACATTTGATATCTGATAAACAAAGTTACTAGCTCCAAAATAAATCTGCATGTGGGCCTCAAAGCACCATGAATAATTTCCTCTGTATTTACAAATAATATATATGGGAGTGGCCTCCTTCCTCAAGCCCCACTGCACAGCACAGAAGGTAGACACAATGAAGATAATTAAAATCCCTGCGTAAGGAATAAATAAATAATTTGAGAACTTTGCTAATCTTAACCAAACATGAAAGTAAAATAGACAATTGAAATATTCCAGAGCTGGGCCATAAATAGCTTCCATGCACATTTGTAAGTTACAAAATATTCAAGAACTACAGATTCATTGCTATACAAAATAACTGTGCTGGCCTTAAGTTACTGTGTGAAAGAAATAAATCTTAAATCTTTCCTTAAGTTGAACAGTTATCTTCAATTTTGTTCTCATATGAAGAATCCTGAATGTTCCAGCTCCATACCACAAGAGAACCTGGCCACAGCAACCACCTGCAGTAACCGCAGCACCTCTCTTCCATTCCTTCACAATAAAACATACAGTATTCCACCATCATAAACAGATGGTCACACATTTCAGAGAATATGAAAACCAAGCTCAAAACTGCTACCTGAAGCATAGATGTAACAAGTATCTGTGTAAAACACACGAACTAGGGCTGAATTAGAACATATCATGAAAGAATTTGAGAATACTATGCTAGCATAGGGAAAAACTGACAAGAGTATGAGTATACATTAAGTGTATACTGATTAGAAACTATTGTTTTCATCAACACACAATAACATATAAGCCACAGCACCATTCATCTATGTATTTGATGTTATTTCTGACCCTCTCCCTTAAGAATGTCCATTTATTTTGGTTCAGCCATACAGGCAATTTAATGACCAAAACAGTATGTTAACATCAAATCCATTTATCCTACGCTTCCAGTGCCTTTTTTTGCCTTATTTTGTCTGGTCTATATTTATCCTTTAATGATACCTTTCTAAGAACACATCTCAAAGTCAACTCTGCCAACACATGAGAACACAGAGTTTGTCTCTGCATTCTCATGTGCCTACTACATCTATCTCCCTTGAGACTACATCTATCTCCTTTTGCTGCTGCAAAGCCCTAAGTCATACCTTCAACACCTCTTAACTATTGTAATTTCCTTAACAGGTTATGTCCTAGCATTCCAAACTTCAGCTTGTCCAAAAATGCTGCAGCTTGTCTTCTCTCTTAGAAACAGGAAAACAACACTCTATATTCACTTTTACTTGTTTCCTGTCGAGTTTAGTGTCTCCCATAAGGATAACTTCACTTCAAGATCTCTCATTCTCATTTAGTCTAAGACTAAGAAGTCTTGCCAGAGGGTTATTCTACTTGCTCAAGTCTCTTATTTTTCTTCTGTACACAGGCTTATCATTAGCAGAGCAGCAACAATTTATCTTGATGCTTTTAGAACTCCTGTCCTTACTCTCACCCACAATCACAGCTCTCTTTAGAATCCAGGTATCTCCATTCTCTTGAGTAAGCATCCTCTACATTTGAGAGCACTGCTCTGAAACACTAACACTATGAGACAATACACAAATTGCACTACTTTATAATGCCAAAGACGAACTGCGAGCATAACTTCAGTATCTGAAGTTTCGGTTTAGTTATATCAGGTTTTAAAGATTTTAAAACATCACAAGATGAAAAAACAAGTAGCTAAGTTAAACACAAAAGTAACAGCTTAAAAAGAAGTTCGTGCAACACCAGCTGCAAAGAGTTTTCAACACAGCATATTCATCAGCTTCATAAGACCCAAGTAAGTCACATGAAGTTTTTAACAATCTACTTTTCAGAACAGATTGATCTCTCTTACCGTTGGTACTGGAATACACCACTTTCTGTAGGTGTTAAAGTTTGAGCTCCAGATCCTGGATACTGCAAGTTTAAGTTTAAAAAAATACATTTTTATTTGACCATATTTTTCAACATGAATCCTGAAACTAAAATTTTATTTCCTTTGGGACTGAAAACAAGGGTTTATTAGGAAGTTATGTGATAAGGAAAACAACTTCTCCACTACACATTCACAAATATTTATAAGATAGGCATCCGACTTCAGTAGGACAGCAGGAATCCCATGTTTTCTACCAAAACATATGGTAGACATCAACATTGTTTATAATTAGCAGGCAATGCTCCTGAGGCAGCACCGGAAGCAGTGGGAAAGCCACAAGAACCAGAATCCCTGCAGCACGCTTTCTAGCGGAGGTATTCTACACAATGTTTTAGGCAAAAGGAGAACAGTGTTGTTGTTGTTGTTTTTTTTGTGAAAAGAAGATGGATGTATTCTGACAAATTAAGTTAACTAACACTAAAAAAGTAAATTAGAAATTGAACTCAAGATATAGTCCCTCTACGTACTAGAAAATGCAGAATTAAGAGATCAGCATTAAATGAAAAACCTCAGCAAATGCTTCAAGACTTACATGAAATGTTGCAGCCATGATCCAACTCCACCCAACAATAAAATCCAACAACTCAGATCTGTGTTTATTGTATCACAGGTGAAGCCAATACGTTGAACACATTTCACAGGTATTTACTCAGCTGCAGCAGTCATTACAGCACTCTCTCAAAACAAGTTTTAAGTTCATAAAGAGAGATATTACCAGAAATTTGCCAGTCAGGCAAATACACCAGAACGATGGACAGAAGGCAATAGTACACACCCATAGATCAGGAACAATAATATCAATAGTAAGCGCTCAAGACAGCTTGAGCAAAGATGCTGGGGAAGACCTGTGCCACTGCTAGATCCTTGTGCAGGCTTTGCCTGCTTTATCAGGAGCTGCCTACTATAAGTGTGCCTTATTTCCCCAAGGAGTCATTATCACTCAGGGGATAAAATTATTCCTCTTCACACTCTACTCCTAAAAACTTTGCCAGTCATATAGCATCATCATCATGAGTAAGGTCACCACTGACAGATTTAGTATCTTCCGTAAGTACCTCCCATTCCCCTCCCTCTCAAGCAGCAGCAAACTGACACTGACCTGAAATTTACCTTACCCCTGCTGCTGGAAAACAGCGATCAACACCAAAACCATGTGCATTTCCCTTCTTAGTGTAAGCTTTACTGAGCAATATGATTCCAAAACTAATTGGGAATTAGAGCCTATGATGCAAGGAGACATCAGGGTACTGTTTCTTATAAGACACTCGAAGTTTTCTTAATTTCCATTTCTTGGAACAGCAATGTTACAGATCATCTAAACTGAATAAAACATCAACTGTGTTACTTTAAGAAAAACAGTTGGCTAAGATGATTTCACGGGATTCTTCAAGATGCAACAGCTTATGCTATAAAGAATTGTGCAAACCCCCCAGAGCCATCACTAGAAGCAACACTGTAATCATCTCTAGTTCTGTTTGTTTTGCTCTTCCTCACAAAACAAAGCACAAGCAGCAGGCCTCTCTGACCAAGCTTCAGTTCTACTCTGTGGTCCACCTTCCCCCTTCCATCATTATTAAGTTTGTGTTTGGCATGGACAATGTCACTAGAACTATAAAGAGACATACATTCAGAAAAATTAGAGCCCTTATTAGCACACAAGTTCATCCCCATAGCTGTCCCGTAATGTAATCGGGGTATTTGTTATTTACTATGCACTGAACCTTATCAGGTATCACTGAACAGGGAAGGGGAAAAAGCAGTGCTTCCTTGCGACAGTGAATTTTAATGAGGGAACAGAGTCAGCATCCAATCGTTAGGACAATGCAGACACCGCAGTGCTAAGAAGGCAGCAGACCAGTATTTCCTTTGGGATGAAGATGAAAGACCAAATGACGAGAGCATCTATTAACACCAATCCGTGTAAGTACTGCCAGTTTTGCTTACTGAGAGGAAGAAAGAAATTCATGAAGCACAGAGCCACACTGCAGCAATCCATACAAGTCTTAAACAGTTGCTTCCACGCAGTGACACACTGTTTAAGAGCACTTCAGAGCATCTCCTGCCCACAACCGTCTGCCGGAAAGGCTCTGTTAGCGGGTATCAAGAGACGCTACGGTTACGGAGAGAGAAAAGGAAAAATCGCTAGACAATAGACTTGCCAAAAACCCAAAGAAACGGCAGCCACGGCTCTGAGCAGCCCCTGCTTTGGCCGTGAATCACCTCTCCCGACCAGGCAGCGCTTCCACGCCGAGGCAGCGCCCGGGCCGCGGCTCCCGGGGCGAGCCCAAAGGGCGGCCAAGGCGGCTCCCGACGGAGCCCCCCGGAGCCCGAGGCCGGCAGGGGGCCGCCGCCCTGCGGCGCCCGCACAAAGGCGGTGGTCCCCCGGGAGCCCCCCCAACCCCACGCACCCCCACCCCGCCGCCGGGGCGAACAATGCCCGGACCTGTTGCGGTTCCCCCGGCCGGAGACCCGCGAGGGGCCAGGGAAGCGAGCGGCCAGGCAGCCCGAGGAGGCGGCACCGCGCGGGGAGGCCGGGCGCGCACTGCCCCCGGCCACCGCCGCCGGGCCCGGCCGCCGCCGCTCGGTGCCCGGCAGGGCCGCGAGGCAGCCGGCCAGCCGCCGCCGCCGCCCGGGGAACAAAGCGCGGCCTGGCCGCGGGGCCTGCGCCGCGCTCGGGACTGCGGCGGGGGAAGAGCCCCCGCCCGGGCGCCTACTCACCGGGCTGCGGCGCTCCGGGGGCCCGGCCGGGCTGGAGGCCGGCGGCAGGGCGGACGCGGGGCGGAGCCGGGACCCACCCGCCCGCTCCGGCCGGGCTCGCAGCGCCTCGCTGGCCCGGCGGCGGCCCCCGGCGAGGGGCGGGCGGCTCCGACCCCTCCCCTGCCAGCAAGGAGACGGCGGCTTGCCGGGGCCGCCCCCGCGCCGCTGCAGCCCCCGCCTGCGGGGCGCGGAGCCGCCCGCCCCTGCCTCGTTCTTTCCCTGCCTCCTTCTTTCCCTCCCTCCGAGCCGCTGCGCGGGTCCCGGCCCGTCCGAGAGCCGGCGAGAAGCCCCACCCCGCCCCGGCAGCAGACAATGCGCGGCCGCCGCCCCGCTAGGAGGTGCCGAGCGCCGGCCCCGGCCCTTCGCGGCCGGCTGAGGGGACCCGGCACCCTGCGGTAAACGAGGTGCCGCCCGTTTCTCGTTAATTACTGAGGGCCCCTGTAAGGAGCCAGCCTGCGGGCGGCGTGTTGGACGCCAGCTGATCGGGGTGACCGCAGGTGAGAAGTGGTCTTTGATAACGGCGTGGGCAGAGCCGTTATCTGCTACCTCCACCTGTTGTGACCTTTTGACAGCGGTGTTTCCATCACCACACAGCTAATGATCTGTTTCCCCGGACTGCAGCTGATAACCTCTCATCTTGACCCAATCCTGGATGCACATCCTGAAACTACATGATGCCAAGACTAAAATAATTCAAGCACAAACGTGCAAGCTGGAAAGGAATCTGAAGAAAACCAGCCGGGACTCATCTTGCTTTCAGTCTAACTGCCCTAGGTCAAGTTGCTGTCAGTCTTAAATCTCCTGCTGAATACATCATTTTTGGGCAACGTAATTGCTCATAATAAAAAATAGTATCTACAAACTTCATCCTAACAACAATCTTGCTCTTGTTATTTGCAGAATGATTGACTATTACTATATCTCAATCCAAGTATGAGAACTGTATCTAACAGAGGCTCCAACTGTTTGGTTTCTCCCTTTAAAACAGTTTGCAAAAGCACCACTGCTTTCCCTGTAGCTGCCAGTCAACATCTGCTGTAGGACTCGCCCTCAGCGTCCCAGTTGGAGCACATCTGTGGTACTGACCTCATCCCTGGCCTCCGCTGAGTCACAAAGCTGTCCCTCTCTCAGAGAACACAACCCATCAGACGTATGAGAGCTGAAGATAAAGAATTGCCCATGTCTCCTCTGCTGAGGGATTTGCTAGGATAGACTCTGAGATGAATAATTTTGTTTGAAGTTATACTGGAAGTTCAGAGTTGTAGTTAGTGGCCTGTGCCATGCAAACTGCCAGTAAAAAGAACTCACAGTGTATTTTTGTATCAAGGATCAATCTGATCAAAACAAGCCTGCATATATGTTATAATTTTCCAGCAGCCATGCCAGATTTACTCAACTATGAATAGAAGTAAATAGGCTGAAAACATCCTGAGCCTTGGGAGCTGTGCTGTGTGCCAGCACAACAGCGCCTTTGTTACAGGCAGAGCCGTGCTCTCACAATGGAGTTACTGCTTCCAGCTTCAGCTGCTGCGCTTCCAGAAAAATCAGTCATCAAAGAAAACCAAACCAACCCCCACACACACTTCTAGTGGGCAGCAGCTCCTCACCATGACACTGGTCCCAGGTGCCACCAGGTGTGATGGTGGCCATCCTATGCAGCACCCCATGCCACACTCAGAGGAGCCTCCCACAGCTTTCTCTTGCTCCACTTAGTGCTGCTGGGCACAGCCTTGCACCAGGCAGGCTGGAAATCCTCCAGCTGCAATGATTTACTCTGCTGCCTTGCTTGCTATTTGCTTCTACATCTCCATGCAGTAGATAGACAATTGTTTTTACCTGCAGGTCAAAAATGACTGTGAAGAGTTAATTAGCACAAGCTAGCACTATCTAGCATAAGTAACTAGAGATATACGTTGCAGACCATTGCATTTCATAAATTGTACATATTGTAAGTCAGTAAATAACTTTAGGCACTACGGTTAGTGTAGGCTGGCAATGATGAATTGTAAATAAAAAACGGTGAATGTTTTCTATGTGGCATTTTATGATCATAACAAGATGGTATCATTGTATTCATGGGTAAGCAGCAAAGTTATCTACTACTTTCAAGCCTTACATGTTTGTCGTACGGGCAGATTCATGTTGACAAAACAGTGGGAAAAGTCCCTCCTATGTTGATAAATATTAGAAGGCTTGGTAAGTGAAACTGACAGAAACATAAGCATTCAGAGCACATTCAAAACATCACAGAAACAAACAAAAGATCTGCTACAGTATTCAATATGTGAACTACCACTCAATGAATTCTGAAGGTAGCACATTCACCTGCTATTAGCATAAAAATTTGCAATGTTCTTTTAAACACAAATGATAGTTTTTAATCGCGAACCAAGGAGAGATTGGATCTTCTGAAACAATTGCAACAAAGCCTTAAATCACGCTTGTAATGGAATCCACACTCGAGTTCCCAGGTAGCCCAAACCAGTGAGATTGCATTTAATGATCAACACAGGCTGGCACTCTGTGGGAGCAACAGGTTTTGAAGCACCTAAATTTCATTATGATCATACTTCCCAAAGAGTGTATAAAACAATATTGTAAATAGCTATCTCATGTTGGCAGTAACTTTGAAGTTCATCACTTAAATTATTTTTTTTAAAGATAAAACCTTTGTTTTACAAAGGTCTTTGCATGAGTGACATATCTGTAATGAGACAGTAGTATGAATCTTTCCAAGGTTCTGAAGAAACTGTATTTTGTGTCTTTTTTCATATGCTTTGTGCTCAGGTGGAAACAATAAAACATTGATCTCATTGTATCCTTCTAAGTACTATTATCAGTTGTTGGATTGCATGTCCCACAGCAAGCTCTGCAGTGACTTATTACTTTGTTTAATTACTTTTTATCTTCTATAAAATACTTCATAACTTGTCCTTTCCTTTCTACTGAGGAAGTAAGGGCTTTCTTGAGAAAAATAAAATAGAAGCCTAAAAGCTGCATTACTTGGGTTAGCTACCTGAGAAATGTCAGAAATGTTTCATGGGAAGCAAAGCTATCTGTGGTCAGTGTCCTGCTGCACACATTCCTTCAACACAGTTTCCTCGGGAATTTATTACATCTTGCAAAGAAGAAATAGTTTCTGCCTGTCAACAGACCCTGAGCCCCAATAGTACAAGGGGAACATCCTCCTTTCTATGCAGAAAAATGGTCTACCAGCTCTGGCTTGAGTCTCCATGTGACATAACAACGGTATGGATCTTGAGCTGGTCTCTGTAGGTTCAGTGGGAAGGCACCTGACAGCAGAACAGAGATGGGCATGCCTCGGGTCACCTTTGTGCCTGCTGGGGAAGGAGATGAGCACCAACCTACCTGTCCTGTTAGGTGCTTGTGCCATCCCACAGAGCAGGTTTGGTGGGTTGTCTACAGCTTATTCTGGTGATGGATGGCTCAGAATGATCAGGGATTACTGCTGTGGTGCTTGCTGAAGAAGAGAAACTACTGTGCTCACCATACCAGTTATCATGCAAGGCATAACAGTTCTGAATAAAAACAGGACTCTGAAGTGCTAACTCTGGAAGTAGCAGAGAGAGCACTGGTCATCAGTGATGCTTTTGAATGACTCTTAGACAAAGTTCCTAATGCTCTCTCAAGCAGTGCCAGAACCGCTCTGCTTGCTTCTTCTGCTTGCATACAAGAATAATAAATAAAGAAATAAAGACTTTTCTCAGGAAGCTTCATTACTTACTGACTCCCTGCAGCTTGCTCACTCTTTGGCCATGGGGTTTATTAGCATTTGCCTATTGAAAAAACTATATGCAGTACCACCAACATTTCTTTTGTTTACATTAGATTTACATATAATTTCAAAATGAACTGCTAGCAAGTATAGCAAAATGTTGACAGGATAGAGGTGGTTAGATGACGACAAAAGTCAAAAATCAAGGAACAGGATTTCTGCAGTGTAGTCTTAGATGGCTTTACACTTTTGGGCACGTTCCCCATATTGGGTGATTCTGGAGTCTGGCACAGTCCTCACCAGGAAGAGTTAACAAGTGTGTTCCTGAGAAAAAAAAAAAAAAAAACACAAATCTTTGCTTTTCCTATGTGGATCAGACTGGGATCATTTGGAAAGGAAATACATTGAAAGGAGAGTCTCAATAACAGTTGTTTTTTTTTCTGTAGTGTAAAAATAGCTGATCTACCTATGTTAACAAGAACCATTCAGTTACAGATTTTAGATACATATTTTTAAATAGTTTCATCTTCTTATAGGCTGGATTTCTAACTTTACAAACAGCAGTTGGTTTCCAGGGTGTATACTAATACTAATCACAATCATTGTGAGACACGGTGAATCGAAAGAGGATAAAAAATATGAATTATTTTTAGAGGCAATAACTCAGAACTCCTTGCTGTCTTCTTCTTGCTCTCTTTCTTTCTCTCTCTCTTAAAAGAAAAAAAAAAAAAAAGCCATTCTTAAGAGCAAATGCCTAGGCTGTTTAAAATTCATCACTGTGTCTGCTAGTCTATGGATATTCTTAAAGCTTCCTTGCTTCATAGTTTATTATATTTATTAAGCATTTATGAGTCTTAAATGCAACCAATGCAACCTTTGGTGTAGAAGAGTGGTCATTTTACAGCGATAGGGTGTTACTTGGTGTTCCGTTACACCGTGTATGGTGTTCACCCCATGTGTCAGAAATCCTCTTCAAGAAGGACAGAATTTCATGGCTAAAAAAGTAACAATTTCACCAAGGAAAGGAATTACGTCTGTAATTATAATTGAGAAGTAAATTATTTTGGAACATGTGGAAGTAATTTCTCATTGCTTTATCAACATTGTTGTGTGCAAACTTAATACTTTTTGAAAAAGTAGTCTCAAATATAATTCATTGTTTTGATCTTTAACCTTAAAATATTTCTGAAACCTTAGTCAGAATGGCCAGGATTTTCAAACATATCCAAAACCCTTGGAAGCTAATCACAGGACTTGTTTCTAATCCACATAAGTGTTTTAAAATCCCACTCATTGGTAGTTGTTTTGCACTGTTTCCAAGTATTTTGTAACCCTAGGGCTTCCTGTGTCACTTCTCTGCACACATGCATCAGAAGTCATGCGAATCAGGTGGCAATGCTGACGTCATTCAAGGAGGTCACAGGCATTACAAGTAGGTTGTTAAAGTCACTCAGGCCACTTTGGTAATAAGGTACTATTTAAGCAGAGTATCAGTAGTACTGTCTAAACCAAAGTGCTGATAATTTTCAAGTCTGAGGCAAGGATTTCTTGAGCTTTTTGTCTTTACAGTATTTGGTGTTAAACAACAACTGAAATTTGGATGGAACTGTTGAGTACTAAATTAGGTACTTGGCACTTTGTCTTCTAGTACATGAACATAATTTCAGAACAGCTCATACTGAGAGATGGGAAAAATAGGGCAGAGATGAACGAAGTCATGCAACAATTTTTACTTAATAAGGTAACACATAAAAATTTCCATAAAAAGAAAGGTTATCAAAGAATGTTATCCTGCACTGAATCACTGCACATATATGTATATGTAGTATAAAACAGTATATAACAAAATTTAACAAAACATATAAAATGTGCATTTCTGTGTGTAAAGGAAAAAAAAGAATAAAAAAAATCTTACAGACTCATAGCATATATTACTTCATCAAATGATCCTTTCTAAAGACAAGACCATTGAAAGTCCTCATATTCTTCCTGTGAGTCAGTGAGCAGGTTGAAAACCCTAATGTACCCTAATTACATCTTCCCAATAACTTTTGATTTTATAAATTCTAAGGAAATTTACCATGTGCATGCAGATAAAGGAAAAGGATTCTCAGGGAGCACAGCCAGAGACAGCTCATGTACACGTATACAACTCCACTTCTAAGGCATGGCACTGTGAGAAAACATTTCTGTTCTTTCATTAAGCAAGAAATTTTAAATTTGTCCTTTTGCATGTGTACGAACAGATTCCTCACACAGTAACAAATATCTATGGGTACCTTATTGCTTCAATAGCATCTTTCTTGTACTGTGAATAAAGGCATTTAAATCCGTTTCATGTTTCAGCAATAAGAGCTAAGGTCTTGTTATTTCTTACATGTAGCTGGTTTGGCTTCAGGGAGCTGGCTAGACACCTTCCTCCCCCTCCTGGTGCAGGGCGTGCAGCAGCTGACTCACAGCGCTCCTGTCAGCCTGCCTGTGCCCACCCAACAGATCTGGCCCGCTGATCTGCCTGGCTTCTATATCCTTTTAGGGTGAGCTATCCAGGCTGCTGTGTTTGTCCTCAGACTGCACAGAAAAGCTATTTGCAACATCGTACACTTAAGCTTTTCAACAAAACTGTGGTAGTTCCATTCCTTTTCAGGTATTGCAAGGTTGTGCTTTGAGATGGAGGGGGAAGCAGAATTTATACTGAATGAAATCTGGCTTCTCAGGCTCTGTGTTTCTTCAACAGATGCATTGCTTTCTCAGAGTTTGAAAGTGTTACTGACATTTATTAGTTATCTCTACATGGCCTTGTATTTGAGGTTTTCTAAAATGCTTGCTTTAACTGAATCAGAAGTACATTTCAAATACAGATGGATTTGAAGTAACACAATAAAGGCAGGGATGTGGGATTCTTTTGCTTAAAAATTCTACAAGGACTCTGCTGAATTCACCTTATTTTATGAAGTAATTGTTTTTCATTCTTCTAAACCCTTTCTCTTAACTGGCTGTGGATATCTTCCATGCTTTATCATTAAGAACACCTGTGTCCTCTAGCAATAATCAGTGACTGGATCCAGACTGCTATTTGCCTTTTATCCTAAATGCAAATATTTTGTTTATATTTTTTTACCATATTATGTAAATTAATAAATATTATGTAAATAATAACATAATAAATAATAAGTAAATATATAATAAATAATTTTATAATAAATAATAAGTAAATAATAAAAACTATGAAGTTTATAGGAAAAAAAATATAAAAATATATAGTTTTCAGGACTGGCAAGAAGCATTTGAGTTGCCTGTATTGCAGCAAATTGTCCTAATGAACCTTCCCACTTAAAATTCATGAGCATACCGAGGTTGTGTCATCGGAGGTAGCATGGATTTAAACCTTCCTTAGGCTAAACAGGGCCCATCTGTTTTCACTGGCTTCCTTGCTACCCAGGCCACCTATTACTCTTCCCAGAAACATGTCCTTATGCCTGCTGGTTGCTGTTACCAGCACTAACACTAGTGGCAACTCTTCCCCTTCACCTTCCTCACCATCCTTACCAGCTCACACAAAACCCTTCTCTGGGCTCACTGGCCTGTTCGGCGCCCAGCGATTACCCCATCAGCACCATGCCACAGCAGAAATAAATGGCCTTCTCAGCTTTGGCTTAGCTAACAGTAGAAACCTGGTTGTGTATTTCTCTGTTTTCCTCCCTGCTCTAAACACATTTTGCATTTAGGTTAAACTCTTCTCGCTGCGCCCAAGCTACCTGCCCACCTGTACCTCTGGAACTTGAAGGATGGCACGGCCTTCTCTAGCAGTCTCTCCTCTGCAGGTGTTCATCTCAGGCCAGATTTGATGTGCCCTTGCTTCATTTGCAGCTGCCCCTTTTGCCCCTTCCTTTTCATGGAGTATTTTGGTTTGTGCAGCTGCATGGTGAGCCAGGATGGAGAACAGACCAAAGTCAGAAATAGCTCCTTTTCTGCCCCCTGCAGCTGATTCAGCCAGTGCCTTCACCAAGGATACACTCAACCAACTCCATCTGAAGGTATAAAGCAATTGCCTCCTGTTCAGTGATGCATGTGAGTACTCTGAGTCCTTTGCCTAGTGTCAGTCCTTGACTTCGCCAGCCTCCTCTTCAAAGAGCCTCCTCTTGTCCAACTGATTTGAATTGTCAAGCTTTTCTAAGCTTAATTTTTGCAATGAAGGTTGAGTGGAACCAGCCCAAGTTTGGTGTCTTCCAAGCTTACTGGTTTTGAATGAACATTACACCCTGTGGCAGATCACACAGACGCTGAGATGTTTGGTAATACAGAGAAGCTTTGAAATCAGTCAGTATTTGTATACTGCACAACAATTCCCCAGGCTGTCATGTATGACTTCTTCCTTTATTCTTTTTTAAATTTCCATTCATTGTAAGAAATTAAACCAGTTTTGATAGAATAGGAAGAAAAAACTTTTAATAATTCCTGTTCCAGTCTTGCTAGGCCTCAGAAATGTAATTAGTTCAATATATTTATAATTCAAGGTGACTACTCACACATATAAAGTTGCTTATGTGAGTAAAATATCTGCAGAATTAAGTATTTAGCACCAGAGTGCACATCTCATGCTTAGATCCATATAGGCAGCCACTGCCAACAAAAAGCCCTGTTCAATTCAGACATTTCTGTAGCTCTGTTAGCAGGGCTGTGGATTAGACTTTAGATCACCTATAAACCATTTAAGTATATGGATGATATAAGAGATACAAAATCAGATTTCTAATTACCAGAAATCCTTTGGAATAAGCACACAAAGAGTGTTTAGCTGCAGAAAATAATAGTTAAACTGACAAACCTTTGGATTCCTCTGTTCTGCAAAGCAGCCATTAGAGGCCGGACCCAAGTTACTCCTCACAAACACTGCTTCCCTCCCAGAGCTGGAGTGTGCTGGATACTTCCCAGATCACAACTGCAAACACACAGCATCCCTTTGCTTCTCTCTCAGAGCAGGACACAGGTACACAGTTTTAAACATTTGCAGCAGCTAATCTGCAGCACAGCAAAATAAGAAGCAAACAAAAGCCTAGTGTCTTTCTGTTGTACTTGGTAAATAAAACATTGCATTTGGGTTTAATCCAGATTATGCCTCAAAACTTTCACCCTTCGATTTTTTTTTCTATTCTGTATATTCATTATTATCCTTATTTTTATCTGTGACCACTATGCTTTTTTTTTTTTTTTTTTTCTAATTACATTTTCAGGCTTCCCTGACAGAGCACGTCCCCAGAAGTCATCAATAAACTACTATATCCTGAGTGCTGAGCTGCTGCAAAATCTTGTAAAAATATAATCTGCATTTATAATTTCAGGTTTAAATGCAAAAAGAAAGACTTTCCTCAAACCTTTGCAAAAATCTCTTAAGACTCTCCATTTAAAGAATCTACAAAGAAGTTCTAAAATGTGCAAAAACAGTTTGTTGCAGCAAAAGGATTCAACTTTTTTTTTTTTTTTTTAATATAACATTTGTATTTTCATGGACTATTTTATTAGCAATAAATATTACCAATAATAAATTATATATATAGTAAAGTATAACGTTATATCCAACCACAAGGAAACTAAACAACCTAATAAAAGCATATGATGATTTTTATATTATTAAATGAAAAAAGTAGCTCTTCTTGTTGGTAATGGAAACAGGTAGCATACAATTATTTTGCAAACAACTCAAATGTAGGAATCATGCTTTCTTTTTTATTCTATTTACACATAACAAAGCAGAACATGCACTCGCTTGCCAAAGAGTTTCACATTTATTTTAATGGGAGGGAAATTATTTCACAGTGGTTTTGAAAGCTCAGGTGTCCGTAAGCCATTCTGTTGAACATTTACTTTCTTTTATTGATCTAGAGGCTTTTGGTTGTTCAGAGAAAGCAGGAGGCTGCAAAAATGTTAGCATAGGAGGAAAGGGAAACAGCAGGTGTGGTCACAGTACTTATGAACTGCGTAAAAAAAATAAGCTTAATGTTGGCTCAACCTTGATTTTCCTATTTCTTAAAAATAGCTATAAATGACAATACACAGAAGCATCATGTAGGGTTTTTTATTATTTTATTTTTTATAAAAAGAAAAAAGATAAGTAGCTTTACAGTAAGAGAGCTGCAATGGTGGAACCTTATGCACAGGAAAGAGGAGAATGTTCTAATCAGCTTGACGTATGCTCCCATCCCTGGTAGAGCAGCAGGGTGATAATCCTTTCCTGTGCAGCACAGGAAGATATCATTTTCAATCTGGACCTCAATATGAGAGGTATAATGGCAATTCATAGCCTGGCACTGATAATTAGGGAGCTGGAGGGACTGATTTTATAAGGAAATAGCATTGATTAAAATTTGCATTTGGAGCACTTTCCCACAAAGGATCACAACTGCTGTGCTAGTGTTAGACCTGCATTTTCAAAAGCAAGCATTAATGGGCTGCGTACTCCAACGGACTCTGGTACTCAACAAGCTTTTCTGAGCAGGTGTCAAACAAAAGCAAAGCCTGCTGAACACCCTTGTGCTAAATAGTCCATGAGGAAGTGGCGGGGATGTAGTTGAAGCAGGAGACACATTACTTTTATTTGTGAAAACACTCAGACAACCCCTTGCCTTTGTTTCCAGCCAGGTGCTCCGGATTTAAACAGCTCAAGGGCATAAATACAGGACAGGAGTTGAAGGATCACTAGGGCTGTATAGGCACTACTGGTACTTCAGCAACGTACCTTGGAACCACTAGCAGAAAAACAAAATATAACATGCTTTCTACCACTACTTCCCCCAAAACCTCAGTCATAAAATTAAATAAACTTGGACTCAATATGAATGGTGTGGCAATAGATGAAAGCAAGCAGAGAGAAAGAAGTGGCTATGAGAGGCTTGAGTGAACCCAGAAGGAACTGCAATTAAAAGGGTACTTGCATCAGCCACTGGCTGCAGGATCACATCCACCACTAAAAGTACATGACGCAACTGAAGGGAAGAATATTGCAGAAAGTGTGATTACATATACAATATATCCACACCCTTAAAAAGGGGAGTGAAAGCTGCAGAGAAATTTCCATGATTTTACCGAAAAACTATTGGAAAGACAAACTTGTCTACAAGAAGGATGAACTTAAGAAGGAACTGATGAAAATCCAGAGAGAGGTTTTATTTAGGATTTCTAATAGTGCCATCATAGCACTGTGCACTGATAAGTGCCCGAACTTTTGAAAAAAATGGGGGGGGAGGGGATGAGGGAAAAATTATTCCTTTTGGGAGCAGCCAAGCTTCTGACACATTTGTGCCCCCTTGGTTTCTCCTACCTGTGATCTCCTCCGGACACCAGTAAATACCACCAGTACCTTCACATCTTCCTACCCTTTCTATGCAGACAGTTGGAGTAGAAATATTAAGATTTGTGTAAGTGGATCATAGATAGGAGTGCCTGGAACAAAGAGCAGGAAAGGATGTGCTGGTAGTACCTAGATGAGCAGCTCTTCAGGATCCAAGCAGCTTCTAAACAAGTTAGTAGGCAAAGGGGAGTGAGTAAATCCTGATGACTCACAGAGATGGGACAGGACGGAGAGGCTGACAACTGTCAACTCCTAAAGGGTGTATAGAAAAAAAAAAATAAAGTCAACACATAGAGCTCGTTGAGAAAAATGAAGAAACTGCAGGAAAAACTCAGCAGACTAATCTGCTCTGCTAGCAGAAGCAAGGAAGCAGTATCTGATACAAAAATTAGAAAGGGATTATAGAGTCTTTATACAGGTTTCCACTGCTTATTCTGTGGAATAAGTAATTTGTGTTAGTGGAAATGAAGACATTGCAAAGCATGGTAAAATAACCTTGGAGGAGCAGTTTTCTTCAGTGAGATGTGTCTTTGTGCCTATACGGCTATAGGTTACTAAGGCATAAGCACATATAAAGAACATCTAGCACATATAAAGAGTCTGTGTTGCCTCTGCTGCCAAATATACATTGCTTTTATTTTGAAACATTCATGTAGGTCATTGCTCCAGTGAAATATATATTTCAATAATAATTTTCAATTCTCTCAGGTTCTCATCATTTAACTATTGTTAATTATTTGGCAATTATGCTGATGAAAGGTTAAAAATGATCGCAGAGCCATTTCTTCAGTCAGGGAAAGGAGAAATGGTTTAAAATTAAATCCTTGCAGTTAGTGCTTAATGGTAATGACATGCTATTTTTATATTATTTGAAGTAACAGATGATTACTTAGTAACTTTGACACTGGAAAATGGGCTAGAAAAGTATAGTGATCTAAATAACAGACAAGCATTCTCTGATGTGAAATTAGCACACGGAAGAGGCCATTACAGAAGTACAACTTTACTTGTTATGAAGGTCATCAGGAGCTTTGCAAAGTGAGGTTCATTATTCTCTAGCAGAGTCTAAATCTAAAGTATGCAGAGACTACAGATTGACTTCAAAATCATAACCAAACTATCAGTAACTTCCATTAAGCTACAGGTTTTTCTCCTTTTTTTTTTTTTTTTTTTTTTTTTTTTTTTTAAGTTTAGCGTGGTTCAGGAACTTAACTATGATGTACAAATGCCTCACCAGTCAGCCATTTCAAGTTACAAAAATGAAAACACAATCTATTTTATTTCTCCTACAAGCAGTTGCTGATATCCAGGGTAGATACAGGGACCTACATTTCATGCTTCTTTCCCTTCTTTAAAGGAAATTTGGAACAAATGAGCAAGGCCTTACATCCATAAATTGAGTAACTCCAGAGCATTTCAGAACAAGAGCAAGAAAGCATGTAAAAGATATTATAGGTCCCAGTGAAGAACATCCTGCCACGCCCCTGTGCTTGGCCCAAGGAAGGCACAGCATGAACATCTCTGCCATTTCCACCCCTCACCGCATGGAGGGAGAAAGGAGGGAGGGAGAGGATGCTGCCTCCTCACACAAACTGATCTTTGGCCACGAGTCACTTGTTATCCTCCTGGTGCCTCACAGTAGACAGTATGAAGTCATCACTAAAAAACAAGCCAATGTTTTAAGGACTGCAGAGACATTTAATGTAATGGTGGGTGCTATAAACAACTGCTAGGCAATTGATGACCTCCTTCTTATTATAAATAGCTAAAGCACTTGTTCAGGCTGTAATAAAAAGAGAGGTGTTGACATATATAATTTAAACAAGAACAAATTTGAAGATTCAGCGATGCCCTGCAGTCTATGGAAGTACATAGCGGCATAAGGAACTTCTCCCACTTTTCTGAGCATTTACTAGTGCTTAATATCCAAATATGAACCACAGAATATTTCAGGAAATACTATACTTACAAAGATGGGGGAATACAGCCCCATCAGATTTTTCCTGACAAAGAAAAGAAAGAAAAAAAAGAAAAAAAAGAATAGATTGATATTTTAGGAGTTTCAAATAAAGACCATATAAGATATACCCTGAAACCTATACAAAACATATATAAAACAAAGGGAGCTAAATATTCCCAGGTGTAATTGACAGATGAACTCAAGTATTAGAACAGTATTTCATGGAAGTCATGGAAGGGGGAAGGAGGAAATGGGAACTGGGTGATGGTGTAACACAACCTGTAGCCACTCCTTTCCAGAAGTGCAAGCAGACAATATAAAGTCCTTTTCTTTTGTTTCTGGCACTGGGTCCTGCAGCTCTTTCTGTCATTTTATAGTAACACCTCGGTCACATTATAGTTATCAGGAGAGGGGATGGCGTTGCCCACACTGTTGGGGAGCAAGACCACAGCTCCTGAAGCTCTGTGGGTTCAAACACGTTGTCCTGTACTGATTGTGGTGGTGCTTACCTCAGCTACCCATGGCCCCAAAAGGCCTTTGCAGTTCCAAATTCACATAAGTAGTCATTGTAGCTCTGCTAATGGCTCCTGCTCCTCAGCCCCTTCTGCTCTCCAGCTGGACTGTGCACAGGGCTTGGCTAACCAAAGGAGTCATTAAAGAGACTTCCTGTCCTGTCTTGTGAGTCCACACCTTTTGCTCACTAAGGCACATTTATGTGAGCTAAGTTGTCTGGACTTATGCTCAGTATTGCAGCTACACAATTTATCTTGCATTATTCTATGCCTGTTTATTACACAAAGTATCTCACCTGTACCATCAGCAGCAAGCTGCATGTCTTGGAGCCCACCCTTTGTTCTTGTCTTGCCACCAGATGTCGATGTCTTCCTCCTTCACCTCCACAGTGAGGGCAGCTCTGCCCTTAAGGCCACAGCCATCAGGATTTCATTTGTCTAAAATGAAGAAGATTACAGCTGATCTTCCTGGCTCTCTCTTGAAACAGCAAAATAAGAAATAAAATAAATGGCTTGACTGAAACCCTGTAAGAACATAAATTGCAGTGTAGATTAAAAAGTCAGTTTGGTCATAATAGTAGGCAGAGCTTATCATTACATTTCATTTCTTTTAATGGACACTTTCTGCTGTATTTACAGGAACAGGGCAATTCTTTCTAAGCTGAATTGTGCATGTATTCCAGTGTGATTTAAACCGGTCATAGCTTCAGGGTATATATATCTGAACTGCACCATACCCTTCCTCTTCTGTTGTTTTCATTCCTGCAGTGACCAAATTGTGATCTATAACTGTTTCCAGTGTGATTATAGCACGTCTCCTTGTTTCAAAAGGACAAATATGTTAACTAAAGCAAAATTTCTCAAATCTCTGACAGGTACTTTTTCAGTTCTCTCCTTCTTCTCAATTTTCAACTCTGAAGATATAAACAGCTCTTTCCCTCATTCTTGCTAGCACTCAAAGAAATTTCCATTTTTCACTTTAGAAATCATTCTCCCCTGTAGGATTTGGTTTGTTTGTTTGTTTTTACTTTTTGTGGGACTTCATTTGGTTGGTTAGTTGGTTTTGAGATACGGCATCATTAGAATGGGAGCACTTTACCATTTTTATTAGCATCTTATCTGGGAGACATTGTACATAGCGGCTAGTAAGCAGCACTGTTCTGGGATCATCTAAAGCACACAGAGCTGTATGCAGCAGTCCCCGCTGGGGTTTTTACATTATTGAATTTATCTGTGTAAGCCTATGCTAGAAGCCATCTTCCAATCTTCCAAACAAGTCCTCACCAACAGTACATGCCAGTAGTCCTTGAGAGTGAGATAATGTCCTAAAATGTACCTCATTTATAAGAGCATACAAAGGGGAAAAAAAAAAAAAAAAAAAAAAAAAAAAAAAAAAAAAAAACAACCAAACATAATTTGGAGAAAAATAACCCTCGAGTCCAATCTTGTTTTGGCTCTTTATCTTAAACTTCGCATATGCGTCCCTGAATATCCTCAGGCCTTAGCACCACTGGAAAGCAGGAGAGCCACAAAGGCAGTTGGTAGCAAAATCTCCTTTCTGTACACCCTCACACTGGCCAGAGACAGGTAGGAATAGCTCTGAAATTATCCTCTCAGACCCAAAATACTGTCTAAACATGAACTGCTGGTCAGAACTTTGAAAGAGGCACTATGTGCTTTTAATCTGTTTCTCCCTGCACACTTTGTTCAAACAGCAATTTTGACTTGTCTTCTAACATATAAAGCTTGACATACTTCACAGAATAGAGTGGTGCTGAACTATTTCAAATGCCCACAGGACTTCAGTTATCCCTCTTGCTCTTCTGCAATGATGAATGCTGTTGAAAACAGAGAGGCACTGGTACGGCTAGAGCAGGCAGGTGCCTACTGCATGCCTGCAGGCAGGAGCAGCATCACCAATGCTGTGCTGACCGCAGGGTCCAGTCAATAATCCATGGCAAAAAATGTCACAACCTATACAATATATCAGGGGATTTGACAGCTGGCAAGTGGCATTGCTAGCAGTGGGATGCCTCGATGCAGATCTGATTTGGAAACTTTGGAATGTTCGGAGGTTTATTTTTCAAAGCCTCTATTAGGTATCTGCACAACAGAAATTAGAGAATTTGTTAGATGCAGTCATTTGTATTGCTCCATCTCCATAAAAACATATTTTCCCCCAAAGTTGAAACAGTGGAAATGAAATGTGTTCTGATCTCTAGTTGAAAGTGAACATTAACATACATTGTATTACAATTGAAAGGATTAAAAATGTACATAATAATTTCTACAATTTACAAAGAGTATATTAACATGCGTCAGAAGACTTGTTAAATTATACTTGTTATAACTGTTAAATCAAGATACTCTCTCTTTCTCCTCTGCCTAATTTCTGTTCTTCTATGATCCAGTCTTTCCCACTGTTGCACAATTCTTCCTTCTTTCACTCCTATTCCTCTTTTTTTTTTTCCACATCTTTTCTCAAATATCTGCTGTCATCATTATCACATCTATTCTTCCCTGACACTACATTTTTTTTCTCCTTTATTTCTCTGCTTCCCAAACCTCAGAGTTGTCACCTCTTTCTCAAGTCCCTTTAAAAATATTTCCTTCTTTGCTAGCTACCTTTGGGCCTCACCTAAATCTCACTGCTTAGGCAGCAGTTCTTTCTTAGGTGGTAGAGAGGTATTGCATGCTGGTAAGTTGAACTCATGTATACAAAGAAAACTACAATTACAGTCTTTGGTTGTAACAGATAATTTAACACCACACTAATTAGGTTTTAAGGACTGGTTCCTGAACAGTGCAAAGAATCCTTCTGGACATCCCTTCAATCAATCAATTGGCTTACAGTCTCCTTACAGTGCTCAGAATTTTCTCTGGTAAATGCATCATCTCTCTGAATCTACTGGCATTTTTACAAATATATTTGGTCGTGGAATGACAGCTGCAAACAATGCAGATAACACTCAATTAGTAGGAGACTGCAAATAATGTGCTTGTCAGACACCTCCCAGTCCTGCTCCCTTTCTCTGAATGTTCAGGCCAGGGAATATATTTTTGCTTCTACTTTTCTGTGATTTGCATTTTCATTTGCTAAGAGTATTAAAATATCTTATTTATCTTGGACTGCAGCATCAAAATCTTTGTGCATCTTATTCCCTGCAGAAATTTCCCAGGCAAGTATTTCCCCACTGCACCTATTTGTTAAACAAAGGCAAAAGATTACTCCAATGAAAAAAAAAAAAAAAAAAAAAAAAGAGGGGGGGAGGGGATGCAGACTGTCCTCAGAGAAAGCCAAAATCCTTCTGAAGAATAATTAACTTTCTGGATACAATTCAACAGAATGCCATTGTGTGTGTGAGCATGTGTTAGCAAAGACCAGGAGCTTCACAGTATATAAGCCCTCTCTTAGCTGATTGAAATAACCACAAAAAGACCAGTTCAGCGCATTTCAGCATCTTTAGAATGTATCTTTAAGCTCTCAGCTAGAGTTTCTGGAACCACTTATATATCCTCTGAGAGCCCTTAAAAATTATTCCCCTCTTCCAAGCACTGGATTCTTGAACAGTTGGGAGGATGAGCAAGAGAGAGATTATTATTAGAGAAACACAGCTTCAGCCTGAACACTGTCGTTGGCAATGTGTTTCAGATGATACATAATATATTCCCTTAAGCTAGTATTAGAGGTAGGTCATTATTTTGATACCTCTCTTACAGCAGGAATACAAGCAGCCAGCCACCACTTTGGAGCAGAGGTGAGGTGCTCTTAGTGTGGGACACTCCACAAGGGCTCACAGAGAGGGAGGACTCTGAACTGAACCCTACATTTAAGTTCAGCTTAAATATCCAGACTAAGTTGTAATTTGCTTCCTCTTACGTTGGCTCAAAATCATCAGTGGGGGAGTGCTGATCTCAAAGCTGATGCAAATGAAGCTTTCTGATGGCTGACTTTTCCCTGTGTGCCAATATTTTCTGTGGTTTTACCCCATTAGGAGCTTGGGTAAATAGTTTATGCAGATGGGTTAGCTCCCTGCCCATTATTTTCCCATTCACCTAGAGATGAAATTCCTAAAGATTCAGGCCATGGGGCTTAAATGAGGTTTTATGAAATAATATTTTTCTATTCTAGAATAATACCTGTCATAAGGAAAAACAAAACAAAACAATTACAGGAGTTAAGATTACCACAGGCATATCCCAGTGGTGGTTTTTTTTTTTTGTTTGTTTGTTTTTTTTAAATCTCATTATCATTCCAGACTTACCACAGTGTTGGTGATACTTCACAGAGGTGCAAAATTCTTCAGCTGAGTCACTGTTATCAGATGTTATGCTCACTATGAAAACAAAGAAGTTTCTGTTGATTCAAGGTCAGGCAAGTCCCACTGTACCTACCTTTGGTCCAGAAAGTGCCTTTAAGATTTGCACTGGTCTACTGAAGTTACTTATGACTGAGCACACTTTCATCAGTTTCCTCTTGGAATATGTACCTAATTTCCTCTGGAATATGTACCTAATTTCCTTCCCCTGCTTCAGCATCTCCAAGAGACATGAACCTACTCCTCAAAATTCACCCCACATAGGTCCATATCACCAGCTTTCAGTGTCAAGAAGCAGAATCACCTGGGGCATCCTGGGCTGACAAAAGATATTCTTATTCCCCCGTTGCTTTGCTCCTTTTAGAGGCGTACCTGTGGACAGTTTTTTTTTTTGTTTGTTTTTGTTTTTTAAAAAAAAGCAAAACACAAGTAAACAAAAAACACCTAGATGATTCTAGTGATTCTATTTAGTGTCCTTCTATGCCACACAATTCTTTTTTTAGATCTTTTCCACTCTTATTTTTTCAATCCAATTTTGACTCTGTAGCTTCTTCCCTCAACATAATGCATAAGTTTTAAGTTGTAAGCCTGTCTTAAATTCACTAATTGTAGGGATTTTTCTACCAGGGCACACACTTTTTCAGATGTTACATTATGTATGTTCTCTTTCCTTCTCCACAAACACACTGAGATTACTAGCTGCTTTGTCTAATCTTACCTTTTCCTACCCACCCAGCTCTATAATCAAAGGTGTCTGAGAAACAACTGATCTGACTCCAGAAGCAGGGTATATTTGATTAGTTAGGGCTATGCAGATATAGCTGACTCATCCAGAGCAAGTCTGGGGGATTTACAGGCTCAGTTCAGCCTGCTGAAGTTTGTGCCACACCATCTTGCATGATATATAGGTAAGTCCTCCCTCGCCCATGCAATATTGCAATGATAGCTGTGCCTTGAAGTCCTTTACTTGGACAGCAGACCCTGCTCTCTGCTTTTCTGTAGTTGTCTCAATAGGGTAACCATCTTCATTTTTTTTTTTTTTTAATACTATTAACATTTGAACTAATATATCTGGAAGGCCACCTGGTTCTCACTCCAAGATCAGCATTATGGGGTGCTTTTCCTTGGAAATATTCTTCAATGAGTTTATTAAAAATGTTGGCTACCACTAGCTATTAATTGGGGCAGAAAGATGTACCAATACACTAATCTGAGCCATAGGAAGCCATAGGAATTAATGGGAATACAAGTCCTCTGCTTAGTAGAGTTATCGTAATAGGAGCAATTTTAATCCCTCTTGAGCAAAACTGGATTTAAGCCAGTTTAACCAATACACAAAAGACTCTGTAACTAATTAGCAGGTCTTTGTAGAATCCAGACCCCAATAAATATTAATGTGATGTCCTAAAGAACAAGCATTATGTTCCTGAATCATACATTTATTAAGTCAAGATTTGACCTTCTTGGAGATTACATGGACAAACTCCTTCACTCTCTGCAAACACAGGCAAAAATCAATCTCCTGAAAGCGTACGCTAAAAAAATCCAAATGCCACATCCTACATTTAATGGACGTATCTGATTAAAATGAATACAATAAATAAATACATACATACATAAATGGAAGCCTCCTAACCCAGCTACAATAAATGAAATATTAACACAATACACACGTCTTTAAAATACCATGCATTAGTGTTGAATAATGTCAACTATTACAACTATTTTGTTCCTCCCACACTAAGAGGAGAGTCTATCTATACATAATTACTGCTAAAAAGAATCTACAATGAAAGCTTGCTGTAGGTACAAAGTCAAACATTCCAGAAATAGTAAATGCTAAAATGAAATCTATCAGTAGTGCAATCATTCTCTATTATGTATGCATTTTGGTATTTTCCTCCCAAATAAACGATCAATGTGATTTTAGCTTTTATTCTTTGTGTGCATCAGCACAGTGCTCTGATGCAGAGGAGCAAAAGATGGCAGAGGTGGTTGCTGTCCTCCACATGAACCAGTTGGGAAATAAACCCTTGCCACCCCATGGGACACAGATTGAAGTGCTGGTGGTGAATGGGGGAATTTTGCTTGGTGTGGGGCCTCCTGGAGCTCAAACAGGTCTGCAGTGCACAGAGAAATGATTTACTCAAATAGCAGATGGGCTACCTACAAGGAGCTGTGCAAATGAGTTGGTGAGAGTTCATTTTGCCATGTTAGCCACCTACACTGCATTCCCATAAAACTTTGGAGAATAACACTGTAAGCTAATCCAGTTCCCTCCAAAAGCCTTTTTCTGCAGTCAGCTGATATAATGAATATGTGGCTAGAAACATCTGGGATAAGAAGCATCTTCTTTTATCAGGCCATCATTATTTTCAAAATTACATTGATGTTATTGAAAAATATTTTTTACTCAAAAACTAAACAGCATCATAGTAACAGATATGCCTATTGCACATCTGCAGCAATACTGCAACAGTTACTTAGCAACCAGTAAGATGTTTCTTTCCTGACAGGACAGGGAAAAAAAAAACAAGAAATCATGTAAAGGAAGAGAAAAATTGGAAGCAAATTGAGTTGAATAAAAAAAAAAAAAAAAAAAAAAAAAAGGAAATACTGTATTAACATTCAGCAGGCATAATGATCTGGGTATGTTTCTGCTGTATGAACCAGCAATTGCTGCACAGCATTAACTCAACGTACACGTTTAAAATCAAGGACCAATCTAGTTTGTTTTTCTATCATTAAGAAGCATTATCTACCATCTTCTGACTACATTCTCTTACCTGTATCATGCTACACGCAGAAAGAGGCAGAAAAAAGACAAGTGTCATGATGACTGAAATTTCCATAGGCAAGCATGGTTCCTTGCACTGCCCGGGGAAGGCATCCTCACCTGGAGCAGAGGTCTGCAGGCAGCAAGAAACAACAGGAACCTGCCTGTGCCTTTTGCTGATCTGGAAACTGGCTGTTGCATAAGGAAGAGGAGAAGCACGTCTGTGCACCCTGCCCTAGCTGGCTAGCAGGTGTTAAAAACCACTGGGACAGATAGACAGACAGAAATACACACACACACCCCTCCCTTGAGTGGGTCATCCTCCTTCCTCACTGCTCCCTACCACCTCAGGCAGAATTTAAAAGTTGCTTTGATTCACTTCAAACAGTGAAGATTTAATGTACATTCTGGCATGGAGCAAACTTAATGAAATTTCTATACATTAACTGATCAAATATAATTTTTTTTTTGGCCTGGCTTTTATGATTTAGGAAGGAACGAATCATAGTCTGAAGGAAATTACAGACTTAATTACTGAAAGTAATGGTGCTATGAATAAGCATTTAGATTCTCAGCAGGAGGTAATTACATTTATGATAGTTTTGAAAATTTAACACTGCAGCTTTCTCTATAACACAGCAGGGTTTCATCAGGATGCTATTATATATATATATTACCTTCCAAGGCAATAAGAGTCTTAAGTATAAAATACCAGAGACCAACATTCCATTCAGTACTTAATTATTACATTGTTTTTTTATGGTACATTTGAGCAAAGATATTAACAGTTAGCATTTATTGAACATTTTCTATGGAAAGCGTTGATCAAAATAGAATAGTATTTTACCTGGTGTTTCCCACTGAAATACTTTTTGCCAATAAAAACTAAAAACTTTTGTTTTCTTATTTACTTGCAGGTAAAATCATTTCAGGATGAAGTCCCTCCAAACTCTGTTTATACATATACACACAAACACACATATATTTATATATATTTTTTTTTCCCCCACTGAAAACACTAGAAAAAAATTCCAACCTGTTCTTCCACAGCATTAGATGTGGCACAGGTCTGCCACCATAACATTTTATATTTCTATAAAACAAGTCAAACTCAGGAGAAATTAAAGGATTTTTGCAAAGCATCAAAGAAAGAGAAGGGGTTGTGCACTTGGGCCTTGTTAATCTGAATTTTCAGTTAAGCATTCACTTTTGTAAGAGGCCTAAGGGAAAGGCCATGGTGAGTGGTGGCCACCAGGACCACAATTGCAGCATCTCTTTACTGAAGCCTATTTCTCCCTGATTTCTTGTATTTGGTATCCCTTCCTTGTACAACAAATGTTTTGTTTTATTTTTATTTTTTTTGTTTGTTTTGTTTTGCACAGTGTTTGACCTTCCTTAAGCAGGCCACTTTATTTTTACAGCACAAGTGGAGTTGTGGCTGTCAGAGGTAGGCACACCAGTTTCAGCAGACCTGAGATGACTGTAGGCTTTGTGAAGGGCATGAAGGTGCCATGAGGAGCAGATAAGACACTGGAGCTTCTTCTTTGCTCCAACCACTAAGTGAGACAACTGATCCAAAGGAAACCTACCCTACAGTAACTCAGCTTTCAGCATGCTGGGCAATTTCAGCAATTCAAGCATTTTGTGCACTTGCAGGATACTACCTCACCTTGCCTATGAGCTTCTTCCTGAACAACAAATTCATCAATGGGGTTTTCGGGATCTCAGTGCAGAACACCCATGACACACCACATCTCCAGTTTCTGCAGGGTAAGATTCCCCTCTTGCTGTTTCCAAACATTCCCAAGCAAGGAAGTATTTTATTGTCTAATGATGAGCAGTATAAGAGCTGGCTTCGTTTTGGCTCTGTGCAACCAGCCTGATGTACATTTTCATTTTCACCCGTGCTTGGTAGAAGGATCTTCTCAACAAGGAAGTACCAGTATCAGTGTCTGCTTGCTGCTTTTAGCCTAGTCTGTCACTGCCAAAAGAGGCTCTCCTTGCTTCTGAATGTGATAAATCAGATTTCTCTGCAGCTTGTCCGAGAAGGCAAGGGAAGCCATAAAAACCTGTGGTGAAGTGGGAAGTTCTGACTTACAGCAAGCAGAGTCAAAAAGGACTGTGAAAGCTTAACTGAAGACACAAGAATTTTAAGAGGCTCAAATAGGTATCAATGCATAGCCTTCTCTTTTTTCAGCCTTTCAAACACTGCAAGAATTGCCACTCTGTTAGCATAGATCTGAAAAGCTACTGCACATTCTCCATGGCCATGGCAAATGTGATATTGTTGCTACCAGCCTGAACGAGACAGCTCGACTCCTCCACTGCAGAAGCAGCAGCAGGCAGATTGAATTTCCATGGTGATCTTAGTCCTATAGACCTCTTGACACTTGAGAGAGATATCTTTCTTATGATTGTTTCTTTATTCATATTACACCTTCAATGTCCTTCCAGTAGGATAGTCACAGGACTGTTTTATTTTAAAGAATTTCTAGTTTCTCTTTTTGTTACTTGCAGCTAAATTAAGTTTTCTATATGAATCCTGGAAAGCCTGAAATTCAACTGTATGCAATTCAAAAGAAAATAGAAATAGACATCCATGTAAACAGATAAATGAATACCAGCATCCTGGTGTGGACCAGGTGCTCTACCTGGGCTCATGGAGCACACAGGAGGCTTGCAGTTCCAGGCTGGGATTCTGCCAGACATGTTTAAACCCAAGATTACACGTAGCTGATTTTCCTTCCCCCTTTAAAATGAGAAGTTCATTATCTCTTCTTTCCATCTACATGCCTCACTCCAAACCTTTAATTAAGAGAAGGATACAATAGTTTTTTAAACTCCCCTATTTTAGACTTGCTTCTTCACTTTCAGTGATTCATCACATTAAGGAGACTTGCTTATAGAGGAATTAACTCTGAGAACAAGTAAATTAGCTAAACAGGCTGGCGTCTGTCATCAGGAATGGATGAAAGTGACCTTTTAAAGCATGGGACCAGGTTCATAATTACCTGTGGTCATACTGAGGTGTCTGCACCATGCTGCAGGGAATGCAGGACAAAACGTGGCTGCTCTTTGAACTGTGTGGGTGGAGGGACTGTCTGTATTAACTCTTGCTTTTTGGGAAGCTTATTGTTTGTAAACCCCACTAAGTGTTCAAAACAGAATGATGGCAAGAAAACAGACCAAGAAAGGCTTACTTTGGCTCCTTAGGGAAAAAAAAATTCCCTGTGAGGCCTTAAGTAGGAAGACACAGAACTTTAAGCTTATCACCTAGACAAATATCTGTATTCAAGCAGCAGCCAAAGCTAGTTTCTAGGCACCAGAACAGTTTTGTCTCCTTCAGTCAAGCCAATCTATTTCTGTGCTATTTGCTTCTGAAGCAAAAAACAAAACAACAAAAAAAAAAAAAAAAAAAACACAAAGAAACACACAAGATAAGCATGATATTGCAGCCTGTTAGTGTAAGTTACCAACTAAATGTGTAAAAATTTGGTAGAGCTTTGCTACCCAGGAAGTATATACATGTACATTCAAAAACAATGATGCGATTTCAGCTTCATTAAGTCAAGAAACCTGAAATCACATGTGAATTATCACAGTGAGAGATGTGTCCAAACAGATTGATTTGGACCAAAACCCAAACAAGTAACTGAAAGTAGACTATTTACCAAAGGATCAGCAGAAGGACAACTCTCGAGCTTTGTTATCAGATGTGATGTTTAATTTCTAACCAGCACTGACTGCACTTCAAACCAGAACAGGCTTCAAGAACCAACTTTTCATATAGCACAAAGACTTGCAGGTGTTCAGGCAGAGGTCTATCCACAGGACTGGCTATCTTAAGTTTTAGTTTTCAAAGTCTTTAGAACAAGAATCACTCTTTAGATTGACTAGGCACCAAAACAGTAGAATCAATACTGACAACATAGCATTGCTATCTATGAAAGACATTGTACTGATCAAACTGCTTTCTGCAATAGGCACTGTGCCTGAGTGAAGTGTTAGAGATCTCATGTCAGTTGAACTCAACGAAACATGGCTTGCTTAACTACTCTTTAAATATGCATTATAAAAATGCAGAAGCTCTACCTTGCTTAGTAAACATCCATCTTTAGAGGTAATAAAGCTCTTGATAGAAGATTGTTCCTGTTACCTGTAAGTGACAGTCCATACCTGCAAATGAAGGCCTGTTTGGAAAGGTAGCAAGGGAGCAACAGAGGATCTGGTCTTCAAAAACTCAAGTATTGAAATAAATCTGATTTTGAAACCTAACACCAGCCTTGAAAGGTAAGAGATCCTCTTTAGAACTGAAAGAAAAAAAAAAAAAAGGTAAATGCTAAAAAATGGTTCACAGTTTCAGTGAGGAAGACACATCTTGAGACAAGTGAGTGAGGGTTCAAAGGAAGGCATCATGTGGGAGATACAATCCTTTGCTTTTTTTTTTTTTTTTTTCTTTAAAAGCACAGTGCTGGAAAGCTTAGTGAATGGGCTTTCTAAACAAGTGAGAGCAAGGTGCTGAGTCAGAGAAAACATCTACCCAGGCTAAGGACCAGGATCTCTTAAAGTAACCTGAACAATTGCAGAAATAGTCCTAGAGTGAATGACACCTAAAAGCAAGTGGCACCAATATGAACTAAGGGGTAAAGATGACTAGATCTGATCACTGTAGAAGCCATGAAAAGAACACTTATCCCCAAAAGCTGGATGTGCAAAAGCAGACTCTTCTTTCTCTGGAAAAGAGATGCAGTCATAGCATAATAGCTACATGCTAACAACAGAATGGAACGGGAATGCCATTTCTATTACTATGATTCTCTGTTCGTCCTATTCTCCCCCCCCACACACTTTTTTTTTTTTTTGTCTTGCCATATACCTAAGCTGTAGGTTTTCTGGAGCAAGACCATCATTTCTGATATGCATGAGCAGTAACAAGCACAGTGGATGCCTGATTGCAGGCTAATATTACTTACAATATAAATACCCAACAAGAAATGCTGGGGTAGATGAAGGGTTACCTATCAGCACATAAAAGATGATAATGGATGCTTGAGTCTTGCTCAGAAGTTTTACTTACCCAGCATTATACAATAAAAACAAGACTTACTATGTTAGCACTGAACCTATTTTCAACCATTTTTATATGTTTTGCTTAACTTAAACCACATTTCTCACCTGTTTAAGATTGGCTAGATCCAAAGTATTCACCCTTTCACTTGAGAGGCTGATGAAGGCCCTTGTCCCTGCTAGGCTCAGATGCTTTTTCACAGGCACAGAGAAACATCTCCTTGAAGGTGTTTTAGCTGCCATCAGTGCCTGTAAAGGTGAGAACTGTGGACTCATAAGGAAGTTCTGAGCTCCAGACATGAACATTTCTCTCAGCAATGTTAAACTGCATGAAAAATACATACCTAGGGTTTCAAAGAAGTAAAATGTCTGGAAGAGTATGCTTTTAATTGACTGTCCATTCCTCTTACTTAGCATAACAATATTTCACTGTATCTGGAACAGATACTGCATTTCTCAAAGCAAAAGTGACTTTTGGAAACTCTTTGGTATACAGCCAGATAGCATTGCTGATGAACTCTGTGGTCTTCTTGGAAAAACATCAGCTTCAGCAGCTACTCTTCTAGTGTTGTTCTCAGTTTTGCTGTTAGCATTCAAGGGATAGTTAAGTTCCCTGCATTCCAGATAGCCTTTTCAGTCAATGCAAAAAACTGTGTAACAAATTTCTTTTCTTTGCAAAGCTGACATTTATAAAGACTTCACAATTTAGTTCAGAGCAATTCCATTTAGTAGACTGGTGATTTAAGCCTTCCATGGCAAATGAATCATAAATGCTGAAATCTAGCTCAGCTTTAGTTTTACTGTTGTGATAGGCATCTGCACTGAACAATCTATAAATAAAGGAATGTGGGAGACTATACATCATAAATATTTATTTCCCAGTTTATGTTTCCCTATCCATCAGACAGACCTGTGGCTGAGGCTGAAAATGTATTTGTGACTAACACTTCTAGCAGCTGCAAAACGAGCAGTGGGGACATCTCATGGTCTTTATTAATTTAGAGGTAGTGGGAAAGTGGGACCAAGTTTCTTAAAACTGCGTCCCAGTGGCTTTCCTGACACATTTCACAACATGAGCTAGCCAGATGTTCTCATTGCCTCTGGAGACAAAATGAACATAGCTTTTGATATCAGTGTGACTTCTGTCTCTGTCAGAGAGCCACCCCCACAAGTGAAGAGCCGCTCTCAGCAGTTGCTGCCCACAAGCCCACATCCATTCTACACTGCCAGGTATGTGGCAAGAAAAGCAACAGAAAGACTGCAAGAGGTAATGTTAAGTTTAGTTCTCTGAAATCTTGAATAACTAAGATTTTCCAAGAAAAAGTGTATCCTTGATGGAAATGCATTCATCTACTAGTAAGGCCACAAGCCTTTGTCATTATGCAAGCAGTTGACATTGTAAAATCTTTAATTCTAAAGCCTTTGAGGGGAAAAGGGAACAAATATTTCACTCAGTGCTCTCAGTTTCTGCTTTTTGCTGCAGAGTATTTTTAACAGCATTAATTATTGTTTGCACTTGAAGTGTTCTCTATGAGTCAGGCTACAAGTTAACCCACACTAAATAATAATATAGAAGCAGCCAATTAGTAAAAGTGCATCAAAGCTCTCTGTAATACAACCGTACTAGTGGCTGATATAGGACTTTTGATTTAATTACTGGGTCTAAGATGCCAAATGATTGAACAAACCAGCAAATCAATGAACCTTGCATATACAGACTTAAAATCTGTGGTGGCAAGGGATCTTAAAGTACCAGTCAACACATTACTCTTCAGTGAGTCATTTTTGGCAAAAGTTTGCTGAGAGGTTATGAAATCTCTGATGTAGGTTTTCAGAACAAAGCCTAAGCAATCAACGCCAATGCTTACTCACCTGAACTATGAGATTTTTTTCCCCTAACGTCTAATTTAAATCTTCATTCCTCAAATTTAAGCTTGTTACCTGTCCTGCTAGCCTCAGTCAATATGAAGAGCACTTTCTTCCCTCCCTTTCTACTGCAGCCTGTTACAGACTCTACCTGTAAGCGCAGAGTGTGCAGGGGCTGGAGTGAAGGGACCCCCTTCCTGTGTGGTGCACACAGCTCCCACTGCAAGTGGCAGCAGGTCTGGGTGGGATCCGTACCACGTCCAGTGATGTAAAGAGCTAAATCAGCCCTGGAGACACAAATCATTGTAAATCCCATCCCTGCTACCCAAGCCTCCACAGGGACTCTTGTTTATTTCCATAGATGAGAGCACTGGAAACCAGAATTGCTGTTGTTGAGGCTGGATAATGTATTGGCCTTAAATATGACTCTAAGTTGGAAATACATGCTTAATTCTCTCCTTGTAAGCAAAAATAACTCTTGCTTTGGCTAGAGCTTGTCCAACTTGCCTAAGCTAGAGCTTGGCCACTTTTGTGTACAGTCTTCACTTGCATATTGTGAGTATATCAATATTTTATTTCTTCTTCACAAATTTTTGTTTGACCTATTTAAATTATACAATTTGGAAAAACAAACCCACAAACATTATCAAGACAAGTTTTAAATAACACAAAAGAGCATCTCATATCTGGCTTTTAAAGATTGGGGTTATTGCTCTAACAGGAGAAAAAATACTGAGAAGTTGCTGGGGGCAGATAGTGAAAGTTTACTGCTTGCTTTCTTTTCTAGAGAGTCCTGAAAGTGGAGCAAATGCTGACCTCTAACTGTGATACTGCAAAGTGAAAATGAGGACATTCTGACAGAAAAATGGAGCTGTGTGCGCCACTGTGTACAAGTTGTATTACCAGTGCCCTCAAATTATTAGATATTTAAATTTAGAGACCCATAATTTAGATGAAGAGTCTAACTTCTTAAAACAAACAAATTGAACAAGAACAAATAGACAAAAAAAAAAAAAAAAAAAGCCTAGCACAAAATTTAAGGTAATAGAAAGTATGGAATGGGGAAAGATGAAGTTTTCAGAGATATAAAGAACAACTTAAATTTCACCTCTCCACGAAGTATAAGCCATTACATTTTTTAAATGAATGTTCAGTCAACTGAGGAATCTCAAACTGATAGCTCAGTTGTGCCCTTAGCCCTAAGGATAGCAGGCTGAATGCAACCCCAGTGTTTCCATTACAAGACACGTGACAAGAGATGGAGAGGATGATACTCATGGCAGGGTTACAACAGCCTCCATTTCTGTGTAAATATCTCCCTATTTATACAATCTATTAGCAGACATCACATGGGAACTAGGAGCTGAAGTGAAACTTCTGAGGTGATTTCAGGGCTGTTTCTATCAAGCAAACAGAAAATAGCATACAAATGCAGTGTGCAAAACAGACAAGCTACTGAAAGGTGCCAAAAGCCTTTATAGTGAAAGAAATTGTTCTTTGTGAGGTAGGATAGAAAACTAGAGTATTTGGCAGGTCTGTAACAATGGTGGCAGACTTCCCTACAGAATTCGTTCACAAAACACAACAATTATTTTTGAAGAATAAAGAAACTAAAAAAAAAATTAACACGTCTTCAGTAAAAGGACTTTCTTGGGGATCATGCCTGAGAGTGGAACTGCTGGCATACTGCCCTAGTAGCCTCACAGATGCAGCCTGGCAATACAAGAAGCGAAGGAGAGCATCCTCCAAGAGCCTCCCCCAGCTCACTGGGGCTGCCCGTGGAGGCTGTGGTCTCCTCCCCAGTGCTGCACTGCGGGCTTGGGGCTGGCTCCCTCCCCTTCTGCAAGGCATGCACCGGCACTGGTAAGCCTTGCAACTTCTGCTCTGAACAGGGTTTTTTCCTCGCCAGATTCACTTCATGAAGCATTATCTAGAACAACCTATTTATTACCCTGAAGCTCGTATTCCCAGTTATATTGCATGAGCAATACTTGAAGTCACTTGAATGGTATCCAAGGATACAACTTTACACAGCTAAGCTAATTGGTCATATCTTATTGCTATCTGCACTTGCTTCTAAATAGACAGTAACTGATCCCAGAGAGCCCATTACAGTTTCTTTATACAGAATATTTTATAAAGATACGCAACACATTTATTAGAGCTGGTTTTGCTACTAAAAATAATGTCGTTAAGCTCCTCTACCCCATTCACAACGTATTATTTTCTACTTCTTGCTGTCAGGCTCCAGCTCATATTATGCTCCCCCTGGATCTCGTTTTCCTTTAGTGTCAGTGACCCCGATGTCACCCATGTGTCCTCCCTGCCGCATTATCCCCGTTTGCCACCAGGTGTCATCAAACCTCCCACCAGCAACGTGGCTCTGCTTACTGCGGGATTTGGGATTCCCCCCCCCCCCCCTTTTTTTTTTTTTTTTGAGGGGGGGGGGGGGGAATGGAGAAGTGAAATCCTCATTAGCTGCCAACAAATTCACACAACAGTAAGAGGGCCACTTTTCAGATTTCCCCACACCTTTTTCTGTTTTGCTAATGTTTGTATCAGAGCAACAAGATGCAAACAGAACCCTCCAAACATGTACCCTTGAGTAGTTAGCATCGGCTCACCTGGCATTTGTTAGGATTTTCTCCGAAGCGTGTCTGGACACACAGTGCTCACCATCAAGCCTAGAAAAAGTTTTCTTTGTGTCCGGCTGTCCTCACGTTTCAACAAGGTGTCAGAGTTCCCAATTACACTGCAACTACAGGGTGGAAAAAGGTGTGAATTGAAGAGGCACTAGAAGGAACATATTTATTCAGGTTTCACTTAAAAAGAAGACAAAAACAAACAAAAATGAAAACCCCACAACTCTTTGTGTATGTCTTCCACCTCTACCTCCCCAAATCTTTGCATTTTCAACAAAAATTTTAAGTGCTGTTTCTACCAGTCACAGTCTAAACGTCCCTTTCAGTCATTTGCCCAGTTCTTCATTTCTATACTCATTTGAGATGCAGGGGATTTTGTTTTATTTTTTAAGCCATCTGGACCAGAAGCTTGAATAAATTACAGGCAGTCACCAGGGCTGTTAATCAGATCCCTGGTACAAAATCATTACCTGTCAAATGTAGAAATAAACCTACCCTGAAATCCCACAGGGATGGTAGTACTTGCTGCGTACTTGGGGGAGAACAAACCCAGCCCAAAGTGCACACATCATTTATCAGCAAATACAGCAAATTACACATTGCAACAAAAAATTGTGTCACCAAAGCTTCCAGTATCTTTCCAAAAAGCAAATCAGATCCAGTAAGTAAATAAATTATGTATTTCCCAGTCTGTTATTTTGTTTCAGCTCACATAAGACAAAACCTTTTCATTGATCTGCCTTTCTGGAAAGGCCCTTTTTTTTTTTTTTTTTTTTTTCTTTTTTTTTTTGGTACATTTTGAGGGAGCTAGGCTGGACTGGATGTTACCCAGTACTGTTCAGCTCAGCTGCCTCCTGCCCAGGTCAGCAAAGATTCTGTTTTCTTCCTGGATCTGAGGGAAGCACCCATGTCTTCACTTGTGGTTATTTTTCTGTGAGGCAGTTTGCAGGGTCTCTTTCACTTATTAAATAAGTGAAATTACCTATTATTTAATAATAGGTAGAAAGAAAATAAATTAAAAAAGGATAAGGAAAATTGCAACCTAGAGACTCTCTCCTTTCTGTGCCTGTGATGCCCAGAATTGCTCATAGAGGAGGCAAGCACACCAGAGAAGAATGATTTGGGGGGAGTTTCCAAAATCTACAGAATTCCAGGCAATTCTGGCTTTGGCCTGTGCAAGACTTAGAAAAAAAAAATAATAATAATAAAAAAAAAATCAGTTCATTCTGTAGAATCCTGCAATGCCTTTCTGTTAAATATAAACCATAGATTTCACACAGAACTGGTTATTATTAATATCACATCTATTTGACCTAGATTCAGTAGCCTGCAAAGTGCTACATTTAACTTCTAAAGTAAAAAATAATTAAATTGAAGAATAAGTCACCAGGCAATTTCCTATTCAGTTCATTTAAAGTCAGATTCTTGCTGCCTTAGAGAACATGAGTTATACTACTTTAAGTTTTCTTAATGGACCAAGTTCAGAAGTGTTGTGAAATTAGGCATAATTGGGTACTGGCTGATGAATCTGAATTGACATATAGCAAACATATTGAGAGAGATGCACACATTTACATCCTCTTTGAGGCTCAAGAGCACAATGGGTAGGAAGTGCTAATAGATGTTATGGATAGCTCAAAAGATTGTGGCTCAGTGGATACATACCTGCTTCTTTCCTACTTGGGCAAACACTTAAAGCCTGGATTTGGCAGAGGGATCATTGGGCTGTTTCCAAAGGATATGTTTGTTGCTATGCAGGACCTGCTATGTTAGATGTGCTCTGCAATGGGTGATCAACTTTTGTAATCTCAGCGGTTCCATTTCTGCTGTGTTGCCTCTCTCTAGGGTGCTTTCTTTAAGAAAAAAACAAAACAAAACAAACAACTGGGATGTAACAAACGTTGTACAGGCTGCTTCAAATTTTATTCCCCTTTAATCATCAACTCTATGAGTTATGTTTTGAATATGTGTTGAAATAGCATCCCTAATTAGATTGTTATAGGTTTTAATCTTACATCTAACTAATTCTCCAGTTAGAGGTTCTCTAGGTTTGCACCCTCCCCCCTTTTTTTTTCCAAATTACAGTAATTACATTCAGCTCAGAACATTTTCAACAGAAATTCTTAGTATTGTGAAGTATAAATATTTCCTATTTTCATCATTATATATATGTATCTCCATTGTTCAGAGACTTTAGCCCAGTGTAGTTTGGATCCAGATTAAGATATATAATTAAAAAATTAAGGATTTCAGGATTTTTTTATTTTTATTTTTTTTTAAGTTTCCAGTCTATGACTAATGAAGTATAGAAGTTTTTTAAGGTCTTTACAAGATGCTGTTACAAGATGCAACTTTTTATTCTATACTGTATTTTCGAAGCGTCTTGTTATGTCCTGTGGCAAACAATTCTATTGACTTGCAACAGTAAACCAAAGTAAAAAAGTGTTTTGGTTACTTATTGTTTTAATGCTGCTAGAAGATTCTTTTTATTAATTCAGAATTAATAAATAGATAATATCACCATCAGTAACGTATGCAAGCCAAGTATCATGCCTTCTTAACACTACACAGAAACAAGCACATGAATCACTCTGGTCTTCTGTTTTGTCAAGATACAAATAACTTTGAAAAGTGGATTTTTCTCTTTACAATACCTGCACATAATTCCCAGAGATCAGCTTCTGCATGGCTCCAGGTTCTTCACCAGAAGGAAACAGCCCCATGCAGGCTAGCTGTAGAGTCACAAATTTTGGGATCATTTCCAAAGCTCAAAAAAAAAAAACCAACAATCAAAGTTTCTAGGAATCACAACTCAGCTGGTTAAAGGTTTCACCCTTTCCTCCTTGCCATTGTAAAGCCACCTCCAAACATCATAATAATTTTAAAAAGCGATGTGATCACCATTTTGCTCTTCTAGCTCTTCCATTTAATAACAAATAGAGGGTGAGGCTAATTTCCCATCAGCAGAGTGGCTTGGCAGATGGTTTCACAGGCTGTTTTGATTCAGTCCTAGTAGAAATGCCCATTGTTTCCCCTTTGCAAAGAATCACAAGCTGTTTTTAAGGCTGTGGTCTTTCTTTTCATCAGCAGACAATAATAAAAACTGCCTGTATCACAATTATATATGAATGAGATGCTCACAGAGCTGATTTTTTTTTTAATTTTAAATGAAATTAGAAAGAAAGTGGGTCATCTGTTGAAATGCATTGTTGTAAGAATTGCTTGTTGGAAGCCTACAGAGAGGTAGGCTAGTGTTGAGTAAAGTCCTCTCCTTGATGGCCCACTTAATAAGATCTATCAAAAAACTTTTTGGTTTATTTCTTTAGATATTCTTTAAGGCACAACACAGAAGTGCACTGCAAATCACAACTGAATTCTTGATTACTCAGAAAGTAAAACAAACATTGGCAATGTGAAAACACACCTTCACAAGCACATTTTCCTTCTTAAATATGTGAGTGCGTTGTACCTCCTAGCAGCTCACAAACCATACCAGTGTTATGAGAGCTCCCTTTCCTTTTGTGTCCCACCCTGCCCACTCTCATTTTTTAAAGGAACTCTGGTTGCCTCTTTGCTTGGGGAAGGAGGCAGGAGGCCCAGACACAAGAAGGGCACTTCTGCCCCAGGGAAGAAGCAAGGCCTAAACTCAGGTGCTCCAAAGAATCAACTTTTCAAGATATGAAAGGGGATTGCTGTAGTCTTGTCTTGGTGGCAGACAGGCAAGAGGAGACAGACCTCTTACATCATCCAAACCCCTACCATTTTCTCTGCCCTGTTTGGCAAGAGGTAGGCTCATGCTGTTCAATCATGTCAGCCCTCTGAGCAGTTCCCATGAAGTCAGGCAGTGAAGACCCATTTTTCACTCAGCCTCTGCAGAAGATGTTAGAGAAGATTTTAAAATTTGAATTGCTTGTGAAAACCTGATCTGGCACAGCTGAGACCAAGAATTAACTTTGAATGAAGCTGCCACCTGCCTTTCTGAGGAGATAATATATCCCAAAAAGGAAGGGTTTGCAGGCATCATTGGACCTCTAAAGCAAGCATCAGATCTGGCAGAAAATGTGCTTAATGCAGTCAAGGCTGACAGAGCTTAGATGAAAAGAGAAGGGTCATGGCTGTATTGTCCCCTATTCTTAGGTGTTCTTATGTACTAAAATTGACATCACAAAATCTCCCTGAAGTTGTGGTGGTTCTTTATTTATTATTGGCGTGTGTGTGTGTGCATACAGGGAGCTAAGGAAGAGATGGGAGGTGGGTTTTTGCTTCTGTAAGTGGGCTGTAGGGAGGATTTTGAAGATGGACTCTTTGGTGACTTTGTTATTTAGGGACCAACTTTCAAGTTCAAATGCAGAATGGAACAAAACCTCACGACTTGCTAGAAAATGAAGATGGATTTCAGTCACAAAATGGAGGATGGAGCTTTGTTGGGAGACAAGAGAGCTGATACTCAGGAGAAACAAGTGACGCGGTTTGATGTGGTCAAGAAAGGAGCTGGAGAGAGGATCAAAGTCAGCTGATGCAATCAGAAGGCTAAGCAGGATGCTGCTGCAATAGCTTGTGATGTAAGATGGTGAGATCTTGGCTAGCAGAAACTGGTCCTTGAACAGTGGGAAAAACCTCCCTCTTACAGCTGGAGTGGAGGAAGTGTCTGAACAGAAAAATAACTTGGATGGGTTGCTCAGTGGAGAAAGCTTAACCAAAAATGGCATCTTCTTATGAGCATGAGAGTTACTGAAGGAAACACAAAATCCCAAGGAAAAGAAATGTAAATATTTCTTGCTTAAGAAGAACCATTTTGGGGTCTGCAACACAGGAGGGGGGCTCATTGCCAGAAATATCCTGAAAAACAGGGATCAGATTTAGTGGTTTGACAGTACCAACAGGCTGCTGTCCATGTTGAGCATTTAAATCTGCCAAAATTACATTGTATAGCTAAAGCATAAACTGCAGTCTCTGAAGAAGAAGTCTGTGTGCCCTGGTAACACTGGCTGCACCTAGCCCAGGGAAGGAGATAACAGCAGTTAACACCTCCTTACCAATGCATCTTCCAACACCACTGCAGACAAACAATATTATGTAAGACTGACCTAAACTTGGCAGCACTCTTCCTGTTGCAAGAGACTTCACCAAGCTAGACGTGGCCATCCTGCCGCTTGTGCTGCCCGTGTTGTGCGGCTGCAAGCCTGTCTATGCCTGTTCCTCTCCTCAGTACAGCTGGTGGAGAAGGGCTTCTGTGCAAGTCAAAGTGGTATCTGGTTTCTCACTGCTTTCTCATTTAACAAAGACACAGCAGAACCCTGCACATACCCAGCCTCAAGTAAAGGGGATAGCCTGATTCTGCCTCTTCACACAACATATGAAAATGCTGATGGGATTTCTTTTACTACTGTTTATTTCAATTTCATAGGAATCGCTGTACCTCCAACCTAAGCTGTGATGTTAACACATCACCTTTGCCATTACATTGCATGTAACTTAGACAAGTATAAATAGGTGGCTAAGGTGTGAACACCAACTTCCATTTTCGTTCCATTTTCATCTGTTTTGCACAATAAAATCACAATATTTGCCTACATTTATTTCAGGGGGAAGAAAAGAATCATTTCTGTTTATATGGTTATACAGCTCTGGATTTGTTTTCAGAGAGAACATTTCTGAGAAGTGCATTTACATTAAAAAGAACATCTACGTCCTGCAGATATTGCTGACCAGAAACTCCAGACACAGAAAGCTGTCTCTAGCTTCTGTAGCCCTTCTGATGCAATTCAGAATCTTATCTGCATAATTCAAAATATTACCTGCATAAACCAGTGCATATTCATCAGGTTCAGCTAGCTGTGGCCTTACTGCCTGTTGCAGTGTCCTATTATAATCCATCCTCTTGCTAGTTGGCTACATTGCCAACACATCCTTTAATAGACCATGCCTAAAAGAAAAATGACTAATTTTTATATAAATCTTTTATTATTAGGTCTGATAGAGTGCGAAATAAATACACAATTCAAAAACAAAACAGTCAATTGCTCCAGAACACACTTACTGAGAAATAAATGCAGAACCAGTGTTAGTCCTGGTACTTGATGCAATAATGGAAGTTGCTTGGCTGCAAACACATTAAGTGACCAAGACTGGCAAGAAATTTTTCAGCAAAAAATATTTCAGGTTAAAGTGTTTCATATCACCTAAACAAATTAAGCTCTGTGAAAACATATTTGTTTTAGCAAAACTCACCAGGCCCCAAAAAACACCATGCTGCAATTACTGCAATATCCCTTCTTCTAGATTGAAAAATACAACCTCAGAACCTCCAGAACGTAGCCACAAACCTGTAGTAAAAATAATTTCCCAACCCTGTAACTTTCACTCTTACCTTTCCATATACACCCTCTTTTAATCTCTCCTTTTTCATCCCATTAGAGATAAGATGCTTGTCTTCATTTTGTCAACGTTTCATAGCCAGTCCCACTGTGCTGTGAATGCTCGGTATATTCAGCACCACAAAGTACAAGGGTTTGTGACCTGCTGCACTCTGAGCTTCCCCGGGGTTGGACACAGCAATAACCTGCCTGGACATCATGCTCCACTTCTACTGTGAAAACTTGTTGCCTATATACAGCCAGAACATCCCTTCCTGCTGCTTGTGACCATCACCTCTCACCCTTTATGGGCTGCTCTGAGAAATCTCTGTCGCTCTTCTCTACAACCACCAATTGGACATCTGGGGACAGCAGTGAGAACTGCCATCCCCAGCAAACCCATCTCACCTCACTCTCTTGTAAAACACACGTGCATATCCTAACCATCGTCCTAACCTCTTATACTTGCTCCTATTTGGCAACATCTCGCTTGTGTCAGGGGTCCCAAACTGGACAATGAAACCAGGCACAGCTTCAAAAGTAACCAACACGAGAGTTACCATGTCCCTTAACCAGCCGGCCATGGTTTTGCTAACGCAGCACAGTTTTCAGTTAAGCCCTGCTGCCACAAGGGTGCAGTGCAGACTTGTGTTCAAGTTGTCCACCACAAAATTTGGGTGTACCACCACCCCAGGGCCCTGTCCTGCAAAGCTGCTGTGGTGAGGGGTCCCCGGGCTGCTGTATTGCAGGGGTGAAGCTGATGTAGGACCTGGCGTTTGTCCAACTGTTCCTACAGCTTGCACAGATCCCTCTGGACGGCAGCCTTCCCTCTGGATGGCAGCCTTCCCTCCCAGACCTCTGCCTGGGAGAGCAGGCTCCCCTGTACGGTATGACCCACACATTTGTTGAGGGTGGTCTTCATCCCATTGCACAGGTCGCTGATGAGCATGTTGTGCCTTCCTGAATGTGAAGTAGTGGCATCCCCAGCTCTCCCCCTCAACGGTCATCTCATCACGGACAACATCAGACTGCCCTGGCATGATTTTGCCTTTGGTAAACCTATGTCAGCTAGTCCCAAACTATTTGTCTTCATAGGCCTAGATCCTTGGATCCTCCTTGTTGACTTTATTGAAGATGGGTATAACATTTTGTGGTCACTGGGGACCTCCCTCAATGGCAACCTGTCAAAGGCGACAGGCTGGATACAGCCTCCTCCATGCCTCATGCTCAGCACCAGTTCACTGTCAGCATTCTGCAGCACGTGCAGGTTCACTGGGTCTGCACAGTGCCTAGCACCACACTGCAGCAATACAGATAAACATGACTAGGCTGCTAAACCAAAGAGAAACATTTGTATCTCAATTTTACTTTAATCCCCAAACATTATATATAAGAATTTTAAATACTTAAAAATATACACTTTCACCTGAAATGCTGCTCTTTTCAATAAATACTTGGGAATATTTAGGATGCCACTTGAAACAACAATAAGAAGAAGAAAGAAAAAAAAGGAAAGAAAAACAGTTAAAAAATATACTAGGCATCATAAGAAAATCATCATGACCACTGTGACCAGAAGGTGACAGCTGTGGAGATTTACTCTCCAACCAAGCATGAATAAACGGGACAGTACCTCACTTATTCAAGGTGATGTACAAAAACATACAGTGGGGCCCACTGGGTTGCTGCCAGGTGCATAAAGATAGTGAAATACTTTCTGGAGAGCTTAAAACAGCCATGTCCTTTTTAGATACAAAGGTGACAAATCCTTTGCAAAACTTCTGAGCATAAAATTTATAGGTCAAGAGTAAAGGTGTAAAAATAAGGTAATTTTGTTTTTAATAAAAGAATTTCTTCTAACAGGAAATGTTTATTAGGTCATCAGAACATGGAAATTAATTCCCAGTGTAATGTTATCATAGGGGTTCAGGTGGTGATATGGTCAGAGTAGTGTGTACACTAGCTTCTGTCTTCTTTCTTCTGCCATCTGACCAAACTGAGAAGGAAAGATTTTTGTTAGTTTTCTGAACTGCAGCAATGAGAGGCACACAAGTATCCTGCAGCAGTCATAAACAATCTTATTTCTTTGTCCTAAAAGCATTTATCTGTATAGACTACCGGACCACATCCTCTGTTTGATAGCCCTTCTAGAAATCTTTTGCAATACAGGGACTGTGGTCCAGCCACATGCATCAGCAGCAAAGAAACCCATCTGATGTGCCTGTGCCCAGTCAGGATCCTCCTTCTGTTGCAGGAAGATGGCAGTGCCAGGTGACAATCCCTGGCTGACACAGTGCCCACTGTAAGCCTTCTTCTGGTGGCACAAACTTGGCTTCGTGCACAGGAACAACTTGCAAGCCAGAGGTAGAGCAAGCGCCCAGCATTAGTGCCCCTTCACACTGTGACGATTCCTGCAGTGAACAGACCTGAAGTAACAGACCTATGAGGGGATCAGACCCTGTTACCGAAACAATCAGCTCGTGGTTTGTGCGTTCAGTGTATTTATTCAAAATGGCAACTGCACTGTAAATACACATTTCAGAACTGTTCTTGGCTAAAATAAATAAATAAATAAACATAGCCAGCTACCTGTGAAATTTCACCTCAGGAGAAAACATCCTAATGGATCAAAAAAGCAGATGATGGCCTTTGTACAAGTATGACACAAAATCTTCATTTAGAGCTCATTTCCAAAATTAAAGACCTCAGCAGGCATAAGGGGAGACTTTGCCATTTATCGTCTAATTATTATCTCAAATGCTCAACCCTGTGTGTCATGGACAACACTTTAGTGGCAAAAGGAGCTACAGTGCACAAAATGTAAGTTAACACAGCAAAGAGTACAAAGGGCTTTGAATATGGCTCTGAACACCAGTCCTCCTTGGGTCACAGTTGCAGTCTTTTAGCTCCTTGTGTTGCACAGGTTAAATAATTCCACTCATTGCTGGATGATGTGACAGAGCGTTTCATTCCCAGTGACCTAAATATTCCTCCCATGAAACATATTCTTGGAAAAAATCAATTTTACAACAAATCTTCATATCACTGACCTGTCCCCTCCTTAGCACAGGTTTTCTGTATTTTATATGGTAACATTTCCAATGGCAGAAACTAGTAATTATTTTCGATTTCTTATGAACAATAGTAAGCTATAAAAAGCAGACAAAATAATGTTTTAATTCATGGACAACATCTGTTTCCTGAACATCCAACTAAAATGCATGCTGCTGTAAATGTACCTCATGTCAAACAGAAGTCAGCTCCTCATGAAAGGCAGTCCTCTGGAAGTGCCAAGTGGTTGAACCTGACTCCATCCGAGCATGAGTTACAAAATCAGACACAAACAGGTGCACATGGAGGAGTGTCTCTGTACCACCTTGTAATTCTCACTGACTACAAGATTAATACAGCCATGGCTGCTTCCCCAGAGGATGGTAAAAGCCTGGGCTCCCTTTCCTATCCATTTGTAGGTTGTTCTCCAGCCAGTTATCCTCTCACACCACAGTTGACTGCTCCACTGAATAATGGAAACTGGGCAGAATTACATTTGCAGAAAATGCTCTCTAATGCCTTGCAACTATGAGGTATATATTGGTTGTAAACTCTGTATTGCAAAGTACCTGACATTTTTACTCCTTGGCCTTTATGGACTTGCAGTGGTACTGTCGGACCAATAGTTAAGTCTTTTTACTCTTGAACTCCTTACTTTTCACTTTGTAGTTATGAAGAAAGGATTTTTACAGGGCAGATGAGGCTTTTCAGCAGGGAAAAGGATCATTTCAAAGCTTCCCCAAACACCTGTCTTCAACAGCCTGCTGTGGCAAGCAGCTGCCTGCTCTGCCCATGCTTCAGAGCAAGTCCTGGCTGCAAAGCAACCTGCTTGCAGCCTCAGGTATGCCCAGGCTGGCTTTAAAGTTAATCCTTAACCTCATCAAGAGATGGCATTACCATGTCACAGTACATTGGTGGTGCAATAATAAAAACCATTATCGCCCACCTGGCTCTCCTGTCTCTTTCTCCAACTCTCAGATATACTGAATGTTTACAGTCTTACTGCAAAAAAGCCCCAGAAAAGGCTGTAACAGGATGTAGCAAGGCAAAGAAATTAAGATATTAGGGAAGTAAATACAGGTTCTGTAATTATACTTTATTGCAACTTGAATGCTTTGCTTGCTCCTAAAGACTCCTTTAGCTAAATTTGTTTGTTCCAAGTGTTTTCTTCTGTACCAACAAATAAACACAAGAAGCATGTATATTTTCCTTATTATTTTATTGAAAAGATACATTTAAAAAAATACACAGACATTTTACTATTATGGATTGCAGATAAAGATGCTCTAAAAGTTAATTCTATATATATTTTTTTGTTCCTTTCTTCCATGTTTTCCCCCATTGTCACATAATGACTTCAGTCTGAGTACTGCATATTGATATCACCTTTATAAAAGGGTTGGGGAGGTAAGAAGAGAGGAGGGGCATTACTGCAATATAATAAGTAAACAGATAAGACAGTCAATTATAAATATTTCATGTTCTGTACATTATTGCATTAGGGAGCCACAACATTATGCAGCATCGTTACAAAGGAAACTAGTTAGAAATGAAGAAAAAGGATATTTACGTACAAATACATGGATCCATTGTCTTCTTGAACAATGCATGTGAGCTCTGGTAATGTGCAATTGAAAAGCTTTTTTTTTTTTTTCTCTTTAAACATTGCTTAGCAACACCAGTGAGGAAACAACAAAAATAAATTAAATAAAAGTAGCAAACAAGTAGTAATCTTAACTATGTGTTATATGGCTTTCTAGTTTTAATCTCTCTAAATAAAGTGTGACACGAAAGAATTAAAACAAAACAAAACAAAACTTTAGCGCTGCATTGTGTTCAAACATCTGCACAGAAACTAAAAACCTTAAAATCAGACGTGATACATCTTCAGTACTACACAAGATACACCAGTACTGGGGCCTAGGACAGTATACAATCCCTGTCAACAAGAGCACATTGAAAAGAAAAGGACACAGTTCATTTTTGAGATGTTACCCACGATCAAGCACTTGGCTCATCTATCTTTTTCCATGCTAGATTGTACCCCATTGGTTTCCAGAGAGCTATTTACATAAGTGTGAGCGAGGAAGACCCTAGTTTTCAAGTCTGCCAGGAAAATACTTCATGTTCCTTGTTTCCAAGGTGTGTCATACACATTGCAAAAAATAATAATTAATAGATACATGAATCTTTAATGATATAATTTTATGAGCATTTAAATTTTTAGTAAATCACTGTCTATTTGGATTAAAAGAGAGAGAGAGAGAGACTGAGAAAGAGAGCTGTCTAGACTCCAAATGCAGTACCATCAGTGATGACTTTTATGGTGCAGTGGGTTGAGGTGTCACACCAAATGGCATTTCAAAAGAGAAAGACCCCTTGCTTGCTTTTCTTTCACCCTTTCTACTGGCCATAGCTATCTCTTGTTTACATCGATCAAATCAGTACGGTGCAAAAAGTATCGAGGCGGGTGTTGCACGGATGGGCCCATGGCCTGGCCGGAGGAGAGCTGGGGGTATCGCTGGTGCCTGGAAGAGGGAAGCGGAGGGACGGGGAGGGAGGGACAGAGCAGATGACACTGCTGCAGCTGCCGCCAGTGGAGAGGAGAGAAATGCAGGTGCCAGAGGCTTGATCATATCCTTCTGGAATGCAAGTTTTGCCTGGAATAAAGCAAACAAAAAGGGCAGTGAAGTACATTTCTCCCCATGACCATTCATTCATAGGGGAAGAACGAACCCTGATGCACAGAGGATGGTGTTGGCTGCTCAGGGGTGACACCCACATTACCCTCTTGCTCTTGAGGCAATTAAAGCAACTGAACTATATTCCACAACACACAAATCTCAAGAGTAGGGCAGTCAGGCAGGTTTAGAAGGGAGCGCAATTTGCAAGTGAGCAAGAGTAAATTATATAAATCATTACTGTTTGAAAAAAAAAATAATTAAAAAAATATATATATATATAAACCACAACTAAGACTTCAATGTAAAAAGTCAAGTTTTTCACTTGCAAAAATAAATTGTAGAAATGTCCAGTGGTCAGATTGGAAAGCTGATACTAGAGTTCAGCCATCTTTTTACCTGCTGATGCAGAGCTGTTCTTATCAACACACACACACATTTTAATATCAACACCATAAATTTTTTTGAAAAAAATTATCACTCAGCTTAGCTTGTGGTGAAACTTATCACTCAGAACTACCTTGTGGTGAAAAAGCTAACCAGAAACACATACAATACAGTTTCACTGAAAATGGTAGGTATCACAACACATACATGTTTGTGGGGCAAAGATGCTCACATCTTTCCTTTGTTAGTGGAGGCCTCTGCATACCTGATACATTATAAAACGGTGCACACAAATGGGAAAGGTTATTGAATAGGGAGACTCACAAAAAGCCCTCAGCATTTTCATTTGCCTCTATACAATTAGAGAGACCCATTAGTAGCTTAGCTTTTAAAGGCTTTTCAGTGCTTACTCTTGCACACACATTTGCATGTCTCTCTTTCCAGCCTATGACTTGTTTTTGCACCATAGATGACACGCACTTTCCCTTAATGAATAGAATACAGGCTGAGTCACGAGCAAATAAACATACAATCTGTGTTGTGCTGCAGCCAGCCTGAACTTAGGCTGCATTGGACTGGCATAGCCAGCTTGGGGAATTCTTCGAAATGCAGATGGGTGTGAGAGGGGAACAGCAGGGGGCACAGAGGGAGGCAAGGTGTTTTGATAGTGACAGACACTACCCAAGCATGCTGATAGGCAATCGATTCTCCTAAAGAACTGATAACTCTTTTTCAGCAACATAATACATCTGCTCAGCCCTCTGCTTTGCTACATAGAGCATTAGTATTTTTATATCTTAACATCATATGTCCTTTTCCCTGATTGCATCTGTCATAACTGAGAGTTATCTCAGGTGCCTGGAAAGACAGAATATATGTTTCAGACTTCAAGAAGTGCACCAATGCAACAGAGCTGATACCTTTCCACAGGGCATGTGGTTCCCATTCCACATCCCACTGATTATTCCTTCCTTCCTAGAGGTAAATAACACTCCCAGAGTCGTCTGCATGCCTTTGATGGGGCAGACAGCATACATAACTATCTTCAAATCTGATCCCAGCACAGAGCAAGCCTGCAGGGGGAGAAGCTCTGTGCAAGTGTCAGGTCTGTCATGCTCCTGTTTCTGTGTGGTGGGAGTCCCCAAGGTCACAAATTCACACAGATAATGATGAGAAAAAAAAATACTTACTGCTAAAATACTTGGGCTGCGCTGCAGTTTGTTGTAAGGACTATATTTAGGTTTCATAGGCTTTCCTGCAACTCTGTCCTTATGCCTTCGGCTGGAAATGTGCTGAAATAAATATTCTCACATTTAATTAACTGGTTAAACATTTCTCAACTTTGAGTTTCAGACTGATTTATCAGCAGGGTATGCCTAAGCCCCTGTTTGTAAGATACAGTAGGTTCTTTAGAGAGAGCAAAGATGAGTTTTGCTAAATTAAACATAACCATTTGGAGCACATCAAACAGAGAATGAGAAACTAATCGAATACAGCGAATTCTGTGATCCAAGACAGGCTCTGCAAATTATTGGTATTTTGGTTAGTACTTCCGTTTTCTACTTGAGAAGCTTTGAACCAGGCCAAGCGGTAATCACTAGGTCATAAGGATATTCAGACATAGGAGGCGAACTTCAGTCTCTCTAATGCTGTTCAGTTGCATAAATAATTCATTATTAACTGAAGGAAGAACCAGTACCCAGGGATATGTGTACACCATGCAATTTAATACTGTCTTAGAGATAACTGAAATAACTGTGAAGGAGAGCACAGGTTCACACAGCACAGCACCATCCAGTTGGAGATTCCAGTTTGGGTATCAGAAACAACAAATTTGTATTGCATTGCTCTGAACCCAGGGCTCATTGGCTTGGTCAGGGCAGAGCTGCATCTTCATGCAGCTATGCTGATATTGCAGTGCTAATTATAGGGGTGCTCCACACAGTTGAGACATATCCCTGGTATTACCCTCCCACTGATTGTCCTAAACCAGTAGATTCAAGTCACATTCTCCCTCTTGTATTCAAAGATTATTAAAAAATATCCCAACAGATTAAACCAGAACCAAAACAGGAATTCAGAGAACCTCAGCCCAGGATTTCTGGTTGTTGGGGGACCAAAGTTAAAATTTCTTGAGCCACAGAAAACTTTTAAACTAGATCTACTGTGCTATTAATTGATAGTGACATTTTGTCCACCTCTGCTTTACAACTCTCAAGTCACCTTCCCCCCCACACACTTTTTTTTCTCAGTTGTAACAATTAGGTGAATTCAATGGATATTTAGAAATATTTGTGGGGTGATGGAAAAGAAATACTTCGTAGAAGTTCATTTTATGGAAAAATATCTTCACATAGATCTATATCCCACCTATAATATTGCAACATAACTAACAACAAGAGATTTAAGCCTCAGACACACACAAACTACCTGTTTAAGTTGAATTTCTGAATTAACATGGACATCGCAGATTTCACAATGAAATGTCTTGTTCTGCAGTCCTGAGCCTTTATTGCCATTCTGAACCTTCAGCCGGGAGCCAGGTCTAGGGTAAGACTTAATGGGGCCAGCACCATTTCGAGCCTCGACCATTGTCTTGTGCTTGGAGCCTAATGGGCACACAGGTTGAAGATGAATTAATGACCAGCATCATAAAACCTTGTCCATTAGCCATGGCACTTCTTGTAACACATTTATTTTCAAGACAGAATAATCAGAACTACCACAGGTCAGGATTAACAAAGACCTTGCTTTTGGTCAGCATTGTTCCCACTTCCTCAGTCCAAGGGGAAGCACAACAGAAGCATTTGTACAGAAAGGAGTTGCAGGGAGACTGGGCTGCTGGCTCCTGTGTGGGGGCAGCGTGTGGCTGCATGACCTGGTTTGCCAAAACCCTTCGAACAAAATCCAGAAGCTAGTGGATCACAGTATGAAAAGGACATTAGCCAAGAGAAAAACCAGAGGGATCATTCAAAATCTGTGAATTTGTGACTAAGCCAGCAGCCACAATACAGATGGATGATATGTGGAAGAAAAAGAGACTGCATGGTATATTGGCTCTGTTACTTGGATTCATTTTTTTTCCAAGGATTTACCCAGGGCCAGAATTCAACCTTTGGCTTTAAATGTGGGAACTGATAAACGGTCAGTGAGGAAATACTTATCTTAAAGATTTCCCCTGAATCTATATGATTTTGGAGGTCCTGGTCACCCTGAAACTTGAGGTGTAAAGAAAGACTATACTAACCAGAGACAGGAGTTTTCTGGATTAATCTCTTTGAGAAAACTTTTATGCACAGGCCATCATAGCAATTTCTCTAGTACAGGTGCCTCAGAAATAAATCTATACTGACTTCTGCTGAAGTGGAGGAAGGCAGATTTAAGAGCAGCACATATTTCTAAGAATTTTAATAATTAAAACAGAATGGTGACTGTGGGACCATCCAGGAAGGTGTAAAATGAGAGACTGTACAGGCACACAGTTATTACCACAGCTTGTCATCAGAGGTGGTGGCGGTGATGGAGACTGCAATAAGTATCCCCGATTTGGAAGAAGTGGCTGCTTTTGCCATTTCAAAAATGGATTACAGCTGTAAAACCAGCTTCAATGGTTTGTTAACAAGCTTTACATCACCAGCACATCACAGAGCAGCCAGAGTACATTAGAGATTGCTGCTTGTGGCCTTTTAAAAGATTTATGAGAGGAATGAGGAGAGCATAGCTGATTCTCAATAATCCAAAGATTCTAGGACATCTAGGAAATTTAAGGAGCCCACACTAAAAATAGCAAAAATATCAAATAACAAAAGTTACTAAAAATTGTGCCAGCGAAAAGCAGACACCAGAGACAGACAGCTCAAATATGAAAGAGATACAGAACTGATATTTTAGAAACCTTGGTGCTACAGAAACCACAATGGAGATATCATGGAGTATGACAAAGTAACATGAACTGTAGGGATATTGTCAGCTAAAAGCTTATAGAGCACTTGACAGACAGTTCCAAAATTTATAGAGAGCTTTAATAAAATATCAAACATCACACATCAAATTGCCATTAACACAAAAGTTTTAGCAACTTGCCATTGTAAGTTTTAACTAAAAGACTCTTCAGTGAATTCTGGCTACCATGGTATCAGAAAGCCAGTTTTTACCTTGAATTTTTGGAAATTAACACAAAACTCACGTTGTGTACCTACTCACCTGTATTGTGTGCTTCTAGTTGTGACAGAGAATTTACAGCCACTTTGCATAATGAACAGTAAAGTAGTTTTTTGGCTTTTTCCTCTTCTGACTCAGACACTGTGCTAGGAGCCCCATTTGTGCTCTTGGAGGATGATGCAGGTGTTACAAGTGCCGCTGCTGCTGCTCCAGGCTTTGGAAGAAAAGCACCCGCTTCTGTACTGGAATTCTGACTTGCACTATTGGTTTTTGCTTTCCCTTTGTCTTCTAAAAGAATCAAAATATCTGTCAAATATGCTGCGCACAAACAATCATACAGCAATAGTCCTGTGGTTTTAGTGAAGCTAACACAACAGGGGCCTAAGTCATCCAATTTTATACAGGACAGCAGCATCCTTGAAATCTTGTTAAAATCCAACCACAAAATATGTGTAATGACTTTCCTGCTTTTAAGTTTACCATTACCAATGACTTCAACAAAGTCATGCCAGCTGCTGTTGCTGTCATGCTGCAGCTCTGGCCAGCTGAAAGGAGCCCAAGAAAGCTCAAAGGCAGCCAGGGTTAAAGAGTGAAGAGTGCTTAGAAACACATGAGGCTTTGTACTGGGGATTACAAAAATACTCCCAAAAAGCAATATATTGTCTTTGGAATGGCTCGAATTTCTCAAAGTCACTGGGAGGACACTCAAAGGCTCCAGCACTGTCTTGACATATGATATCCCTCCATTCAGCTAGGGTTGAGTATGGTGCTACACTATACACATGAGCACAGCTGTTAATATTTTTAGATTTTTCCAAGAACTATTCCCCACATATCCGGAGATCTGATGGCTCTGATGTGCATTCAGCATATTCCTTTATCACTTCACAACCATGAATCAATAATCTGTGCTCTTATGAGACAGGTAGGCAGGTATTACTTCATTTTACAGATGGTAATCACAAGGCAGAGAGATTAAATGTCTTAAATGTGTCTAAAGAGGAACTTTGAACCAGAGCCAGTATTCAAATTGTCCTTGCGTACGTGTTGTCTACAAGAACTCATTGCATTTTAAGTTATTCAGTTGCAGTCCTCCTGACCACAAGCTATACTGGTACCAGCTCACCTATAAAGTACAAGGGATGAGAGGGGGAAAAAGTGCAGTGTTGTTGGTATGAGCAGCCCTGACAAAATGGACACATGAAATGAAAGCCTCAGACTGAGACCTGTTATCACTGAACAAACTGCCACCATCAGTGGAACAAAAGATGACAAAGTTTCAATTCTATTAAATAACAGTGGCATCTGCCAGTTTGCATTTTAAGATATTTTTTTTTATATTTTTTAAATATATAGAAAAGGACTATAGATCTAATTTTATTAAAGACCAACCAATATCAGCCTAGACATTTCTGTATCTCTGAGATTTATGCAGTATCAAAGGCCAGCTCTACATTTAGGATTAATCATAGTTCCATCACTTGCATCACAAGCCCAAATAGGACATGATACAAAACGTATGGGATAAAGTGCATAAAGTAATATGTATATGATGATGCAGATTAGCATCTTCTCAAAATTAATGTTTCTTTCTTGTTTTATCAGAACAAATTAGAAACTCATATAGCTACTTTTACATTGTATTTTTTTTCCATGCACATCATTTATACTTTATACTTCAAAACACTTAATCTCTAGTGAGGAATACCACAAATTTATTAGTACTGTCATTTCTCTAAGTCCACAAGATGACTGTTCCCTCTACTTCAGAGAAGAAAATCTGGAAAGGGATGAGGGGAGCATTTCTTATTCATTCACCCACTGCAATTAATATTTAAATGGCTTGTATAAATAATGTCCTTAGTCATTCTTTATGACCACTGCTAGATTCTGTCTTGACTTACATGACAGTTTCTTCTGGTTAAGATGTGACGTTTTGATGTCCTTCAATTCAAAAGAACCCTAAAGTATTAAGTAACTGCAACAGGAACCAATGTCTAAGTACAATCACTTAACAGCAACCTCTTCAAAATTACTTATATCCCATCTGAAACCTATGGCATATTTTAAAATGTGTTGAACCAATTTAAAAGCTAGGTTCTATTTTGAACACTCAGTTATTTTTAAATACTGCTCCTTGAAATATGTTTACAGCTACCAGACTCTGTTGTAACATCACTCTGTGCATCATCCCAATGCTGCATTACCAAGAATTCTGAAAACAGGATTGTACCCCCTACAAGAAATTGAGAGCACGTGTGAACTGTGAACAGGCATTTTGATACTCAAAATGCATGGGTTTTGGCATATTTCCCAGAAGTGCATTGCAGTACATCAATTTTAAATTGTTAAAAAACAGCAGAAAGGAAATTCTAATAAAAGAATTGATTATTTTTTAAAATAGCTATAAAAATACTTTGAAATTACACAATATGAAATATACAGGACATAAAATGATCAACTATGAAGCCTGCTATTAGGACTGAATATATGATAAAGCCAGATTCTGAAAGTATTTTGATTGATAATGTATGACAAAAGAAAGCAATGTTAAATCACAGTTCATAGACTATTCAATTTTAATGTCACTGTAGTAATCAGTTACATCTGCAAAAACCTCAAACAGCATATGACTTGTGAGCATACATAAAATTAAGGGTTTTGATAAATTACATCTGCTAACATGCTAAATTAAAGAGTTTTCAGTATGGAAAGTTCTCAGCAGTGCTAATATCTACAGGGAAAGCGTTCTGAATTGCTGCCATTTGTGAGTTCACATTACAGGATAATAGATTTCTTGTTGTTGTTGTTCTATGTGATAAACTGCCAGACTGCAAGAGGCATCATGTCCAAATGTGTAGGGGCCTGACTCAAGCAGAGGAAGGTTCTTTGGTATTTTGCCTTTCAGGCCATAAAAGAAAAATACACCTACAGAACTGCAAGTCTTATGTTAGTGTATATATAAACTATACTTCTACTTGGTCTGTCTTATATTGTTTCCCATTATTTATTTATTTATTTATTGATGTAAGTTTGGTGCTTGGTGGTTTTGAAACACTCACTGGAGACTGAGATGGGCTTGCCCAGCAGAGGAGCCCAGCAGAGAGGGGTGGCCCTCACTGCCCCATGTGCAGGCACTGCACAGGTCTGTTCTGCAACCCCTCTGTTACACAGAGGAACAGATTTCCAGTTGTGGATTTTGCCACTAAGCGCCTGTAAAGTAGGATCCTAAACAACGGAGAAAGATCCATTTTACACAGGTCACCAATCACCATCAGAGAGTGACAGCTTTCCATTGCTGAATTTAAAAGCTGATTGAAAAATGCTAGATTTCATTTTCCATTTCTCCTCACTTCGCCAGCCACCATTAAGGGATATTTAGTTCTGAGGCTCAAATGCCAGCAGATGTAGTATGTCAATATTTAAAATATTCCCAAGGTTTACAGTGTTTTCACTCTTCATAATACAAAGCAATTCTAGAGTATATAATGCATAACGGGATGACGAGAAAACTTCTGGAAAGCTAGAGAGAAGTTAGCAGCATCCAGCTGGGCAAAATTCTGCCACTGTCTGGGCTTTTGGAAAGAACTACAGTTCACATAGTAATTGTATCATTTGGAGAGCTTCCTCACACTGATCAGCTCCATGTGCCTGTGTGTTTATATGGAGAGATACATGCCTCTATATAAGTTGATGTTTCCTTCCACTGTTTTAAGTGTTTAATGCAGAACATCTTCAAAAGTCGTAATTGGAAGGTTATTAGACAGTTTAACTCCCACAGAAAGTTCAGTGAGCTAAGTACATATTTATCACTGCAGTGGGGCAAGGTTTTTTTTCCTGCCTTCTAAATCAGACAATTGCACTTCCCCAAATGGGCTTTGGATAATAACTTATTGTTTTCAGTCTACAGAATTCAAAACACCATTACCTACAGTTTTGTTTGAGACAAATGCCTACCAAGTATTCAACTGTGCAAAGCACAGGAAATGCAGATCATATATATATATATATATAGAAAGCAGGAAGATCACCATCCTACAGCTCCTCAGAAGGGAACTGGAATCAGAAGACCCAGACGGTGTCAGTCTCCTCCCAGCAAGCTGCAGCTGTGATTCAGTCTGACCCAGGGTTAACTTGAAATGCCCACATCACAACTCACATGCAAGGAGTCCATTGAAAATCTAATTCGTACTGCTGCACTGTACTGGACTATGTTCGTTTTCCACACAGAAGGCCATACTTCATTTGTGTTAAATTTCTGTCTTTTAATTAAGTCTGCCTTTTCCTCAGGACTCCAGAGAAATAAATCAGTGTTTCATTTTAGCTCTTACTGAAGCCTGAATTTATTTTGAAATAGAGCCCAAGGAAAAAATAAAGCAAGCTAATTAAGTATTGCTTTGGGCTTAGTAATACCAATGCTCTTGTTGCCTACTTACATTGTTTCAATTCTGCTTTGAAGTTGTTTTCATATATTTGTGGTTGTTTGCCTCATGTCTGCGTCAGCACCGTTAGAATTCAAAACTTATTTATTTAATTAGTAGTTAAAAATTTTGGCTTTATGTATCCAAGTTAGAAAACAGCATAGGATAACATCTGACAGCCTTAAATCTAACCGGTTCTAGCTCCCTACCAGTCCAAGTGACATACTGCCCTGTGTAGTTCATGTTTCTCTCACTACTGTTGCTGTTACAGAGCTCAAGAAGGGGCAAAGCCACTACCATACAACTTCTTCCCTGTGACACTCAACCTGCATTTCCTTTGTGCAGTTGTATCCTCTCCTGGTTCCTAATAATGGCACGTCAATGCTCCATCCCCACGCACAGACTGACCATCAGTGCAGGCCATACAGAAAACAACACAATTTTTTTTTCCCCTAACCATTTCATCATTTATTAAAGCAGTTTAGTTAACAAGGTACTTTTAAGAGAAATCACTTTGCTTACTTTGTAATTTGTGTCAAGTGTTTATAATTTTATAATATATGTATATCTGTACCTTAGAAATTTATATTTTAAAATGGTCTCTTACCATACGAAAATGTACTAAATAGGTCTTGCTTTTTACAGCTAGGAAATCACTATATATATATATATATAAAATTTTATTTTTTTCTCTAGAGTGTGAGTGATGATTTCCATACACAATAGATAGAAGTTTTCACTTGGAATTTATGATGAAAATATAGGTGCTGTTTTTAATGGAGAAATAAATTAAAATTCATGTTTCTTAATCCAGATTCCTAATAAAAATAAAAACAAGCAGAATTATAAAACTCGTGTATAAACCTAGAAATTGAAATGATACCAGTTTTCTGTATCAATAATAGCTATTTCTACTTACATCCTACAACATGCCTACCTACAGTTTTTATCACTGAAGATGCACATAACATATATTTGCAATAAACTTCTGCTTCACAAGCTTGTTCAAATAGCAACTGAAATAAAATTTACAGGTTATCCAAGATTTAGATTATGTATGGGATACACCTGCAGAAGCCCTTTCCATCACATATACCAAAAGCTTTTAGGTAGAGAGTACTGCTACAATCCTAATAACCCTTACAGAACTGTCATGTACATTTTCTACCTATACTTAAATAAATCTGCTCAGAAGTAACAATGTACTATTTACTGAGAATACATTTCTGTGTGTGTGTGTATGTATGCTTCACACTTATCTTTGTTACTTGGTCATACCTGGCATCACCCAGATGAGCTGTAGCCTTACACAAACTACTTACAACCAAAACACAGTACACCAGTTGTAAAGTGGCCACTGCTGCTCTACACAGCCCTGCACCAGAGCTCTTTTGAGGAATTTGCTAATTTCTCATCCCACAAATTGAGATTAGATTTTATGAAAGATTATATTATTATTATATAGTTTTCACCTTCTCAAAGAACAAAGCGTACTTCCAGCCTGGAAAAGAGCAAAATGGAAAAACTGTTTCTGGTAGTCTAGATATTTTTGATTCTCTTTTATAAAAGTAAGAAAATAGTAAATACCTGAAATACTTATGGTCCCTTTCATCTTGAAGAACCTAAAAGAAACAGTTGTGCAATTTCCAGTGCAACTTCCAGCCTCAAGTGGCTATGTTAGGAGACACACAAGGAACAAACTAAAGCACAGCTTGATCACTGAGTGGTTATCAGTGCCATGCTACCAGAGAACAGATGATGCACGGTTAAGTGCAAAGCCTCTGGCAGTATCAGCCTTATTTACAGCTCTATGCTACACCACATCACTGCTGATGGAACAGCTTTAAAGAACTTGGATAGCTTGATGATTCTGACCACCTTATATTAATTTCTGACTATGGAGTTTCCTATGGTAACAACAATAACGAAAGTGATTTCTGAAAGGAAGAGTTTCTGTTTTATTTATGGGTTTTACAACTTTGAATAGCTTTAGGTTGTCACTAGAAATGAGGTGCAAAGAGGTACGACAGCCCTGAGTTCACATGGACTGTGTGACTGGGCACCAGTATTAACCTGAAGTGCTTATTTTTTAGACTATTTGAGACTCTGAGGTAAAGCAGGCGTATCTCCCAAACAAGCAGAGCTGTACTTAGGGAAACCATCTTTCAGGTTCTCCCTGTAATTTCAACAGCTCCAAATATGACTATGAAAATTGGGCTGCATTAAACAACCTTTGAAGCATTCAGTGACTGCAGAATGAGACAAGGAGATCAATCACGTTGTTAGACTGTTGTATAAATATTTATACAACAAGTTATACAACCTTATCAAGTGCATAGCAAAGGTAAACTAAGTTATATTAATTACACCCATATAGAATCCAAGAAATTTTGCTGAAAAACTAATAGTTGTTGTTAAATTGGTCTTACTAAAGGCAGAGTAAAAATGTATTTATTGAAAGATAAAATTCTAACTCAGTTAAAACTCGATATTTTAGATTGTTGGCATATCTGACACAAAACTAAGTGAAACTTAGTTTCTTCCTACTCTCCTTTATAAAGCCGCTGACAATGCTAAAAAGAGGCCAGTTAGTTGGTATTACTGCAGCTTTTCATTTGACCTTGCCGTTCCAAGGTTTCTGCACATAACAGCAAGACGGTCGCCAGACCAAATGATCAACAGTTTAAAAGCAGAGATCACAGCTGCAGACAGACATATATGAAATCACAGGAGACAGAACAGGTCACCAACATACGCATTGGTGTGGCAGCCAAACTTTTCATAAGCTTTCTTCCGTTTTTCACTCCATCACTGAAAAAAAAATATCTCAGGTGATGGTAACAAAAGTAAGTGTGGCAGCTGTTTGTAGGAAGATCTTCACAAACAGAAGAACCAGACAAGGTGTGAAGCTGGTCACAATGGCTGAGGGGTGGTAAGTGCAAGTCAGCACCTTAAAAGCACACTATAACAGAGAAACAATGCACAGAGAGCTTTGAAAGTGATGGATTTGAAGAATTTGGAGAGAGAAAATCAGCTGCTTTAGTTCATTTCACAATAAAATGGTGAAATAACATAGAAAAGCTACTGCTTTCCTCCCACTGAGAGTCCAGAAGTATCCCTGCAGCATTGCTTCTGAACATACCTGGCTTTGACCTAGCTGCATTTGTCAAAGACAATAATGCCATTATGAAAATGGAAAACTATGAAAAATAGTAATAAGAAATAGTACAGGGAAGAAAGAACTGGATATTAAAAGCTGCACATAGAAATACCATAACAAAATTCACAGTATTTAAGTCAAAAATACAGAAGTAGAGAGATAACCAAAGAGGTTGCAAGGCTGTCTGAAATTTTTAGCTTAAATATTTAGCTTATATATATAATATATAAATATAAATAATTATGTATTTATACATATATAAATATTTTATATTTATATAAACATAAATAGATATTTTAGCTGAAATATTTAGCTTAGTTCTGTTTGCCCTGAAACAAGATACGGAGGAGGAAGAGGATCAATGACTGAATTAATAGGAGGACAAAAAGGGTCTTTCTCAATCTATCAGCAGAAAAACTCTACTGAATAGAAATGCAGACAATAGTTCCAGTAAAAAAAAAAAAAAAAAAAAAAAAAAGAAAAGCATCAAACCATTGTTCTTCACAGAAAGTCTTATCTTCTGCTGGCTCACACTGTTACAAAGGAATAAAGGATGCATTTAAACAATTAATTATCCTTTTCATGAAGAAAAAGATGAACACTGAGTAATATATGCCATGAAGCCAATAGAAGGAAAGCAATTAAGTCACTGATGGTCACAACCTTTACAGCATTTGTAAGCACTCCATCCTGCATCTCATCATCACCCAAAAAAAATAAAATAAAATAAAATAAAAAGAGCATTAGATTATTTCTTGACACTCATTAAGACAGAGTTAGCTAACTTTGATAAGGGATTTTGAAATCTTTTTTGTTTTATCTCCACATTTGCTGACTAATGAGACTCTAATGGCTGTCAGACAAAATATCTACTTTCTCACCACTTGTGCAGTCTACTGAGAAATGAGGCTGAAAAACCCGTAGGGCTCTGTTCTAGAAAAATTCCACTGCAAACCTACATGCAAATCAGGCAGCACAGAGTATCCATTAACCCTCTGGCTACCTTTAGCTTTTGTAAAACGCTCTTCCTTGTACCTCAGTCCTGTCTGAAAAAAAAAATGGCTAGGTGTTATATAATGAAAGGTACTTACATGAAATAAATGGTTGACACATTCTAAAGAAAACCAATTTTGTTTCCATACAAAAATGAGAAACAAATGGAAGCTATAAATATGAAGCTTTTCATCTCAAGCACATATGTGCACTGAAATAAGCTACAACACATTTTGTCAAGATACTGAAGCTACATCAGGAAACGTTTGGATGGCTCTGCAATATTGAGTGAGCTCTGTAGCTAGACTGATTATTTGATTTACTGCATCACTACTCTCCAATTGGCTTAACTGAAAGATCATTTTCATTTCAGAAGTATTGCTTGCTTGGCTATGGTACAACAGGGATGTTGATACTTAATTTCTTAGATATTTTATTTCTGAATTGGCATAGCAAAGACTCTAGGGAATTCTTTTACAAAGGAACCTGTCTCTTTTTCAGAGTACAAAATAAATTTGCAACTAATTGGAGTAAATGTTATAAAGGTTTGTTTTAGAAAATTTGGATGCTCCTAATTCTTATGAAAGTAGACTGCTGAGAATCAGAAAATACTCAGAAGTCCACATAGTTCTGCCACTGCAAAATCTTGACCTGAAATATTTATTTCTGCACCTACCTGTACAACTTCTTCAACAGAGAACGTCTGCTGTTCCAACTACTTGGTGCCTTTGAGATGACCCTACAGCATCACCTACAGTTTTTAGTCAATTATTTGCATACTTGCAGACATTTTTCCATACATAAAAACTTATATTTAAGTAACTGTGCAAAAGTTATGGATCAACAAGGAAGACTCACATTTCAAACATTCTTCAGTTACAGCAGTATTCTTAAGTGAGAATATCCCACACTTTGCATTCTTCAGTACTGTTGCTCTATGACTTGGTAAATTTATTTTAAAACTATCTTAACCTTTCATGTTTTCTAAGGTATGCCACTCTTTACTGGCTGGAATGGAAAAAATTAAAACAGACTTGGAGAACTATTATATAGTTTGGGCGAAGTTTGAAATATAGTATATGACATGATAATAATAATAATAATAAAAAAATGACACCCAGGATAAAGAAAAAAAGTTTTACTGGTAAAACTTATCTTTCTCTAACACCAGACACAATTGTGTTTTGTAAATATTTTATACTCCTATTACAGACTGCCACATTTATTTCACTAATACAGGAATGCAAGTTTTCCATAGTATTTTATTGTCTTTTAAACATTTTAATAATATAGGAATATTTAGAAAAATATTATTCAAAAATTATAACAGCGTATTCTATCCAGACATCCTTCAACTTCTTAAAAATGCTTTGGGTCCTCTCCTCAACCATAAAATTAATGTTATGTCCTCCATCTATGAATCTGAAATACATTACTAGAAACACATTGTACTTGCAGTTTGTGCTTAAATAATCTTAAAATTCTACCCACAGCTTCTAAAGTGATTTGGAACTCAATACAAAATTTATGGGTGTCTAAATAAATTAATCAAGAAGAATGGACATTCAAGTATGTACATGCAAGTACGTTCTCACGGGTCTGTGTCTGAACTACTGACTCAGTACTTGCCTGGGCAGATCTGCCATTGAAGCTGACTATGAAACACTCATCTTCATTTCAGTTAAATGACATCTGTAATTGTGCATTCTTACTGATTTCAGTGGCAGGTTTGCCTGAAGACTGCAAGTATGTAGTCACGTCCTCAAGATTTGACCAATAAATTGCATATAACTTGCCTAACAGACATGCAAGTTGACTTACTCTGAAAGAAAGGAAAAAAAATAAAAAATAAAAAATTATGCTATAGGAAATGTAGCATGTTTCTCACACCAATTCAGTAATGCAGCAGCTGTAGCATTAAGGTTGAAAGGATAATAAAATAAATTTTCAAAAGACCTATTTAAATGTCTGATGTACCAGCCAGGGATATTTTTGCTTTTGTTTTCAATTCTGGATTTCTGAACTATTTTGTATCAAAACCGACTCACCAACTTCATGGTCTCAGTTGTCTGTCATGCCCTAGCAACAAGCATTTTTTCTTGAGCATTGTATTCAAAATGTTGCCTACTTTTATGCATATAAAATAAATATGACAAATATAAAGATGAGTAAAAACAACATTTACCAAAAAAAATCTAGACACAGTATTGATGTATGGAAGTTGCTACTAGACTAGACTGGCTTGTACTCTTTGAAGTCTTTTCCTTTACTTAAATAGTTGGTGAAAAAATACAGGGGGGAATAAAAGGCCACCAGCAAAACTATTTTTCTCACATGTAAGTGCATGTTTTCCAGGAAAAAAAGGTTCAAAAATAGAACATTTACTTCATTTAGAGGCCAAACCAAAGCATCCTGAAGAAACAGTATTGGGTCTTACCCATTGTTTTACATGTGGACACTAAGATCACTCAAAGCCTGAGAAAAAGAAAGACCTTTAATTCTCAAATTTTAGAGACTTGACACAACCTCCAACTTTGGCACATCTAGACACAGACGAAACTCCATTCAACTACTAATTGCACTAGTTATCATAAGCATTCTGTTATTTATTCTCTGATTATGTGGGAAACCTAAATGTCTGGCATCAGATGAACAGTCTTACTTCTTTAGCAATACCTTCAATAAGCTTTGGGGAATTATTAGATACAGATAAAGCAACTCCATCCCAGGCTTGTTATAAAAACAAAACAACAAACAAACAAACAAACAAAAAAAACCCTGCAGATATCTTTATTGGAAATTATCCATTCTAATGAATTTAAAGGTCTAATTTAAGTCCTGCTGAGAATATGAGAACATCCACTGATTTGAATTTCTTAGTCATCTAAAAACAAACTTCATTCTTGGATCACAAATGAATTTTTTCTTATGCAAATAATACTGTCATTTGCCATCAGAATAACTATCTTGAGGTGACAAAAAAGGATATATCATTTCTCTCTTTTGGAATTTTTACAAAATCTCATTCAAAAACCTTCACTTTTTAAGATTCTTCTGGATCTTCTTTCTTCCTACTAGAAAATTGCAAAGCAGATGAGTGACATTGGTATCTCAATGTTACACTCATTTTTTGCTAGCTGCTTCTTTTATTCTCATTTTCCCTCCTTCTCCACTTCCATACCTGAAGACTTGAGAACTCTTGTAATATATTGCATAACCAATTATGAATAAAGAATGATGTCATACATACTAGTTCTGCTAGGTTAGGGACATTGTGCCACCTCTGGCATCCTCTATGGAAATATATATTTAATCATTTGCTAGTATATTGTGACATTCCATATTTATTTTTTCATTCAGTTATCATCCCCAAAAAATTGGATATTCAACAGGCACATCATTAGCAGAACAAGCAAGAAAAACAGATACCCAATATAACAAGAAAAGAGTTGCCAAGAGATTCAATGTATATAGGTGGATTCTTTAAATGACTGTATACATATAGATAAAAACAAATAAACAAAAAAGTAGCTGAGAACATCCCTGGGCTCTGCTCCAATGACCAGCTGTATCTGTAGTCACTCTTGCTTAGCCCAATGCCTATCTTTACCTCTACCCAAAGTAAGAAAAAAGTGCATAATTTTAAAGATGCTAATGAAAAAATATGCAAAAAATTTCCAGTTTTTATAACTGGAATAATTTATAGTAGTATACTGCTTTAGTGATCTAGAGCACATGAATATTCTGTCACACAGCAAAGCACAGAGTAGTATTTAATCTTACAGTATACTTCTAATGTGGAGCTTCTGCTTTTAAATAAATACAGGAGAAAAAGGTTACCATTTCTTCAAAACAATCTTGTGCTTACATGTACTTCTGATTTATATAATGACTGGAGAAAGAAAAGATTGACCTTTTCCAATTTGAACAGGAATTGGAAAAGCTTAACAATGTAATTGTGTCAGTCACAGAACTTATTTTTTTTCAGTTAATTTCCTATAATCAGTTTGCAGTAGAGGTGCAGAATTTGATCTGTGCTAGTTAATATTATAGGCAGGCTGAAGAAACACCTGAAGAATTCCTTGGAGCTCCTGGAAGTCATCAACACCAAACCATGCAGAACAACTGCTTTCCCATTTAGCTTGTTAGAAGACACACGTGGGAAAGATGAGGCTTGAAAATCCTATTTTGAAAAAGTATGACCAGTAAGAATGACAGGGAAGAAAGTGTTTCAAAAGTTCAAACCTAATAAAATGATTTCTTGTTAATAGACTTTGATTTGCTAATAATCCTTTTGATTAAACTTTCATCCTAAGGGCATAAACCAAAGAGCAACATCCTGATGTAGGTGCTGAAATAACCCACCAGAACATGCCCAGAGACTATTTGCTACTAAATCCAATATCAACATTGCATTACTGACAGCATATTTTACATATCAATACTGATAATAAAATGTTCATGTAAATGCATGCATGGTACTTGCACATGAAACAAAAGCATACATGTGATGAATTTATGAGAATTCCTGAATTCTGTTTTAGATTATCCACCAAAAAAGCACTGTGGTCAAGCAGTAGATTCTATACGGTGCCTTTATATCTATTTTAGGGATGGAGTTTCAACAGGTGGCAGTATAGAGCAATATAGAGCATTTTTCTGAGGGCTGTAAAATGCTTAATGAAAAGAGGACAAACCCTACCATCCTCTTAGAGCTGACCATCAACTAACTTCTTTAACATAAATACGTCTGTGCTTAGCAGGCACTATCTGAATACACATAAACACGGATGCATTATTATTTTGTAGCATATAATTTCAGTATAATTCTTTATGTAAGTATAAATGTGAAAAACTGATGAGGTTTTTCAGTAGCTTTTGATGGAGACTAGACATAATGACAATCATCTCAGACAGGCATAAGAAAAAAACCCTCTAAATATCACTTGTTAACGTTGATGTACAGCAGGCCAAAGAAATCATTGTCATGTTCCTCTGCTTCTACAGCCTCTTTTCCACAAAATTCAACTTCATCACAATATAAGCAGCATAGACTTTGAGGTCTGGATGACTTGGAAACTTTACAAAGGATTTAAGAATAAATACCTTAGAAACATCCTAAACTTTGAAGTTCTTATAATGACATCTCTATGACAATAGCCTAGAATCCCCCAGAACAGACATACTACAGATAGCTGTGGAAGCTGTATTATCTACTTGGTCTTTCGATAAGATTATTGTGATTTAAAACAAACAAAGAAAAAGTTCATTCCTTTAAAATAAAGTGATGAATTAAAAATAAATATTAAGAGGGTTTTTCAGAATTGGATATCATTTTTAGGATACTCTAAGCACAGAGATGCATATGGAAAAGTTTAGTTTGGCAACTCAAGCAACATGACCAAGGGAGTGTCCTGATGGTTGGCTTGTGAAATATGAACTAAGCCATCCCATGGGACATTATGTCTCATTCATAGTTGATGAATAAATAGCACTGGTAATTGGGACACTGAAGAAATCCAACCCATCGTAACGTGCCTGAGTAAATGTGATTCAATATGTAGCACTCTACTACGGAATAAAAGGAATAAAATATACAGGTTTATTTTCAAAGTGCCCACAGAAAGCCTGCAATGAACTAAAATCACTGACAAGACCTCAAGCTCAACATTTTTTTTTTTTTTTTTGGTCTAATGAAGCTTGTAGTTACTGGTGTTACTTAATGGACTAACTTATTACCATATGTCTACATGACAAAGTAGCACTTACGTCTATCAGTCTGTCTGGGCTGTTTTGAAAATCTGAGCTAGCCCACTTGGGCAGCAGACACTATACCATGTTTTAGCATGCTGTAATAACTGGACTAACTCCTAAAAGACCCAGCTGGATCAAGAAACTGGCAAACGAGGTTTCCAGTCACATCTTTTTCTTGCTGTCCTCGCCATACACAACAGACCAGCACAGGACTGCTCATATGCTGGAATATAATCAGCATGACACTGAACATTTAGCTGCTCTGAGATGCAGTTACAGAACAAAATGGTAGTAAGAGGGGCCAGAATTTGAAACTGGATCCAGAATTTGGCCTGGTTAGGTGCCTGGTATTGCAGATGTACCAGCTGAACAAAAAGGACTTTTCATAAAACATCCAAAGGGTGCATCTGTAACAAGTCCCTGGTAGCAGAGCCTGCTGATCTTATTTGAACAAGAACTGAACTTGAAATGCCCATATATATCTGTATATATATACAGATACACAGACACATATATGTATAATTCACAAACAACTCTCACTGAAAAGGAAAGAGTTCATATACAGAATGGCTCAAAGAAAAAAAAAAGGCTTTATTTTTTAATTCTGAAACCTGTTTTTGACTTTTTAATAGGTTATAACTGTTGCATTTAATTCTTGATTTCTATATCAAAGCAGAATTTTAAAAAAGTGATTCTGCATCATGTCTCCTTCATTTTGAACAATTTATTTTGATTTAGAAGTGTAATCAAAGAATTCCTCTTCATTTGATAAGTAAATAGTGGCATTTTAGTCCATTTATTATCATAAGCATTCCTGAAAGACTCATCACTATAAGCATCTAGAATATGCTAGACTGGAATCACAGACACCCATCTTCTGTTGCATTCTCAGAGCTATATTTAAAATGCACTCTGCATATTCTAAACATATTCTATGTACTTGTAGCTACCCCTGCCCTTTTCTAAAGGGATGCATTTCACTGGAAATACCTATGTGCACACATGTGTACATTACATTAACACAACATCTTTCAGCCTAAAGTACTTGACAAACTACTGAACAGTGCAGACTTTTTATAAAGTTTCTCCTTTATACACATATATTTCTGTTGGAAGCCATCCTGAAAATCATGGGGTCCCACAGGGAGGGAAGGTGATCTTTGCCCCACATGAAAGAGCAGTTCACAGGCTTGTTAATGCTACCATCCTGTAACTCTCTCTCAAAGCAGCCACAAAAAAGCTTGCAGTATCACAGCACTCATCTTCTAGCATATGAAGCTGTTCCATAGCTGTTACTATACTTGCTTGGGGTGTTTAGAGAAATTGGGAGACAAGTTCAGAAAGGATACCCTATGGACTGCTCCTGTTTGAAAGTACCCATCAGGACAAGTAGGTATAGCCTAATAAGATGTGTGGGAACAACCACATTGCACCCATCATCTATGACTTTTTATTTTTCTCTGCTGAAACAGTGAAAAGGATAAAACAGTGGTACTCCAAACTAGTAGTAAACAAGTATTTTCTAAATGGTGAAGAGTTTTGTGCTTAGAAAATTAGATCACATAACAGTCTGATCGCACCAGAATGCAAAACTTGTGCAATCCAACCCATCAATATATCCACTTACCTGAAGTTTCAGCAGATTCTGCATTCAAGTACTATGGCTTTATCACTACATTTGCTGATGATCAGTTTACAGAAGTTATTTCTGAATCGTATTGTATTAATAACAGCGGCAAACATCTCTTTCACACACATTAGGAATCATCACAATGAGACCAAGTTCCAGAGTTGCCCCTGTCCATGTCTCTGCAGGAGCCCACATTTTCCTGAAAACTCCTCAAAATACCTTAAACGTTAGTTTAATTGTTGTAGCTCTAACAGTAGCCACACTTCTCAAGTTGAAAGGAACAGTTGTAGAGAGACCACTGCATCATAAGATGTGAAAAATAAGAACTGGATGAATTGGGGTCTTGCCTGTAATAGATCCATCACACAAGATGAGCTAACACTGAAATTATTTTTCTGATTACTACTGCTTCTGAAAAATAGCATGACATCTAAAATAGTTACGTCTGTCCTACGGAAGAGGTGGCTCTGTAGCAAATTTGACATTTTATTTCAGTATATAGTATCTGTTCTGCCTGGAGAGCTTTGGGTCAGATGCCAACAAGTCACTCAAAATGATAGCAAATCAAAAAAGCTGTTAGTGTCCTTTTATAAACAGACCTTTGTAACGTAACAGTAAATTCAGTTTATCAGTGTACCATGACACTTTCTACCCATTCTGCATTAATACCAGTAGAAGTGCAAAAGGCAACAAAGGAACACTGGAACTTAAGTCTCTTCTCTTCTTAGCTTCTTATTCTCCTCTTCCATACTCAGTGAATGGACATCAGGAACAACATTTCTTGATGAACATTTCTGAGGAACATAGCAATGCTTCAAAATACAACAGTTAAAACAGTTTCACAAGTGGTGGGATTTAATTCCTTTCCTTGATTCCATTTAGCCCCCATCTTCTTCCTATACTTACAATACAATTTTTTCAGGCCTACGCCACACCCAAATAATCCAAACTGAAATCTCCCAGTTTAAGGCAAACAGTGCCAGGCCAGCCAGTAGGCCAAACAAAACAGAGCTCTCTGAAGCTTCTCTCAGGATGGAGTATATGTTAAATCTTCTATCCTACCAAGTTGCCAATTTTCACCATACTTCTACTTATCATACTTCTACTTCTTTAACACACATTCATCTCATTAACTTTTTTACATGAGGCAATAGTTGTAAAAACTCTGCAGAGCATGACAAAGATAAGAATAGATGATATAACTAAGTTTCATTTCCTTAGGAAATCAGGATGAAAATGCCACGGCCACAAACAGAAATTAAACTCTTAGTATTAGATATTATTTTTTTTTTAAAGGAAAAATGAAATATACCTATACAGTGAATATTTGTTAATCCATTTCTCAAAGAACGAAAGCTCTGTTAGAATATTCAGAAATAAATTAATGGAAAAACACACACACAAAACAAAACAAAAACACCACCGACAAGGACAAAAAAACATCCACCATAGCATTGATTCCCAGCAGCAACATAATGATTCTTCTTGCTGAAATAAGCATTATGTTAAAGAGCTAAACATGTTCAAGAACGCTTTCCCTTACAGAGGCTATTGTTCATGTGCAGCTAAACAGAATTATGGTTTGGTTTCTTGTCCATTTTTTTGTTTGTTTGTTTCTGGTCTAGTTCACTAAAAATTCCTGTCTCCAAGACATTTCCTGTCTCTGCTAGCAGCACTCCATTTGGATGTGGAGGGTTTGTTACTCCAGGTTTAGAATTTTGTCCTCCTAAACATCTCACCTTCAGTCTTACAAAGAGCAGCAACAGGCTTTGAGCAGCCTGTTCCCCAGACTGCTGTTCCCCAGACTGGAAGAAAGCATATAACTAAATCACCACAGAAATTTATTTTGAATGCAGAAACACTTTTAGTGGTGTAGTCCAACAGACACAGATGGCAATCTGCCTAATTTGTGTTGAGTAATTAATAACATGTAACAACATACTGTCAAAACAGGGGCATTATAACAATATCAGGAGCAGGTTTCTCTTGGTGCTTAGATTATTTTATCCTCTCTCAAAAACCGGAAGTAGAGGAGTAAATGATTTTAGATATATTGCACAGAGAAGAAGAAAATTAAGTCACAGACGGATCTTACATGCTGGCCTAAGAAACACATGAGACAGCTCTAGACTTAGAGAAAACATTGAAAAGGAAAATAGAGTTGGTAAAGATGCTGCAACTTGTGTTACTTGGCCATCAGCCTTTGGCACAAGCAGGGCAGGCAGTGCATAACACAACTCCTTAGCAGGCATTCCTACACAACAGTTTATTTCTCTGAAGTTTTAACTAAAATCTTATTAAACAATTGTCTGAGGTTTTAGTGTACATCTGGAGTGGTAAGTTGTTTTAACTAAAGCTATTTTCGGTGTTTCAGAGTGTAAAATATTTGCCAAATGTTTTAAATCTCTTCCTTTCGATAATGCACATTTTATTTAGAGCAAACGGTACCTTGCAACTGTTTTATAGTAAATTGGCATGTTTCCCTGAACACATATCATTGCATTCACACTATCTCACTCAAATCTAACATGTGATTTTCTAGGTGATTCAATGTAAAATTTAGCTCATTGTTAAGGAACCAAATGCAGTTTTGTTGCTGTGGGGAGAACAGGACAACAAATACCCATGGGTGTGGAAATAGTTTTGGTCCCTTCTTTCTCTCTCTCTCTTTTTTTTTTTTAATTTTTTTTTTGGTCAGAAAACTGTCTGTGCCAATCATCCTATGGCATTCAAATCAGGCTCAGCTCTGCTGAAGATAAATGGATATCAAGGCAGCAGCAAGTCCATCACAACCAGATATCAGACCAACATTTGGGTAACCCACAGTAGGTGCTTTCTCCTGGATGACAAGTACAGTATTTCAGACTGTCAGCAAGTTCAGGAAATTCTCCTGTTTCACTCAGTAACACAACACTGACAGTGCAGAAAGTGACTCAACTCTACTGTAATTAGTGTTACTGACCTTCCTCAAATTACTGGCATGGGGGGAAAAAAATCGTCTTGTTAAAGAGATAATGAGCTGTGGAAGTCAGGCAATATCTGTGCCATAAGGCTTCACTACATTTCCATGGGTGTGTTTCTCATTGGAGTAGTACTATTCTATTCAGAAAGGAAAAAAATTGGGGAGAGATTTCTTGTACTTCAGCAAGAAATGTACATCTCAGATGGATGCCCCACCCATGTCCACCTATTACTATTCTCACATGAACAACATAGCTTATATGAATAAATTTGATAAGAGGGTCTTAACAGTTAATAAGAAACACCAGACATTAGCACTCAAAGACACTACCTATCACAGATGTGGGGAAAAAAAAAAGCTTTGATGGCACCAAAAACAATCAATTCTGTACAAGAAAACATAGCAAATAGTTTAGAAAAGACAAGTCATGGATCAGTATCATGCAATCAGATTCTCTCATACAAACACCAAAAAGTAGAAAATAAACAATGTATAGGACAAAAAGTTTTCATTGACCTGATTTGTCAGAGATGTTGGCTGTGACTGGCGTAGAGCAGCTTGTGTTAGCCTTTGCGCTGTCCTTGGAAGACCCAACTTTTGGTTTATTTTTCGTTGCCTCTAGTGCTTTGACCTTCTTGGCATGTTTACTTCCTTTGTAGTGGGCCTCGGCCTGGCTCTACAAAGGAGAACAAATCAGGCTCACTTTTTTTTCTGTACTTCTGTATAACACAGTGGACAACAAAGCAGAAAAGTGACACTTTCAATAGTAGGCACCATATTATTCCACTTAGAAAGTTTTAGCATCTTTATACTAGTAGTTTTCCTAGATGTATTTTCTCATATATTCAGACAACAGGATTTTAATGAACAGTTTGTGTTTTCACTAACTAGGAAAAAGAGGCCGCAGGATTAGATAAAGCTCTGCCACTTCTAATGTAATTCTTTGTTTCCATGCTGCTTGAAGATTTAAATAACTATACAAATGTAAACAAGACCAATTGAGAAAGATGCTCCTCAATTTTCATGTACTGTTCCCTAGTCTTTATAGCTTGTAGTGTGTAGATGTACCATGCTGTAACACGATTAAATAATCCATTTTTTTCTTCTGTTTGATCTAGTACAAAAGTCAAAGTATTTTCATCATTACACCAACGCCAATTGAAACAGGCATTAATAAAAATGACTTCACTATTAGATCAAGCAGAAAGGGGTAAAAAGAAGAAACACCATACTTCTAAACTTCAATAGGCCCAAGTGAAACATAAGAAATATTTATCAGTCTTGATTGTTTTATAAATTGCCTTCCATAGTTTTTTCCAAACACTAAGAAAATTGGAACCAGAAGGACATGAAGTAGGTAAGCTGATATTTATTATTTTCTCTCTAGTGAAGTGTTGTATATATATATTTACGGGCTGACGAAACAGAACAGCAGAAATATGTACTAAGATGCAATGTTTACTTCTCCTTTGTCATCAAACTATCTGTAGAAACTAGGTCAGTGTTTTTGAAACTGCACAGCTAAAAGTAGACGCATAAATAAATGCCTGTTTTTTCAGTGATTTTAGTTCCCTATTATTCTTCCTGAGTGTATATTACCAGCTACTTTGACAAGTCAGGTCACTTCATTAGGTGCAAACTAATGAACTACATGCTTAAGCCAAACCCAAAAGTTTGGAAATATTTGCAAATGACTTTTCAACACTTTTCTCATTTGCTAAGAAATTAATTCACTAAAAATGGATAAAGAACACAGTTTCATACAAAGCCCAATATATTTTCATAACATTTTACGTATTGCTATAACGTTTTCATATTACTATTTAGCAATAGGTTTGTATTTTTACTATTACCAAACAAGGTTTATTTAATGGTTTGAGATATACTACTATGTGCCTCTATTGAAGGTTACATATTAACTATAAAAGTTAATATTGTAGTTCATTTCAATGTAAAATGGTCAGAGAAAGCATGCTTCATGTAAGAAGATGACCACACCTTGGCACCTGACATATAACAACATCAGTGCAAGGAAACTTTTACTATGTTCATGCAAAACCACATTCTCACTATGTTATTTAGTTCATTGCGTTAAATGAAACAAATTACATGCTTTATAAAAAGCAACTATGGAATCCAGACTTCTTAGAGGTTATAAAGAGTGCTGTCATAAAGAGGAAATTGTCGTAAGGTCAGCAGAAATAGGCATTACAGTACAGTCACCTTGGGACAGCATGTAATATATATATATATATATATATTTTATACAAAGGAGTGAGCGAACAGCAGAGACAGCTGGAATAGACCAGATAATAGGATAGACAATTTCGTGGAGTCTTCACAAAAATTATATGCACCATTAAAAGTGATGGAGAACTGCTGTTAAAACATAGGAGTTAAGTTCTTACATACTGAACCTTTGTGATTATATACCCTGTGGAACACAGTGCTTTCTAACTCAAAAGGACATGTTGTGGCTGCATTTTTTTTTTCCAGTAGGTTTCAGAAAGCAAGCATTGAGTAAGAAAAGTTCCTATGTAAGTTTTACTTTGATTTCCTTTGAAATTGAGATTTCTAATCTTCGTTAAAAACAGTAAAGGTTCTGCTCAACAGTTGCTATTGAACTATATCATGATTTAAAAATCTTTGAACTATTAATACATGTACAAACACAATGTAGTATAAAGAAAAACTACATGGCTATACCACTACTACTACGTGCACTACTTAAAGGGACACTTGTCAACTTCTGGGTTGGAGCTCCTTGGCTCCTGATGAGGTAGAGAAGTACAAATTGTTCGCATCCTGTTACATCAATGTGCCTTAAGCATGAACAGGAGCAAAGTACCATCACCCTGTCTCTCTCCACCCTTGCTGAGCTTTGTTCATCTCTCTTCATTTTGCTGTTGCCACATGATGCACTAGGAGTGTCAACCACCAAAAAAATTACATCAACTATTCATGTTTTGCACATATGCACATGCTTGTACATATGTACAGAAATTGAAGCTAAAAATTGAGGTGTATGTATACCCTTTTCATTCTGATACTTTCAACTTTAGAAAAAAAACAGTACGTACAAGATTTTCCACTCAAGTGCTCTCAAGTTGATGATGTCCCTTTAAATACCCAAACTCTATGCTTCGTGCATAAGTGTGCTGTTGTACTCCCTGAGACCAAATCTACAACATAGAAGACATAGGTGCACTCAAGAGAAAGGCTTAGTAAGTCAAATTCTTGATAATAAGCCTTTCTGCTGATATTTGCAATAACAGTGCCAGCAATATCAGTCAGAACCTACTACAGTCTTTGATTCCCTTCATTCAATCCTCATATAGTGTACATGAGACCTGTTGAAAACAAGCAAGCCCAAGCAGGATTAAAATTTAGATTTTCACAAACACAAATGAAGCCTCATGGAATGTGGTGAATGGCTTCACTTTTGATTTAAATTTCATAATTATGATATTTACATTATCAGTTTCATAGTTGTATATTATAAGGACCGAAGGTAGTGCAGTGACAGTCTAAATCTAGCTTCTGAAAACACCTGCCTTTCCCAGAACTTTTTAAACAAGCCAATCATCCTCCAGAGTGGGGCAGGGAGTCCATCTCTGTTTTAAAGTTGCTAGGGATGAAATAACTACCTCAGCTAAATTGTTTCAATAGTTCACCTCATCAGTTAAGTACATGCTATTTATTTTTACACTGAAGTTGTGTATTCTCAACTTTCAATGGCTAGATTTTGTTAAACCTTTGGGTTTTAGGCTTTTTAAATGCATGTGTATTTCCATGGCACTGTGCATGGTAACACACAGATACTCTTTTCAAACGTGAAGTTAGAAGAGCATCCCTTGAGGTACTGAAGCAACATTTTCTAACCCCTCCAGAGGCACCTGAAGTTCAGAGCTTGCTTATTATCCACTGTGAGATGAATCATTGGATTCCATTGCTTTCTGGTAACTAAAATGCAGAATCAACATTAATGGTGTTTCCTGTTACTGAATTACAGACTTTATTGCTCTTCAGAGTTTTCTGGAGTCATAGTAAACAAAAGAAAAGGACAGACATGGGAATCTGAAGTTGGAAAGCAAGTTCTAATTATTTCTGGTATCAATCATTCTGATTATTATTGTCCTGGGCATTACTAATCCTATTTTTGTAACATATTTACACAGCTACCACATTATAGGCAAACTTATTTGCTCAATGTCCCATTTAAAACTTGTTTCTGGCACAATACAGCAATATAATACAGGCAACAAGCTTCTGTAACATGTGACTGAAATATTAAACATATCTTTGAAACAAGCCATGACATTTATTTATTTATTTTCAGTTAAGACAAGAAGCTGAACTTTTATTTTATTTGACAATCCAGAAGTTTAGGACACATAAGTTTTAAAAGACACACGCTGTACAAAAGAAAGGTAACTTAAAAATTTTAATGATACAAAAAGAGCAAAATTGTAGGTTACTATCTTTGGAATATAATATTTTAAATAGATAGCGAATGTACATTTTTTATCAATATTAACACTATATTAATAACTAACTCATGCAAATTCTTTATAATCAAAACTATATCTGTGAAACAAAAAATGTTGAAAACAACAGAAGTGTTATTTAGTTTCTGAAAACAAGAGCTCTAAAATTAGGAAAAGTCAAAATACCATAACCTTAATGGATCTCACTGTACTCACGTACTATGATGCTTTTTAACTGCATAATAATTTATTACTGTATATAGGGCTGCATTTACTGTAGAGATGAATCAATGAAGGAAAATAATTTTGTTGATGTCATTGTGCCACAATTCAATATTATTGGAATATTTATTTTTTCATTTAAAAAGATCATTACTTCTGTTCCTTATATTATCAAAACTAAATGTCATCATTGAACTTGCATTACTATTATCATTTTAAATGAAATGCTTGCTGGGTCAAGAAGGGCAGGGGTTTTTGTTTGTTCAGTTTTGGGTTTTGTCTGCTTGGTTTTTGTTTTTTGAAAAACCGGAATAAAATATTTCTTATGAAAGAGCTCCCTATCTAAAATGAAAATCTATTTTTCTCTTGTTTCTAAAGCTGAATGTGGTCTACTAGCTTGATATATACACATTTCTCCATTTTAAAACGGAATCCTCCTCGTTATTAGAAATTATAGGAACCCACTGGGTACTGGTTAGGAAGTTTAATGAACAAGAGGAGTGTCAAGCTACAATAAATGTGGAATTAAATAACAGAATGCAAAATATGTCTTTGTACTGATATAGGCCAAATATAGGCCAAATTCCACAAAATTGTTCATACATTTGTCTGGCATTAGTATTTGATCAACAGAATGCCTATTATAAGACACTAAACAAATGTCTGTTTTTAGAATATCATTGCGTAGTGAAAAAGACATGTTTTGAGATCCTTTGCAAAGAGCTTAGAATATACTCAACAAAGACAAAAATATGCAGTTTTTGCCTTTTTTTTTTTCAAATTTCTGTACCTTAAAATATTTGCCTGTCCACTCTTTAGGCAATGTTGATTATCTCCATTCAAACCCATTAAATAGTATGCAAAAACAAACAGATTGTTAAGCCTTTTTTAAAAAACAAACAAACAAACAAATAAAAAAACAGGTTTACAAGGCTAAAACACTAGCTATAAAGGTTAATGACTTGGTTGTAAGGACAAGCTCTTCCTCTCAAAAATATATAAAAATATATTCCATTTGAGACATACAAATCGTCCAAATGTCACATTTTACTCAGAATCTGAAGTTACTTGTAAATTGCTGCTTTCAGCTGTCAATTATTAAGTTTAAAATCTAAGCATCAGGACATTCATCTTCGAGACTACATGAAATACATTTGCGATGATGTATTGCCTTATATACTAGATTCTAATAGAATCTAATAGAACATCAACAATGCAAATCTTCATCTTCTACACATAAATGTGCTTCCTAAGAAAGTGTGACTATCATTAGCAAGTAATATCACGAGTAGCTTTACTTTGCATAAACTTAAATGTATGCATATATAGAGAGATGTATATAGAGAGATAAAGATGTATATAGATAAAGATAACCAGGAAGAACACAGATCATATAGATTCATTGAGAGCCATATTACCTTCAAGAACCTATTAAAATTCTGCTAAGTACAAAAGTACAAAATGCAGTACAAAAGATGACAGAAAATTACCCGTCTGGAGCAGTGACTGACAGTATATTTGAAATCAGCGCTATTCATTTTGACAGTTCACAACTGAGTGAGTTTGAGAATCTATTTGCTATGTGAATGACTAATTAAGTGAATTTATTACTACATAGAGAAGGAATATTAACCTATCAGATCTCTTCAATGACAACCTGATGCACCTGAAATGGTGTTGAAAAATTTTATCTCATCTGATATTAAGAATAGATGTAATTGAAGAAACCTGTAACATCGAAGTATTCATGCTTTTGTTACACCAAAGCTGTGTGTTATTTTTAAAATTTTGTTCTCAATATATCTCCAAAATCTAATTGCTCCAAATAGTAAGGTAAGTTACTATTGAAACAGACATGGAGAAAATGCAAAAGCTGTGAAAATCAGTTATGTCATAAGAAAGCAACTAGTCAAACTTTAAAGCTCTGTTAAATAGCTGTTTTTGAACAGAACTTTCAGCACATTATAACCCTGCACTCTGTAATCATGCAATATTTCTGTCATGTTGAAGCTAACAACTTTCATCATTTTGTCATTTCTGCCTTCAAAACAGAAAATTACCTTCACAAGTTCCTAAGATTTATGCTTTTAATTACCTCCTTTTTGCTTCACTACTCTTCAAACCCAAAGAATCAATATAAATAGTTTATTTATAGGAAAAATGTAAAACATTTGACAAAAGATGATAACAGTTATGCAGATTTTTATTTGATGCTATTGATTATTTTGTGTGTTATCTTTATGATAGTACAAGTAATCCATTCAAATTTGCAAAGTTAACATTTGGTAACAGTAGCCTAAATTTCAAAAACTTTCCTTCTGTTTTTTTTTTTTTTTTTTTTTTTTTAAAGAAGATCACAGTCATCACATCATTTTTATTAGCTATAAAAGCATTCAATAAGTTGTCTGTCAGCGTGCCCAACTGTTACATCTGCTTTTTCTGATCTGCCCACAAGGTGTTTTTTCCTTGGTTTCTGAGCCTTTGCAGGCAATAACAAAAAGCAGCACTGATTTAGAGTCATCAATCAGAGAGCACAACATGTTATACAAACACATGTTTATGTCAATGAAATGATATCTTATCAACAAGGTGTTACCTAACTGGCTGCATCACAGCCAGGGACCTTTCTACAAGAAAGGGAAAGTGTGCATTGAGGGAAGCACATACTTCTTTTAGATGTGATCAACAGATGATAAAACTTTTTCAAAAGGAAAACAACAACCAAAACAGCAAACAAAAAAACCATGTGGACTGCTGGTGTAACATATTTGTGAATTTGGAGTACAGATGGTGAGGAAAGGGACTGGATTAGCACTGACAGTATCAGCTAGTGCCCAGGCTCCTGAGACTCTGGGGAATATCAATGCAAATAACAAGGGAGAATAGAGCAGAGGAAAGCTTCTTGATTTCTATGCACAAAGAAAAACAATTTTGCCAAAGCCTAACAAGTACCCTTGCAAGCATGACTTACTTTTCTCTTACTGTTGCAATTTGCAGTGCCAGACACTAGAAAAGAGCATAACAGAAAACTTGGGTACAGTCTGGCCAAAGCTCCACAGCTGCTGAAGGGACTTACTGCCACACAGCAGTTATGGGAGATGCTGCAGACTTGTCTGGTGGCCAAAGGGAATGAGCCAAGTGTAGGCAGAGAAGAAATCTATGGGGGATAGTAAACAGCCATCTTTCCCTTGCCCTGTTGCCTCTGGACCTTTTATAGATACCATAAAGATACAGCAAACCTTATTTGAACTGCTTTTTGTTTCTGCTAGAATGTCTGCAATATAAATAATTAATATCAACAAACCAGACCTATAAGGTTAATATGAAAACTTATTTAGCAAAGCTTATCTATAGCCTATATAGATACATCACAGGTTTGGAAAGAATCCCAGAATTCTTAAAAGGGGAAGAAAACTAAACAAAATAAACAAACAAAACAAAACAACAAAAAAAGTGAAAAAAAAAATCACCATTTTTCAAAGGTTAAGATACATCTTGCTTGCTCTTGGTAGACTAATTTCATCCCTTGCTCTGCTGGCCTTTACATAAGAGTAAGATCTGACTCACCACTACAATCTGTTCCATGAAGAGGACTCTTTCTCTTCTGGTGGATGTTGTCTGCTGGTAGTAAATGTAACTGAGATATTTCAAAATTTTTCTGAGCTAGATTATTAACACAAAACCAGAACTTGAACTTTACTCAAATACTAGATTTTGCTGTGTTGGAACACATACTGTTTCATCATTGTGTAGAAATTAAACAAAAAAAATGGTGGTAACAAAGGTTTTAATGCAAAGATGGAAACACCTATGTCTATTATAATATACTGAAGCGAATCCAACAGCAACAATTAATAAATATTATTTTATTTTAAACAGTTTTCTAAAAAAGGCATAACAGAATAAAGTTTATGCAGGAAGAAATCTATATCTCAATTCTGACTACTCTGATTAATCAGTCTCATCAACCACTAATCCTGACATAGATATCCCTTTTAAATTGATATTTAACTTAATCCAATGCTATTTGACTTCCAGTACTGACCATCATAAGAGTTTGTTTAGGAAAAAGCTTCTTGCTCTATTTTGTCCTCATTTTTTTTCTCATTTCACTTCCCTTCATGGTTGACAACCCTACTAACTTCCTTTACTTTTTTTTTTCTTCTTCTCCTCCCCTGGAATCATATTCTTTAGGTCAATAAAAATAAATAAAAAATATTCAAACAAAATATTTGATTTTGTAAAATACCATTCCATTCTATTTTAGTTTCCTTATTTTCACTTTTATGAAAATCATACCAAACCCAAATATATTAGCCACAGTCCCCAGTTAAAGTAGCTCAAAACATATCTACAAATGTTACTCTATACAAATTATTAAATAATTCATGAAGAAAAATTCATAATTCATTCAGAAAAATGTATGTGTTCTTGTATTTTACTTTTGCAAATTTTCTTTGAAATATGTTAGAATAAAGCTGAACTATCAGACACACTGTTAGGCCCACTGTGCCATGCGAGTGTCTTGTGCTGCAGTACAGTTTTAACTGTCTGGTTTTAACAAAAGAACTTTAAGTAGTACTTTTATACTGTGTGACAAATACCTGAGCATCTCTCTACAAAAACTGCATCTGCAAACAACTTATGTTCTCTGAAGGAATAATACTGAGTGCCTGAATGTATACCAACAGAAAAACAGGTATGTAAATTTGATTCTCTTTAATTGAGAAAAACATGGTGTTCCTTAACTCAATTGTCTGCCTACTGGCAAAGTTAACTGCATTCATTTCTAAAGGTTCATTTGGGAAATGTTTGTGATTAGTATTAGTGCATTTGCATAAGTGTTGTACAAGTAAAACGTATACCCTGTGCCTTCTAGTAATGGTACATAGCAGGGATGATGGAAAAAAGGACAAAGGGGACATAGAGTTGCACTGACAGTCATTGGTAACATATCGAATCTTCTTTAAATTAATTATATATTCACGCTATAGCATCTTTCTAGAAAAGATGAACTACATTTGTTTTTCATATTTTCTACACAAACCTTGCCTACCAAGTCTCTTCATACTATTTCACATTTCATTCACATTTTCTTCACGAGCTTACACAAGCAAAACAGCATAAGTAGTGAGCAACCAAGGATTTCTCCTTATTCTGCTTTTACTAAACCAGTCTTACAGTGTAATATACCCTTTTGTTCCCTCTGTAAGTCTAAAACCTATAAATTATTCTATTTATAAATCATTGGAACTAAACTCTTTGGTTTTCAACTCTGTAGGTAAACAGTTAACATTTTGGACTCACCTCAATCTTTTCATAAGTACCCTTTCAACCATTTACTATATGACAAATAAAAATTGCATATATTGTTCCTGCATACTTAATACATTATAATAGGCATAAGTAGTAGAAACTGGAGTCAGGTTCTTGGTATCTTGGTTCTTGTTATCAATGCCCTGTTATACAAATGATTTGTAACAGAGCTTAATTAAAAAAATAATGCTGACCACCTTGCAACCTTTTTCCTATTTTTCCTTGCAACCTGTTTTCCTATTTTTGCTATTTAGGCTTTGCTTCTTTGAAACACAAAGAAAAACAATGCATGATTGTTTTGCATGAAAAACAATGCATGTTTGAAAAAACGCATGATTAACAACAAAAAGAAATCCAATATGACTGTGAAGAAGAAACAAGATGAAGGACAGAAGTACTACTGACAGAGGTCACTTTTGACCTCTGAAATCTGCTATTCCAAAGTCAAAATATTATGTCCTGAAGAGTTTTAAAGATCATAGATATTTTCTTTGCTAACCAAATTATTATCCTGTTTCAGAAAAGAACAGGGGAAGAATAACCTCACCCCTCACTCCCCCCTCCAAACTCCATATAGTTGTTCTCTAAATTACCTTTTGAGATTTGCGAAGCAGAGACAAAATAAGGAAGAGAATATCTTGGAGAGACATATTTATTTCCCACATGTATTGACAGATTAGACTCCAATGCTTAGAAAGAGTATAGTTTGAAGAGTATGAGTCAAAATTAATTTCTGTCTTGAAGGAGGATAAACTGGTCAGACTAAAACTAGACTAAGTTTGCATGCAGATCTTTTCCTTGGTTTTGCTTTTAAAAAATGTTTTAAAATTACAGAAGATTGGAAGATCCTAAAGAATTCAGTTAGAAACTCTTTATGAAACTAAAAACTCCCAGAAAATTTTGCTTCTCAAAATAAAGAAACCATCACTTCAACATTAGGTATGCTTACTCCTGGAGTGAAGACAAATTATTTTAAAATGTGTTCCATCCCTGATATTAGACTTTATCCTCCTGCAGATAGCTGCAGATCCCTGCTTCTGTATCTGATGTCAGGACACTCTTAACAAAGCTAAACCAACAAACACACTAACGGATGAAAAGAAATCTGAAACCTTTGCAATTTACTGCGTTAATTTAATGGGAGGCTGGAAAACAATAAATTGACTAAGTCAGAAATATTTTGGTCTATTGATCCAGACCAGTGAGTACCCACAGTGTGAAAAAAAGATTACAGGCAAGGAAACCAATTTTCTTCTCACAGACAAATATCCAATACTCATGCAGTAGATAGAGCACTACCGGAATCAGGTCAGAAGCTTCAAACACTATGCAGCTGAAATTCATTTAGGAGGAAAAAAAAGTAAGAAAACTACTTAATAGCTATTTTTTGTCATTTTTATTTCATTTGCTTGCATAATTTAGGTCAAAGGAAGTTCAAAGGAACAAAATGCCCATCAACTACAAGGAGCACGTCAGCCTTGTAGAGCTAGAAGAAGGAATTGTAACTATGAAGTGGACGAACTGCAAATTTCATTCTGCAATGTGCTACACTCAAGAGTTTGATGAAAGTTATCATAATTTGATGCCGCCAGAAAGGGTTTCAAAACATTCTTCGTATGTTGCACAGTAGAACAGATCCACTGAAAGATTCAACAGATGTAAAGACTGTTCCACACCCCAAATAAAATTTCACATTATAAAGGTCCAAAAAGAAAAATACAAGCAAAGAGCCCAGGTTTTTATTTTTATGAAGGAGGTTACAAGCTAAGAAGGAACTATGCATCATCATTTCAAGGAGTAACAGACACAAGAATATACTTGTATGCAAGCATGTAAAAAAAAAAAAAAAAAAATCAAGAGATTACGAAGGAGTCTGCAGAGCTGATTGGAAAGGGCATTATCTCTGAAATTATGATAATACAGATTACCACAGGCTGCGGGGAAGGAATAATATTTAAATAAAAATAAAATCACACACAAGGAAAAAAAAAAAAGGCAACACACACACAGATGAATAACTCTCAAGGTTATAAGACTGAACCTGGAGAAAAGGTTTAAAATCTTATGTAAGCCTCCCAGGAGAAACTGAATAATGTGATGAAAGGCTAGACAGATTTTACAGTAGTAGTGCTATTCTATGAAAACTTGTTTTCTAAATATTTTTGTATGCTCTGGTTATGAAATGTTTTTGAAACTTTAAGTATTTTCTAGTATTAATAACACTACTAGAGTCTCAGCACATTCTAAAATCAAATTTCCAGGTTGCTTATGAATGCCCTGTTAAAACAAGCTGCTGTAGAAAGTAAGGAACTGCTTTTTATCACTACCAGCAACATGGTCTTGATGCCTCATCCATTCTTAAAACCATCCATTACAAAAGGATTTTATCTCCTAGTAGCTAGAACAGAGCATTTTGAGCATGTTTAGAAAGAAAGGAGTATGACAGAGTATGAATACAGCCACCCCAGAAGAGGGAACAAGGCTGTAATCTGACATGCTCTTGTGATGTCACCATTTAAAGCAGAATACAATATGCATTGTTTGTTCTACCTTGTCAGCAAGTCTAGATAGGAAAAATTGCTCAGTTGGCAGATGTACAAAATGATACACTATTTCATCTCTTTTTTGTTTTGTGCCACTGAGTTGCGATGTAAGCTATCTGCCTTGAAGTACTGTTTGTCCATCCAAATGTCACTGTAGACAAAATGAACAACTCCTCTAGGGACCTGACCCACGAGCAGGCAGGACACTGACCTCAGAAAGAGAGGGAAGAGAAGGAACAGGCTGAGCCAGCTTCTCAGTGACAAAAGAAGGCTGAACTCAGAAGCAGAACTTTATTGGTTCCTTGTTCTAATCAGTAGAAGTAGGTATTTGGACCAATAATCAGAGCAAAAAGATTTTTTAAACTTAAACCTTAACCTTAAAGAGAAATGACAAGTGAACTAAGTTTAAAAAAAAAAAAAAAGAAAAAGAAAAAAAAAGAAAAAAATGCTTTTGAAATCTGTTAAGTAGATATTAACCACTTCAAAGAAAGTTTAATAAGCTTGTGAAACGATGACAGATTTTTGATTCAGAAATCAATTTGAAGGTAAGACTGCAATGCTTCAAAATCCTCGCCAGCCTAGACAAGAAAGTCAAACTGGGGAAATCACATTACAAGTCACTTCAAAATAGAATGGTAGAGGCAAGAGCAAGAAAAGCAGAGCAAAAGGTACCAATGCTTTATTGTGAAACTCCAGTAGTACCAACCACTCAATAGCCTTGAGGAGCGGTCTTCAAAGTATTTTAGACTGAAATTATGATAGCAAAATATTTAATCATGCATCACTTAAGTAATAGTTCTTACACTTGAGAGCAAGTACAGAAAAATACAGAGGTGCTGTTTCATTGTATGTTTTTACTGAAAATCATGCCTAAAGATTTACTATCTGGAACCTGAGAAAAAAAGTATAGTCTAGTCCTCAAATCCAAGAACAAAGGTGCATGGTAGCAGTCAGCACCAGTCACTCAGCTGGTCTGTTTGCCTTGGCAGTATCACTCTCAATCAATTAGTTAAGGTTATGTGTGAAGACCACTACTTTCCAGATACTTTCAAGAAAAATGAAGAACAATGTACCACTACAGACTTCCACTCTGAGTGGGCAAGGCAACAGCCCAGCAGGTTGAGCAACATGTATGCAGAACTATGACTGACTTTGGAAAAAAAAAAAAAAAAAAAAAGAGCCTTGGATTAATTATTCATATTGTTACCAAATAAAATAGACAAGGGGTGGGCTGGAAGGGATGAAAACAACCGATACTCACATCAGAGTTAAAGCGAAGCTGGCAGACATTACAGGAAATGACTTGTTTCTTCTTTGGGGGAACGGACACTCCAAAGGTATGGTTTATGACTGCTTTTTGCACAGGATCCATCTGGAGAACAAACAACGATCCATTTACAACTTCTCAGGGCAATATACAGTAAAGAAAAAATAAATAAATAAAAAGTAGCTTTCTACTGGAAGCCTATTTTTTTTTTTTTTTTTTTTTTTTTGAGATAAACAAAGGGAAATAATATTTCAGTCCTCATAATAATTAGATTTAACACAGGTTGGGGATTTTGTAGCCTGCCAGAGCTTATAAAAACAACAGGCAGCTCCATCACTGCTGCCACCCCCAGGCTACCAAATAACCTCTCTCCAAACCCTACACATCCTCCACATTCTCAGCACCTGACAGTCACATCTGAATTGCAAAGAGGCCCCAAAAGCCTCCCCATGTTATTCAGCAGGCATTATGAAAATCAATTTTGCCCCGTAACAAATCCACGTCATTTGTCTCTATTTGTTTTTCTGTTCAGTGATAGATATCATCAGTTATATGGAAATATATTATCTCCTGGAGATTTCTTTGTCAGAGAAGGTCCTTTGCCGGCTCCATTAGAAACATCATTTGCTTAGAAAATGGTCACAATCTCTAAACATTTCTATGTAGAACTGGTGAGTGACAGAGCCTGTGGTAAGACTCAGGTTCAGAGGAGCAGGCAGGGTACGTTTGCACCAGGAAAAAGTAACCAAAGCTACCACAGTTCAAAAAACACTTTGACACTCTGAAAAACTGGAGATAAGTAAAGCACTGACTATAATAATCCTAAATTTGATCATTTTCACGATTTGGAAATGATTACATCTATGCTAAATTCCAGGACCACTGCTGAACACTAGTTGAGAATATCTAGTTGAGAAGTCTGCAGAGAGCTCTGTTGTTAACTCTACCGGCATGGGGGAACAGGACTGGAAGTTAAAGAAGGGTAATAACTGCTACTGCATTAAGGTCTCAGTTAAGCATAATGTCTTGTTCATAATGCAGTATAGATACAGATTAAAATGAATTTATTGAATCAAAGATTCAATCATTTTATCAATTCGTATAAAATAGTATATTTGGAGTGATCTCACAGCTGACACTGCTCTGAGCAGGAGGTTGGACCAGATGACCTCTGAGGCCCCTTCCAACCTCCATCATCCTATGAGCACTTGTGCATGCATGGTCTCAATTTTTAAATTAAGATATGAAATAGATTCTGAAAAGGAGAGGAGGAAAAAGGCGATCTACAAGAAAAGATGAATGCTCATTTCCCAACCTTGTCTTTAAACCAGCACAGGAGAAAATAGTTCAATTTGCTTGAAAGTTACATTTTTCTGAAGCTTGTTTTGCAGTCACAGTGATGATTTTTCCTTTACAGTACTATTTTAAGAAATGAAACCTGGCTGTTTAATATTAGATGATACACATCACATATCAGATAGTAAACTGACTTATAAAAGGAAAAAAGGAAGTTGAAGTTAATGATTTATTAATTAAAGAATTATAATTTTAAGTTAGCTGTTTCCAGAGTTTCTAAACCTGAGAATAAAGATTGTAATTTTTCCTTAGAACAAAACCATGCTTCCAGAGAAACCTGCATTATCAAGGATTTGCTCTGTATATATGCACATCTACAAACTCAAAAATGTAAGAAAAACCTTTTGCATCATATTTGCCTAAAGATAGATTCTCTAATAATCCATTACCTAACATTCAACTCCTACTAAGCAATTTTATTTTTATTTTTGGGACTAAAGCTACAGTGGTTTCTTGCTAGATTCCTGTTAAACCAAATGCATGGTTTTGTAGATGTTATTGCTATCTAATTTTCTGGAGATAATATCATTTTTAATCAGCTTTTGCTATTAAATTCTGGATTTCATTGCCACAGCAGTACTATGTTAATACAAACAGCTACAAAAGTAAAAACATCATTTAGAATGAAATAGCGGATTATTAAATGACACTACAGTGTTGCCACAACAAATGCGATAAAGTCTAAAATAAAAATTGAAATAAACATCCTTATTTCGTGTTTCCTTATGGACTGCAATTACAGTTTAAAGTTTAATAGTTTAAAATAAAACAAAAACCCTGTTTCTGTCTTGTTCCACTTATTGCATCCCCCCACATAATATAGCACAATTATACATGCAGATTAAAAGTTTTTTTTTAACATTCATTTTATAATAGATATGCTACTTGATACACATTATCACATTTATAATATATTAAAATATTGCTGTATCATTAGGGAACAGCATTTTTTTATTATTTTTTTTTAAATGGCGCATATGTTTTACTTTTCAACTTAACTACTAGATCTGGTAATCTACAACAAAAAAGTAATGCTGAAAAGTACCTCAACCATTTGAAGCATCTGAGTTCAGTGAGAAGTAATAGCAAAAATACCCACTAGTGTCTGCAGTCCCATTAAAAAAAAAAAAAAAAAAAAAAAAGAAGCATTGCTCAATGATCCCTCTGTGTGTTCCAGATAGCAATCCACAGTGCTAACATTAGCAGTCGTCAGTCCAAAAACATACAAGGCAGACTATGCACAGAGTTCCAGTTTCAGACAGATGCAGCAGCACAAGGACAAACTCTCACAAATAGCAGAGCCTGTGCTGTCTCCAGAAAGTACCACTCGGGCTCCCCTGGGAGCAGTCACTGATCCTTCCCCAAACCAGAGCCCCACATGTAGTCACAATTAGAATTCAAGAAGCACAACCTATTAACAATTAACAGGTTTTACACATATCAGAAACTGGGGTAGATTACAGCATGCTGGAAAAAAATAAAATAGTATCTCTCTGTTGGAAGATTAATGCTGCAGGGTAAACTGATCTCAGATTACTAAACAAAATTATCCTCTTCATTGCAGGGAGGAAGGGCGTGGGGAAGAGGGAGCAAATTATTTATTGAGGTATATATTAGGAAATGTCGCAGCGCAGTTCGCACAGTTGGGAGCACCAGTATTTAATAAACAGTTCTATATTAAAAAAAAATTAGTAACTAAATAGCTACCACAAATTCAAATAAAAACTTGCACTATGCTGTTTATGCTACAGAATAAGAATAAGTGAATAAATAATTGATTCTGGTAGCCATAAACAAGTTTAACAACCTTTTAGTCTTGCTCTCTTATTTCAGTTCATTTAATAAAAAGTTAAATTAAAAACCATGTTTCCAACAAAGTTGGATATACTTTGCAATGAGTCTGCCTAAACCCATCTGAACTATTACAATGTGCAAGAATTATTATTACAGTGAGCAAGGAATCTGTACTGGTTTCAGCAGTAATCTCCCACTAGTACTTCTTTTTCTCCTGTTTCAGAATATGTAAATATAAGAGACATCTACAGCCACTGAGGTTGGTGACAGTGACTTTCGAAGCACTTCTGAAACGTTAATGCAGCAACAGGCAATCAAAAAGCATAGAAGAACACAGGAGCTAAACGCTACTGCACCTCCACCTCATTTTGCCCCCTGCAAACAGCCATATGCAGTCATCAAGAGAAAAACAAGAGCAGCACAAACATACATGGCATTTCCCCCAAATATATTTGCATTTGATCTACGTATTTTTTCCTATCAGAAATTTTGCAGAACCAAGTATGTTTTATATGTATTTGATAAATCCCAATGACCTTCTCTTCCGTATGCTTTCCCAGGCACTCCCTAAACATTAGAAAACTTCACTCTTTGCACTGAGCTCCATTCCCTACAACCTGCTGTGTCAAGAAACAATTTTTCTTCTTTAAGCCTGACTCCATACAACTCATTTTTCTAAGGTCTGTACCCCATACAAAATTGTATCTGCATTGCTTGATCATTCTGCACTTAGAAGTTGTCCCATCCTTGGACCATCCTTGCTGCCCTTTTCAATTCTAAGAAATTGGTACAAATTCTAACTTCTCAAAATGCTTCATATATTACTCAGGGTGGATCAGAGCTGAACTCTGAGCAGATGTTTTTCACAGAATTCCATATCATAAACCCAAGTTTCCACTCCCAAGTGAGAATGGCCAACTCATAGCACATTATGTTGCATGTGAAGTTTTGTGAACTTTTCCTTCATCATTTCCTGTACATCACTTTATATTTATCTAGGTGGAATTTAACCAGCTATTTCTTGTGTACATTCTCAGTCTCGTTACAATCTTTTACTTACTTATTTATTTTTGTCTTATCTTTGTTCTTACTACCTTGAAAAACAATTTCCCCATTTGAAAACTTCCCCAACTCACCGCTCAAGTACCTTTTTGGCTTGCAGTAATCCTCTTATGCCAGGTTTCTTCAAAATCTTTGCTAAGGGGCTTTGTAAAAAATCTTATGGTAATTCAAAATATCTCAGTCAAAACATCCTTACATATTTGTTGACCCCTTTTGAACATGCTTGTAAAGAAAATTTCCCCTTTAAAAAGTAATTTATGATGACAATTTCCAAACAGTTTACAGTATGATGTGTCCTCTCATACTATTCTTACTAAGGTTCCTATTAATTTGCTTGGCAAAAATATGTCATCTAATAGCTTACATTTTCCACAGAATGCATTTTAAGAACTTGCATTACATTTCACACAATTCAGCCCTCAGGTACAAAAGCAGTTTATATGAGCTGTTACACACTATCATCAGTAATTCATTTTATCCTTGAGTTCTGTTATAACACTTGCTAACAGAAACTCTCCCTGCCCTATTTTAAAAAATTTTTTTTTTTCATGGTACCACAGATTCTTCTTTTGTGCCCTTTAGGAAGCAATCCAGACTACATGTATACTAAGAGACATCAAAATAGGCACAAGAAGGAGGGGAAAAAATTGAGTAAGGGCATCAGGAGAACTTCTTCCATGAAACTGAAGTTCTTGTTATTTTAGCATGTCTCTACACATAGCAGACAGCACAAACAACAACTTGTAGGCCTCAGAAATAACTGTAGTGATCCTGTTAAGAGGTAAGCTGCTGCAAACAAACAAACAAAAAGGCTGGATATCATTTCTAAGCCTTTTGATTGAATAAATTGAACCTACATTGCAAGAAGGGCTGCTTTTTGTGATATTGGAAAAAATACTTTCATTATTTTTTGCTCAGGTGTGATCCCCAATTTAAAAGTTTGGATAAACTTAGATGTTTATCTGAACTGAAGCTTTTGGTGCTTGCCTAGTATCTAGTTAATAACAACGCAAGCTGCTGATAAAGTAGCAAGGCTAAATTGCTCATTAGACATCTACACTTGCGATGGTGCATTGATCTACGTTTGCCATTTCTACCTAATGACCTACTCTCTAAACTTTCATTCTGTTCCTGATCTACTTATCTATCAATACATGGTAAGCAAGTGTCATACATACTATTGCCACCACTTCAATGAAAATCTACACCCAAAAGCTATCTTCTCATAACAGCAGCAATAGAGCCTCTGCTTCATGTCAGTGGAACCCAAGGATCTCCAAATCGAAGTTTAAAATTGTGACTGGTAATTTATGCCCTCCACTCAGTTACTTTCTATCATGACAACTCTCAGGTCAAATCTAAAGTTTTCTGTCAGAAAAATATTTGTAAACAGAATATTGATAGGTGGCTATGAGAAATTTAATGAAGTATCTCTTAAGAAACTTCTGTACAAACACTGACAGTGGCTCTAAGGCATACTGTGCTGTTTTACTCTGATAAAATAAAATTTTTAACCGTATATGGAACAAACTGATAATACAATTCAGTGCTTCCCTCTGGCAATCAAGGGGAGCAAACAGTGACATATATAAATTACCAATGCAGGGCAGCATCTAAAATAAATTCTGGTATTTTCTAAACTGCTGGGCTACCCTCTTTACGAGTGTGCCTTTTAAAAAATATTATAAGCAAGTACCTAGGCAAACAGCAACAGACATCCTGCAGATCAGATCTTTTCAACATCCTTCTTGATCATGAAGCTGTGTGCTGACATGGGCTCATTCTGTGCTTGAGCTTGAACTGTCAAGAAAGCTGAGCATGCTACTATCATGGAAAGTGGTGATATGCTGAAGTTTATCATTAATTCTGCCAGATACACACAGCCTTCTACCGCAACAGTACATATAACGATGGCCAAAGCAGTTATGGAAGTAAATAGCCATACTCAACAGAGCACATAGTTAAAATGTCTTGCACAAAATCAGAAAATTCAGCACTGCGATGCAACATTTGACATGATTAGCAAGCCCAGACTGTCAATAATCTGTTCTCTCCACGTTCGTGATGCTTTTGTCACAAGAGAGAACATATTTCTCATTGGGCTAATGCTAGGAATAATATACTGTTCAAGTGGACACTACACCATTTCACATTTCCTTGGTTATTTTACAATACCAGGAACATCTGCTAAGGCACACCTCTCACCTTTTTTGAGGCAGCTCTGTCATCAATGCCCATGTATTGGCCCTGCTCGGCTAGCACAGAGCACATCCCCAGAGAAGTGCTTCTATACAGTAAACATGCAGGTCTCCAACCCCAACCTCCCCACATTTCTATCTCAATGCTCATTGCAATGTTTTGGGGTTCAAAAAATCAGACATGTAAATGTCTAGTAGGTGAGCCAGCAGATGTAAATGGCTAGTAGGTGAGCCAGGGGAGAGCTCCTTCCAGATTGTCTGCAGCTGATTCAAAGATTCATGCAAATATTTAATTAGAATAGAAAGAATAATGAACTTGTGACATTATAGTTTTTTGCCATAATCCTATGGTCTAACTGAGGATTGCTCTTGTCATATTTTGTTGTTTAATTACATCTCTTTGTACTTGCACATCATGCATTCACATATAGCATGAAATTTGGATCTTACTGAGTCAAACCCGACCATATTCAGACTGCATTAAGTCCATAACTTTACCATGAGTGTCTTTGGAGCAGCATCTCTCCATTTTGTTCTTTTTAAAAGTCTGAGTAAGTGCATTTTTCCAAGTTCAGAAATACATAAGCCTGCACTTCTTGCATTCACTGAGGCAAGGCAGGCTGCAGGGACTAATATCTCCCTTCCCTCCCACATGGTTCCCAAAATACAGGAACAGCATTGTACTCTGAACACAAATGTCCCCGAGTACAACTCCTCACTGTGTTTGCCTCTTCCCCTCTTGATCAATTTGGCAGCAAGCTCTAGCTTCCCCAAGGAAAACAGTGGCTGTGATAGCTGTGACCTCCGCACACTACTACTAGTAAGGGAAATCAGCCTGAAGACATTTTAAAGCAAAACAAAAATCTTGCTGTAATTCAGCTGCTAACATGTCAGACACTACAGATACCCAGAAAGAGTTCTTGAAATAACAGTGAGTACTTAAAAATAAAAAATAAATAAAAAGGAAAGAGAAAGCTTTGGAGTTTACTTTTTGACATCATTTTTAGTACAAGACAACCAAAAGCACACCCAGAGCTGGGAACAACCTTTTATGTGTTAAAAGAGATGAAATATTAATAAATTCAGCTTCATCATTTTCCTTTTAGAGGTTAGTGTTGAGCTAATTTCATTTTTGAAAATTCTACATTATTTCTGCCAACATAGCTGCAGGGCTGGAACCCTGGGCTCGGGACATTGATTTTCTGTCTCTTGCCAGCGGCAGTTAGGCTCCCCTCCCTGCTTTATGTCCACTCCTACAGCGTAATGCAGAGTCCCTTAGTGTACTATCATCTTGCTTGTTCCCCTTTTGAAGTCCAGCCTGCACAGGAAAATGAAAAAGGGTGATTCTCTCTTTGTACCTGTATCTGCAATCATACAGAATACTGAAAGCAACATCTACAGCAATTTACAGATTTGTTTTAAGTTAGAAGAAACCATTACATCTGATTTCCTGAAAAATGCATGACAGTTTCTCATATACTGGAGAGCTTCAGTCCTTCCTATTACAAAGTCTAATAATGTGTGGTCAACCAGAACCTAATTTATTTTTTTGGGGGGAAGGAGGGAACGTGACCTTGATTTAAAAGTTTCCAACTAAGATAAATTTACACCATCACTGGGGAGGCAATGCTAATGATCAACTATTCCCACAGCTAACATCCACACTGTGTCTGTTACAAACCACTCAATCTAGTTGTGCCTCACTCAATTAGATTAAAGGGCACCCTAATGTCTGAATGTGTAGGCACTTGTATACACTGCAATCAGATCAGCTCTTAACCGTCTCTTGGATAAATCAAATAAGCTGAATTCCTTAAGCCTCTCATTATAAAAGCCTTGATTCATTCAATAGTTTTTCCTCTGACTCCTCTTCAGATTTTCAATATGCCATTGAACTATAGGCACTAGAAGTGACAACAGTATGCTCAAATACACTCTCTCTTTACCTACTTAATTAAATCTTATTTCTTTTAACAAGAAATGCATTCATCTTTCCTCAGCATCAACTTGGGAAGCATAGCCCTACATCTTTACTGACAGGCCCATTTATTCATCTTGTAGTCTAGCACAAACAATTTTGCTGTATTTTGACCTAGTCAGAGGAGCAGAGCTGGCTGAAACACCACCAGCCTGGGAGTCTTCTGTCGGAGCAGAGGCTGCTTTCAGTTGGGGTTTCATTTAGAAAGTCTAATTCACAAGAACTTGTCTGACTGAGCTCAGGAGGCCAAGTGTGAATCCTGGCCTTCTCAGCAAAATTTTTTCTCTCCTAAACCAGTGCAAAATAGTTGCTTAGAATAAAATAAACAAAAGTAAAAATGTTCTACACTGTCTGACTGAATTAAAACCAGGGATTTCCTGATCTTTTGCTCTTCTGTTAACCCTGTCTTTGCATTTCTTTGACTTAAATCAAGAAAATCAAATATTAAATAAATAAATAAGTCATGTAATTATTTTAATCTCTCCCTTCCCTTCTCCCTATATAATAGGGTATGATTAAGCATAGAGATCAAAAGAGAAATGAAAAAAACATCTTTTAATTCTTTTTTTTATTACCTCTCTCTCTCTCTCTCTTTTTTTTTTTTTTTTTTTTTTTTTTTTTTCCAGTGCTAAGACTATTCCCTCTTATCCCCTCTGCCCTTCCTTCCTTTCACCCATGGATATATTTATTGTACATTAAAAATAAATTCTGGTTTAGAAAATCATTAGGAGAGCCTTAGAAAAAACTGCTCTAAAAATTAAATTCCACTGCTGTTTTAGAAATTGTAGTAATTAAAAATAAATAAATAAATATATATATATTATAATATTTGATGTCTATAGAAAGACAACCCAACAAAACAAAGAATTGGCAAGGCACCACAGTAAAAACTTCTGAATTTGGTCTCAGTTTCTTATAAGGCTTATCCACAAGTGAGGATACAGGTACATAAAAGGACCGAGTTTGCAAATGTGAACACCAAATTATGCTGCTGGCATCGTTTAAACAGAGGATGCCTCCATTTAAAATAGGTTAAACTTATGGGGGAAAAAAAAAAAAAAGAAAAGAAAAAAAGAAAGGTTAAATTTTCTGCTCTTGACAGGAGTGGAGATTCTTGTAGTTGAAATAAATAAACAGAAAGCTGCTCAAAATGTTTTGGGACAAAAGCAGGGACAAAGGAGAATTCCCCCCATATGCAAATGGAAAACAAGGAAAAAAGTAAATACCGAAGGTTTAATGCTTTGTTTTATACTAAACTGAACCAGCTAAAAGAAATCAGCAGCTTTATTTTCAAAGCATGCAGATTACTCCTTTACTACCATACAAGACTTTGCATCTGTACGATGAGTTTTGAGGACTATGACAGACTAAAATTGAGAAAAACAAAGTAAAACCCCAAAGGCTAAAGCAATACTTAAGTGATATTACAATTTCCCTTCCATTTATGATTCTAGTGGCTCCAAAGTTTAACTGTACTTGTATTATTCATCTCAAAAATGTGGAAAAATATATTTGCAATCTCGGGAAAAAAAAAAAAAAAAGTTGAAAGGTCTAAATAACATGTTTACAACTCTTCAAAATTCTCTGATGGAAAATGCTATATAGCTGCTATTTATTATTAAGGCTGCTGTTATTCAGAACACTTGGCTGTGTTAAGTTAAATGAAAAACACTACCAGCAATATCTTCCCTTCAGATGCAGAAAAAAATAAAAACATACTACTGTATGAGACAAGCTGGAAATCAAACCAATAGCATATCCCGAGAGCACAGCTCTTCTTTTTACACTATTACCATATGACAATAAAAAAATACTAATGGGTAAACTAATATGAAAAATTACCTTTCAGTAGAATCCTGACAGAAGACTCAAGCCGAGGAGGTACTAGTCAGAAAAACTTAGATAATGTGTGGGGTGAGCAAGATTCCTAATTCTTGCTTTCCTCTTTAAGGATGCCTTTAGACCTCACGATTTTATTTTTGAGGGTCTGCTTTAAGTTTTGCTGGCAGTTCTCTTGCTCCCAGCCTGTTCCAGAACACCAATATCACATGCACATAAGAGGTATCCTCTTAGGTAGATATGAATTTCTTCCGCATTTCTGAACCATGTTAAGAGAAGTTAGAGCCAAATTCATGGCCTCAATCAATTCTTTGAAAAGGAAAGAATAAGGACGCGGGAAACCTAGTCTTCTGAAATTAATTAGCTTTGTTACCTTTCACATAATAAAAATATGTATCTAAAAATTGATAAATTATATGTATATAAGCATTTTAGCATAATTGTATAAAATAGATGAATATAAATTAGAATCAAGTCGGAACTGAAAATTTCTTATGTTAGCTGACAACTGTAATCTACTCTCTCCAGCAATGGATAAGGCTTTCTTCACACAAAAAACATGATAATGTTTCTGTTTGTTTTCTTAATCTTATCAGTACCACACACTACACAAGCAGTTTTTAAAATGCTTGTGATTAAAATAAAAGAATAACACTGTATTCATATAAGAGTCTCTAAAAGAGAATTCCATTTCTAATCAAACCTGCCCTGAAAATTAATGCAGAATCAAAATCTGATTGTTTGTATTTGTTTGTAAATCTAAGTAAATGAGATACAGAGTAGGCAAAGGGAAAAACTGGTCTTTTCTAATACATCTCATTCTCTTTCCATAGCATTAACTTGGGGTAGCATATGAAGTTTGTACATATCCACTGTGGGATCAGACAGATTGTGTACAGAGAAGACCAGGTTGAAAACTACAGATCTTGAAATGAGCCCTGCTCAGGTAGTTGAAATGGGCTGGTCAGGGCCTCAGACCTGTGTACCATCAGCTTTCAGGAACGCCAACAAAAGACAGCTTTCACACTATGACTATAAATTGCCATACGCTGTTCTTAAATTCCTGTAAAACTGAGTGCATTTAAATTAAAAGACCAGCAGCTATACCCACATTCAGAAAGAGAGAGTACAACAGCCATTAATTCCTGGCTAATTCTTGTCATTTATTAATTAATCACTTCAGTAATTTTTACTTTCTCATGGTGGGATGCAAGCAAGCTGTAAGTGAGGGCAGGAATGCTGAGCAGGTACAGGCAGCATGCCACATGAGCAGGTGCTTCTGCATTCAGCTGACACATCAAGAATTGAGACTTTTCTAAAGGTGCTCTGGATTCTTTCCTAGGACAAGAGATCTTGTGATTAGAAACTACTGACATCTCTATAAGCTCAGTGGTGAAACACACGCTCCCTGTTTGTCTTAGACTGCAATTTTGCAACTGCCTGCTGTGAGAGGAGACATTTGCCTCATAGTCCATCTTTCTGTGGTCTAATGTCTGAAATATTTATGGTTAATAATCTTCTTCCTTTAAATATCTTCCTTGTGTCATGAAGACACTACTAACTTAAGAAAGCAATTCAATGAAGATAAAAGCTTTTCAGCTACTCCGTGTGCTGACAAGGAGAAGGAATATGTACTGTGGAAGTGTCAGGGAGACTAATTCCCAGCTTTGTGTAAAGACAGATGAAACAGGCAGCCAAGGAATTGATCTTCTGAAGGACTCAGGAAATGTTAGAATTTGTATGCAGAAACTGTAGTTCTTTAAGGAATTAGGCTGGTGACCTAATTACTTGTATGGACAATAACAGAAACAGTGGAACAATTCAGGAACCATTTTTCAAAAACCACACCATCAACACTGAATTCCGTTAAGGCAGTAGAAGGCCAGTGTGCTGGGAGACATCTGCTTCATGCTGGCGTGTGGCAATGCATTTGCTCCTTAGAGACAGGGCTTCCTATCTGGCTGCTGAAACTGGGAAGTTAAAGAACCAGGCTTATCCATCCAGATCCTGCTAGAGAAAATGCAAAGTAATGGGAATCTTCAAACAATTATTGTTTGAGGAGAATCATCTGTAAAGACAGTCTATTATTTTAGAGTTGTTTCCCCCCCCACTCCCCCAAGAATAACATGCGTTAGAGACTAGAAACAAGTCAGAAAAATATTTATTTAGACTCTTATTTAACAGAGAGTTGTTCTTTGAAGAGATTTCTGACAGGAGCTAAGGAACCTACATCTTTAAACTGAAATACCACAACTGTAAAACCTGTCAAAGAGTGAGTGACAACTCCCTGCTTTTGGCAGCACTTCTCCCTCCAGTGTTCCCTCTCCACCCCCCTTTCCACAGACTCAATGTATCTTACCAGGTGTGTGCTTCAAGCTCAATCTTTTTTGAAAGTTTCAACAGAAATAGCTCAAGTACTTTGTGGGAAAAATACAATGCTTTGAATAAACATTTTTCAGGGCCTCCAAAGACTAAGAATCTTTCCAGAAATTCATGCCACGTTTGAAAGAGGTTTCTGATGATTTGCATCAGAGCCATAGAAGGACAAGGAGGATTCCCTGGCTTGGTGTGAAAAGACTAAGGACACAAAGGGAAGGGACAGACACTGCCAGAGGAAAACTGTGTCACAGCAGCAAGAATTAGCCTATGAACACAGCAGCAGCAGCCTGTGCTTCCACAGTTCAGGCTTTATTATGGGGTTCCTGAACATCTTTTCTCTTTTGTAAACAACTGGGAAAATATGCATTATGCTCTGTCTCTCTCTCTCTCTTTTTTTTTTTCCCCCTCTGTTATTCATAAAAGGTATCCCTCAATTCCTCATATTGTAGTTTGGATGATTTTGGCTATGCTCTGGAAAACATGCATTATTCAGACTACAGAATAACTAAAGGTAAAGGAGGGTAACTTTGAAGTGCTCCATGAAGTGCACCAGAGGAAAACCTGAGGAGATCTGTGCGCCTGTACTAACTATAAAAAAGGGTACATAAGAGGCCTGTAAAAGAAAAAAATCTTGCTTTTTTTTTTTTTTTTTAAGACAAAAAAAATCAAAACATAATCAAGCCAGGCCAAACCAAATATCCAGCTACTCTACAAAACACTGCTTTTAAATTATTTGCTTCATATTTTTCCTGTGTTGTTAGGTAATGAGATCAAGGTATTGCCCTTATGAAACTTCACCTGTTCTCAGGAGCAGAATATGTCTGAGGGAGACGAACAGAGCAGGTTCTGTTCCCTTGGCACTGTGCCAAGGGAAGAAGAGGAAGAAGGGGAAATGAGAGCACAAGGACAGGCTGCATGGGACAGGGGACAGTAGATAATAGCCTGGCACCATCCAGTTGGCTGCATCTGGAATCCACTCCTCCTGTATACAAGCCTGAGCTCCAGTGTGTACTTTGGCATGGCAGCAGAGCTAAGTGGCTGAAATTCAGATTCTGCGAAGGAAACAGAAAGCTCCTGCACTGCAGAGCAGTGCCAAAAGGAGGAGAGGCTCTTGGCACGCAGGGTGAGTAGCCGGCGATATGAGGCACAGCGCTCTGATCTGCTTGATTAGGGGGCCCTTCAATTTTGAGGGAGAGCAAACGAGAACCAGAGAGGTAGCATCTAAAAATGAGGGACATAATTGAAAATGCAGAAGAGGAAAGAGCAAATTAGTCCCTGCCGGTAGTCTTGTTGGGTACAGGCCAGAGATACTTAGTCCAGGCAAGGCTAATGATGGAGAAAAGACAGAGATATCTGACTACGTTACCAGTCAGCTCCTCTTTCCCTTCCTGTAGCCTATTCCAGCTGGCTCACCTTCCCTGGCAAATGTAAAATATTTCTGGTCTGCTTTGCAAGGGGAGATCTGAACTCTAATGCAAAGACTCAGCATAACCTACTGGAAGAGAAATAGACTCTGAGGCAGCAACCAGGCCACATTAACCCCTGAGTCCTCTAAACTATGGAGGCACAAACCAGCATTTAGAAACCAATTGTCATATAGTTAGATGGAAAATTTCTCACTAATGTGAATGCTACAAGAGATACTATAATCTTTGATTACCCATGAGGCCATAACAAACTTCGAAGGAAGCATATGAATTGCTGATTATTTTCTATGATGATGGAATCTCAGAAATTGCTGATGCTGCTTTTGATACTGCTTTTGTGCAGACCGACAGGTCCCTGGCTACACCACTTCAACTAAATTTGAATCAAGCAGTGCTGTTCTCATTTCAGGACAAGGTAGAATGTGCTGGAGTTTTCAGTGCTCTTTTTTTTTTTTTTTCCTGGGGACTATACATCCCTTACAGGGAGATGCAGGCAATGATCATTCAGTTTGCTTTGTAAGATAAAACTTTGCTTTCATCCATTTTAGCTCATGCATAGATATAACCTTCTGTGATGTGACCACAAAGCATATTTTCCTCATACAGTCCACAGAACAGATGACATAATAAAATGCATCAAGAATGTGCAGAGAAAGACTGGTATGGAAGATGAAGCTTTGTGGTGAAAGCTGGTGAGATAAAATCCCAGATTGCATTATAATAGATGCACAATGGGGACGTAATTAAAACTTGTGGTAATCTTACTTTTGATTTTCACTAACATTATATACTTGACTTTGAAGTCTCTCAGATCTGAAAATGTAATCAACATGCAAGATCTTACATGTTAAGGAATCATTAATCTTTTTTTGCATGTTAAAGAGCATCTGTATTTAAACAATACCTTTTTGCACAGCTTCTGTTCCAAATTGGAGGTACCAATTTGGGAACCTCCTGGATGCCATTCTACTATAAATAAAAAATATTCTAAGTCATACTAGCCAAAAATTTGATTCAAGTTATGCATTTCATACGGAGGGGTACAAGTAACTGAGTAAGAGTTTACAGAACTTGATGCCAGGACTAACATGCTGTCCCCTGTTGCTGCAGCACTTCTGAGAGCACTCCTGTCCTTCCATGCACCAGCCCACGTTCAGGCTGTGACAGCCTGATCACACTTGTCCTAAAATGACAAAACTAGTTGCCAGTGCTCCGAAAAGTCCAGGAAAGAACAGTGCACCAGTTCTGCAACACCTTGCTGCTTGGAGTCCTTTATTCTGCACTCAGAAGATCCCTTTCTGGCTGATGCATTGAAATAAATAATAAAGTAAAAAAAAACTCCCTAGCTGAGGAATAAAGGCATGTATCCAAAAGAGTCAGTACCAGCATCCCCAACTAATTTGGCCTACATTATAAGGCCAAGTCATAAGGAACAAAGAAAAAATCATTTGGAGCATGAATTGCTAAGTACTATGCACACACCCACATTATTTTTAGAACTACTGCTGATTTATGAGAAACAGAAGAGAGGTATCTTAAACTAAATCACATGATTCTGTCAAGAAAATAAGATATACATAGGGTATTCTTTCCTTTTAAAAAATCAGGGTCTGCTCAGCATTTTGTCTGAAAGTACCCCATGTGGAGAGAAGCATGTGATCAGGAAATGTTCACAAAGGAAATGGGAACACTGATGTTTCATCTGTAGCACCACAGATGTTTTCAGAATTGAAAACTGTCAAAGTTACCTATATAAAAAGAGGATTTACCTCAGATTTTAAATATATTTCCATAAATAAAGGAAGTTATTTTGGAAACACGGTAGGGGGTATTCCTTTAAACATGTTTCTATTTAATATAATTTACCTTATTCTTTGTGACCTGGTAGTGGCAGTATCAAGCTCTTCAAAGAGAAGAAACAAGAAACTTTTATTTTTCAGGCCACTTAAATTAAGTTAGAAATCACCTCCTGACAGGATTTAGAAAAAACACTTCTGTATCTGGCTGCCACTGAAAAATAAACAGGTTGATGCAGAGAAGTTTTCTCTTGAGACCACATTTCTTTTTTCTACCTTCAGTGAATATATGAAAGGATGAACAGTGGCCCTGGCATGTGCTGGCGGTTCCCTCAGTCCTACCAAATGCAAAGAGATTCAGAGTTGCATGCCAGAGGTGTCACTGTCCACAGCCTTTGACAAGTCCTCTTGTGATTAATTTGTATGGCAAATGATTGTGTGTATGTGCATGTGTGTGGCAAAAGCTCTTCCAATACTCTGGTACTGCACGAGAAGAAAAATTAAGGAACTTTTGAAGATGCATACATCATGAGTGAACTGAGTTTTGGTTATGTTTACTCAAATTTGATCTTCTGGAAAAAGGATTTAGACTTTATTATATTTATTTATTTACACATCTTCCCTCTCCACCCTCCCCCCATTTGTATTTACTTTGATAAAAAGAAGAAAAAAAAAAAGCATAGAAATGCACATTTGCAAAGGTTGTGCTAAGTTAAAAAGAAGGGAAATGTATGACAACTGGTGTTCACTGTGCCTGTCAGAAGATAACTATGAATGATTTAGTTTTCCAATGAGCTTTAAAGTCCATTATAAAAGGCTATTAAGGAAAATCAATACATACAATATAAATGGCAAAGTCTATGAATTAGAAATAGTGTAGTGCTGAAATACTGATTCTCCAAAAGGAACATTTAAGAATGTGGTGTCTGTGGTGCATGACAGTGTGATTTTAGATAATTATCAAGAATTCCAAGGGAGGAATAGAAGATATTTGCTGATGACCCCAGGCTTCTCTTTTAATAAAACTCATAGAAGTTTGGAGAGAAATGGCAGGTGTGAAGGATAAACACTCTGGCAATTAGGCAAATAGAATGTAACCTAGATAAATGTAAGCTAGTGTACATAGGCAAAAACAGTCTAAATATACAAATTAATCTGCCTCTAGAGGCTACAGCAGCTCAGAAATTCAATAAAAACACTAGCAAGCAAATAATGGTTGACTACAACAAGAGCATCCCTAAAGAAAAGGTTCTCTAAGACTTATGTACACTTCTGTGACAAAGCTCAGCTATAATACCAGTGCAACTGGAAAACAGACAAATCAATAACAAAATTCTCAAATGTATTAGACGAATGAAAATGAATATGAATTTCATCATGCCCCGGAGATGAGAATGACATACTGCTATCTAAAATTGTATTAAGTTTTGACTCCTGCACTTTAAAAATACCTGAATTTTTATCTTTTCTCTCTTTGTACATAAGTATGTGTATGTACCCCTCAGATCTGTACACATGAATAACCTCACATCTCCCACAAACACACAAATTTTACATGCCTGTTTTGTAATGAATTAATAATATTTGCTACAGTTTATAGAATAAGTTGGGCTGCCAACAGTTGAAAGAAGCTGGCTAATATGGTTACCTTATAACCATCCCACAGTACTGTGTGCTCAAACACAAGGCCTGTCAGCAAGATTTATTTGCAAGTCAGGCAGAAGAATAAATCCTCTTGCTGTATGAACTTCAGACAGAAGGAAAATTTACAAAGGAAATGTTTGGTGGTGGCTCAGCTGATCCCTGCCTGCTGGCAGTGACAGTGCTCCCCTTCCCATCCCTCCACAGCAACAGCGACAACCGTGAGGCAACGGTCATGGATGAGCAAAGCATATTTACTGACTCAGCAGAAATGACCTGGAGCAGTTTCTTTCTGTTGCTATTAACTTACTGTTTGCCGATTTGTTCTATGCTGAATTAGCTGCACAAGCAAAACTGAGTGGCAGCATGCAAAATACTAGTTTCAGTGCACTCAACATGTTTAAGTCAGTGGAGGTTCTAGGCCTTACCTGCCAGTCTGTTTTTTCCGTTAGCTTTTTCTCTTTCTTGTTCTTTTTCTTTTTTATTATTTTTTTTTCCCAGCTCATGGAAACGTGTACTCCCAGGTAAACACTCAAAATTATTCCATTACTCACTAAAGCTCTACCATGGGCCTTTTTCTGTGTGCAAACAACACCCTTACAGACCAAGTTAAAAAAAAAAATAAAATAAAATAAAAGATGTTTTGCAGTAAGAAGGTTGGGTAACAGCGTGAGACTTTCACGCGAGGGAACAGTAAGAATCACAGCACAGACAAAAAACAGGGTTCTACTAAAACTAGGCTTGTTTCAATACTGGATATTAGAACTGGCTTGGAAAGCATTACATTGAAACTAAATGCAGAAGCACCTTTACTTACTGTGTTAAAATTTGGGAAGAATCCAACAGCAGAGCTGCTGTCCACTGGGAAGTGCATAAAGGGTTTGATATCCAGGGAAGGCTGCATCATCAAGGCAGGTGTGCGCACAAGGGTGGGAAGTGTAGTAGTGCCTGCCAAGAGCAAACAAAACCAGGAATTCATAGTATTCTCCTTTTCACGTTACACACAGCATAGCTATCCTTTGCTGACACAACCGCCAAGAACAAATAATGCATGGAGGTAATAAAGTGGCTCTGCAGGAGTTAATATCATTAAAAGAAACCTATTTCCACACACTAGAGATGAGGCAGAACACTTCCCTATGGCCATGCATACTCAGAAGCTGCAGAGGAGACATATGGTATATAAATCACCCTGGCAGATAGAATAAATCCTCCTAAAGCTGAAAAATTCTTCTGTGCCAAAAAGGCCAGGATAGGCGCCCATGGAAGTCAGATGCTTTTGCAATTCATGGTTGCCTATTAGATCAGCTAGCACAGGCAGTACATGCAAGCTGAAATCCAGAGGTCTGTTTCCAAATAGTGAGCTGTGTGTTTGTTTTTTCTTCTTCCAGCAGCTTCTGTAACTATTAGGTGCTGCACAAACATCATTTCATATTAGATATATATATATTTAATTCCTTCTGTTTTACAGTGAAATGCAAATATTAGAAAATGGACAACAGATAATCAGCTGGCACATACATGAACTCTCTACATGCAATGCAAATCAACATTTTCTTAATTGGAGCACAAATCTTTCTCCCCAAAAGTGGGCTTTCCAGAAATGCACATACTGGAATTGTTGCTGTATACACTTGAGAATCACTCCCCAACAAGACCCCAAAGGAATGTGAAGGCACAGATGTCCAAACATTCATTTATAACTAACTGTTTGCCCTACCCACACGATAGCATGCCTAGCACACTGCTTCCAGCTATGCCTGTGGGAGTAATTTTTCCCCCCTGAAATCATACAAAATAGACTTCAAACAATATTTCCCTTCACTGAAATCAAAAATTAACTAAAAAACAAACAACAAAATTCAGATGCTCCTTCCTGGGTTGAATAAATAATTCAACACAGACTTGAGCAGGCACTGGAACACAAGTGTCCCATGTCTTTACAGGAGGGTGAGTCATTCTCTGCCTCTCCTCTAGGTCCCTTCAGCCAGAATTTCTCCATCATTACTTCCCTCTCCTGCTCACCAGTGGCCAGCACATCAGCCAGGAGTGTAACAGTTCTCTAGGGAGCTTCTTTGGTCTCAAACAGAGCTGACACAGTAACTAAACTTTTTTTTTTTTTTTTTTTTTCTCTCTCTCTCTCTCTCTCTCTCTCATAGAAGTTGTCAGAGTTTTTTAAACTCGGGAGGGGAAAAAAGGAGAAAAGTAAACCAAACAGTTTTCCCTCTCTTCTCCCACAAAATCAAATAATTTGCATCTATCTCCCATTCTCCCTATTAAGGACATGCAAAATTCCAGGCAGAGGAATTTTCCTCCTTCTTCATCTCTTCGCTCTGCATCCACAGACGTGACTTCAAACCTGTAGTTTCTTCATTCTATAGTGTCTGAGAGGAAAGCAGAGTTCAGAAGCCAGATGGGGCTGCATGAATTTATTGGATGGCCAAACACTTGAAACTAGCCCTGAGCTCAAATTTTGTAGATGTTGGAGACACAGTCAATTTGATCACAGCTGCAGCATAGTAAACATTGTATTATGGCCTAGCAGATGAGTAACAGGCTATAATCTATTCTCTGTTCCTTCTACAGGCAAAGGGTGAGGATAGCAGAAAGATGGGTCATTGACAACTACGGAGAGAAAACTATTAGGACTCCATCCCAACTGAGCTGCACAACTTGAAAGGAAAAATATGCTTGAGATATTGAGAAAATATTCCAGAATATTTTCTCTCTTCTCCTACCCCAATACTTTCATAGATGCAAGTTTTTTTCAGATCTTTATGTCAGTTAAACCCTGCATTCTGCATGAGCCCCTGTAACTCATTGACACTTGTGCTTATTTAAGTCAAAGCTTATTCAAGTGGAGTCACAAATGGCAAAAAACTAAAGGTTGTCTAACATGCCCATAGTTTCTACTTCATATCCATAATGGAAAAAAAAAAAAAAAAGCATCAACAGGAAAGCAGCATCTCAGAGGATTTACCCAAAGAAAATATCTTTGACTGCAAAAATGATGATTATTTCTACTTGCTGGTTCTGAAACAGTAGCTTTACATAATTTAGATTTCAGAGTTGTACTCCAACAGCAGCTACACTGTATTCAATTACCTAAACTCCATAAAGTGCCATCATCATCAAACTTCTACAAGTTTCTCTTTGAAGTTCAGAAGCAATTAAAGATGCATGGAGTTAAAAAAGATCTGTCCTCTCTTTGCATATACACACTTCAATTAAGCTACGAAGCTAAATATGAAGCAATGAAGCTAAATATGGTTACATCTTTTAACTAAATTTTACAGAAAAAAAGAGAACAGAGTTAAATTGTGACTGGTATTTAAAATCAGAACTAAGCGAGGTTTGTGATGCTATATATAACCGAGGTATAGAAAACATTTGGCCTAAAAATTTTAAAAATTAAAAACCTATTAGCATCCTCTGCTAAACAATGCAATCTTCATTGTATGCCTCAGCTGAGTACAGATCATTTAAAATACATCTGAAATCTGCCCACAGTTTAGCAGCCCATGGTGTTTCTGCTGCCAGCATAATGCATGATCACTAAATTAGGATACATTCAGAGTCTCTGTCGAATAGAATACATACACACCTACCAGACTGATTAGTGTAGGCATTAATAATAAATTTGTTCACTTCTGTTTTGCTGTTTACTACTCCTACTATTGCCGACCATATACCAGTGGTCCTGTTTGACTGAAGTTCGATTTTCAGACTCATGTCTGAAAGCCTCTGGAAGAATGATCAGGTAAGGATGACCCAAACTAGAGGAGGAAGCACTTCAGGACAATGATCTGATCCAACAGAACAGGGCATACTTTTCCACTGGCATTTCTTCAAAAAGTCAGATAGATTTTTGCCATCACTACACCAGGTCTGTATGCAGACCTGAGCTAAGCAGGAATACTGGCATAAGAAAGATGTAGCTGACAAGCTTCATTATCGTCATAAATTTAACAGATGTTTACCATTTCATTAGCATTTTAATGATAAAGACAATTTACCATGTCAAACACAGATTGTTTTAAACTACTAGTGAGTCTTTGGCATAAATATAACTGATCTTTCTTGTAAATTCATTTGTTCATTTCAAATTTGTAATTTCTAACCTTAAAAACAAACAAACAAAAAAAACCTTCATTTGTGACTACCACTGTGGGAGCTACCTAAGCACAGGGGATGAAAGCAACAGACTGCCAAAATTATGCACCAAACCTCAACTGGTCTGCTTGATTGTTGTCTAGGAGAGGGAAAACAAACTCGTCTGATCCAAAATGTCTCATTTTATAAAAAAAAAAAAAAAAAAAACAAAAAATAAAAAGCAAAAAACTTTTCTTCCTCCTCCACATCTCAAAAGCAAGTCCCTGTGTAATATGTTCTGCTTGTCTTTACCACGTACACATGGCTTCATGCACTCTGAAACTCATTGGGCCACTGAAGGCTTTATAAAGATTAGACTTTGTCGTCTTTATCCAAACTTGATCTGTGTCTAACAATAAAGGCACATAATTAAGCAATGAAAGCAATATTTTGGAGGAAGCATTTGGAAAGTTTTGTACCGATCTCTCCCATGGCAGTACCAGTGAAAGATGTGTTACAGACAGCCTGGCAGGTGGCAAAGGGATTCCACCAATCTCCAGCAACTCCCTTGCTCTTCTTTTCCTGCTCCACAGAAAAGCTGCAGAAGGCACAACTGGCAAGACCACAGTCGAGGCAGAGGCAAACACAGCTAGCTTCTGCTACCAGTCATCCTTCTCAAGAGAGGTGTCAAGTCCAGTGAAATCCAAGCACACAACTGCTCCCTTTGCACCCCTCTGAAAACTACTTGTGAAAATACTACCTCTGATTTTCTCTTGAAGACCATTTTCTATCACATACAAACACAGAAAAACATGTAATGCCTGCACGTTAATTCCTCTAATTTGTGTCAGTATTACAGTATTACACATATGCACACATACAAAATCATAAATTACTCATCTAAGACATTTTGTGAAAAATTTCAGTATATTTAAAGAAACAAATTACTCTTTTCAAAGTTGAGAGCATGGTCTTGGAAAGCTTTCACTAAAGGTCACTGTAGAGAAATCTAGCGCCATGTTCAATTCCTTCCCATTTTTAATTAAAGATGTTAATACAACACTATGGTCTTCACATCCAAGGAAGAAGTCCACAGTCAAGCCAGGAGCAAGTGGAAGAGTAACTGAAGTGCTATCAGGACTGAATTAAAGTATCCTGTAAAAAAATTTCTATGGACTGGACAATCTGCATCCACTTCACACTGCATGTGATCATCTTTGTTTAACTTGTGCCCAACACAGTATTGGGTAAAACATTAAAGGGGCCTCATCTGAGTTATCGACACCCACCACCAGTTACACCAAAGTTTCAGTTTAGGGAGAGGACATGCTGGCTTTCTCATCCTTGAATTGTCTGACCATTTCTGGCTATAAGGAGCCATCACTCTCTAGAGCAACGTTTAGTTGTCTCACCCAGTCAGGGAACCGTAGCAACATGTGAACAACTGATGGGATGGGTGAGTCCAGGGTTTTCTCCTCCCTTGACCTTTTTAGTGAAGCATTTTTCAGACACTGCTTGAACCAAAAGTATCCCTTCAAGGGGCAGGGGGTGACAACTTGTCCCTTTTGTTTTGCACGTTGGCTGAATTTGTTACGGATTGCAACCACAGTATGCACAGTCACCCTGCCTTTACACTTCACACTGTCATCTCAATTTACAGCTTTTTCCTTCAAAGTTCAAGCAGCCTTAAGACCAGGCAGAACATGTTTGAAATGTTTCATGGAACGATTCTGTGAGAATTCTGCATGCATTCACCCATAACCTTTATCTGAGTCTCCACGCCTTTCAGTTAAATTTATTAATTTTGTCAGTGGAAGCTTTGAATGTTGTCAGAAACATTTATTTCAGCATGTGCCTCAAAAACTGTTCTATAAACAGGTTAGAGCCAGAGGTAGTACCTAGGCTTTCATAAATATAAAACTCTCTTCAGCTCTATTGCCTGTGACGTAAAACAAAACAGACACAGGAACAAAAAAAAACGAAAACAAAAACACAGCCAAGCCTACACTTGCTTTTATGCACCTTTATGGGAAAATTGGTATAATTACATTATGTTTAAAAAAAGAAATCAACACCTAACTACAGAAAAGCACCCCATTAAAAAAAAATAAAAATAAAAATCAATAGGTATCTTGCCAAGGTTCCAATACCTCCATTTCATCATGTCGCAGACCTAGCTACACTCAATAGCATGATTTTTTTCACCATAAATGAGAGGCAAAATTAGTCACTTGAATGTTACTACATTTTTTAATTTTGGTATTCATATGACATCTGTCACCAGAGCACCTACCATATCTCTCTATATTGAGCAATAGAATACTAGTCTTTTTTTCTTTCTCAAAGCTTACATGATTTAAGAATCTTCTAATATTGCTTGTTGTATATTGCTATACATGGGCATTACAGAATGTCACGTGCTCTTCTTCGCACATAAGATAATCTGCTAAAAAAAAAAAAGTGGATTCCAAGTGAAATACTTCTGAGTTTCTGAAAAGTAGGTGCTGATATCAAAATGCTTAAGGTAAAAGCTATTCAAGGATATTCATTAATATTCATGAAGTTTAAGACATTCTCGCTTCTTAAATACAAAACAATGTGAAGAAATAAAGCATTTTTTTTTTTTTTTTTAGAATTCAATCAGCAAAACATTGATTCCTTATAATACAAAATTATGATAAATGAGATTTATGATATCCATAAATGCCATTGTGTTGAAAGTAAAGTAATAAAGAAGAGAGAAGGCCACTCCTTCAGCAGCTTCCCTAACAGCAAATTAACATGATCCGAAAATATATTCTCTATCCAGACAATGTAACTTGTTTTTAAAAATACCTTGAAACAAAACCTCAGTATGTGTGAGATATGACACAGCCCCCAGTTGACAATAGGAAAAATACTAAGAACTTCTGTGTCCCCAGGGCATCATGCACACTAATTCATTAATGAACGAGGATGCAGGTCCTTTGAGGATTAATATGGTTATCACCAGAGCTAGTAACTTACATGTCTTTTAAAACTTGGAATGCACTGAATTCATACTTCAAATGTTATTCAGAAACCAAAGGACCAATCAGACCTTCCACTGAGATGTTAACTGATTTAAACAGCACAAATCATACATGTACACCCTCATCCAAGTCTGACAACTAAAAATGGATACAATCCTCAAAGATTTTATTTTATTTTATTTTATTTTCTTTCAGAAGCCACAAGGAGAGACAGCAAGAACTGTTACAGAGCTTACAACTATTCAACAGCATTCTTAAGCAAGAAGCACTCTGTATAAGCATCTTAACACAAGTTATGAGAAAGCATTAGCCCAGGCCTATGTTGCAAAGCAACATACGCATACAAAATTTATTTTGTATTTATTTTGTATTTATTTTTTCAGTGGTTGTTTCAAAAAAGCCAGAGGCATTTGATGCAACTTCACTGCAACGTACAAATAACCTATATAATGTGCAGTTTAAGATCTTTGTGCTCAAGTATGAACTATCTAAGAAACACGTCAGATGATGAAAATAATTCTGTCCCTGCAAATTAAAATGTGATTTACAGTATGCTTTAAGTTACTATTTCCATTATCATCTAGAAATAAATGTATTATTAAGACATGCTAACAGAATTCCATATTCTCTTTTTGTATAAAATCAGATACCATGAAATGAAGTATTTCTACTTTTCAAATACATGTAGGATTCCACTGACTAGGTCAATACCAAAAATTAATTGAAACTTGATGTTGCTGAAATGAATGGAATTTCTGCCATTTCATCAATCAAAAAAGTCGACCATTACTTACTTATCTAGTGTTGATGATTATATATAGCTTATTTACAATCAAAAAGAAAAGAAGTATAGCTATATATTGCATGTATTTCTTAAAAGGATTCTGAAATAAAAACATAAATCTGACTGACTTGGAATCACTAATTTCTATGATTTGTTAATATTCTTTCTCCAATGTTTTATGCAGACTAAATATTGTAAATACTATACATATGTTTGATATGAAGGCAATCATAGAAAAGCTGATATTTAAAATCTTTACTGTAATAATAATAATAATATATAGAGAGAAATACAATAATATTTCTTCTCCTAATCTCAACACTTCGTACACCAAAATCATGGAGAACAAATAGCGATGTCTATCAATAGTAGGGGGTGGGAGCATAGATGGATAACAGAAAACCGTAATTTCATTATTCTAGAGACACGTAGATCAAAACATTGATCAAGAAATTCTTACTCTCCTTGCAGTTGTACTGCATTTCTAGTAGTTTGAAATAACTAGAATCGCTGTAGGTTTTATATATAAGATAGCACAAAGATGGAATATGCAGAATAGTCCAATAATTAGAAATTGAACAGACAATCTTACATTTTCCTTAAATAACTTACAATTATCTGCTCCTAACTTTTGGGAGAGCTCCATCCCTTCCCAGGTTTACAGAATGTGACCCACACCAGCATTCTTCCTCCTTTTGCCTCCAGTCTTCCCTGGATTCTTGCAGCTGAGAATCCAGTGCACACTAGTGCAATACCCAGATTGAATTTTACAGCAATCATGCTACATTGCTCCACACACTTTTTGCAATATTTATATTCCCAAGTCAAACAAACTCTAGAAGTATTATACTAGTATTAATACATATCTGTTGGTACTGGCTCCTTCTCAAGCTTAAGCAATTAGGTAAAATGAGGACCATTCTTCACTAATACATGTATTCAGAAGAAACATTCTGGCTGCAGCAGAACCACAATTTCTTATTATGTATAGGCAGTATGGAAATATTCGTCATTAGTAATTTAAAGAGCTAATTTTCTTATAATTTTCTAAACTAAACAAGATGATTTGTTTGACCGAAAAGCAGAGCGGCTTGTTACATCTTAACACCATCTAGTTCAGTAAGTTGGATTTTAATCTAAACAAACAGTGACAACTATTAATAAATGCAATACTCCTGCCTGCATTGAGGTCAGCTAGTTTTGCAGTCCACTCCAGCTTCTTTTTCTTGGAAAGTCCTGGCTTGCTCAGACCTCTTCCTCTGGTACCCACAGCCTTAGCAACTCTGCCCTCTCCTCTGTTCCCACCTGGTTCTGGGAAATGCTGCTTTGGAGTGGTTTTCTCTTTTGAAGTTGTCCAAATATGACAGAAAAAAAAATAAATAAAACACAGCGAAAACAGCTGTTTCTTTTTCAGCTCTCTTGCCATTTATACAGAGATCTTTCTGAAATCCTAAGGATCTCTTTTGTTGTTTTACTCAAATCATCTGCCCCTCCCTTGCGTTTTCCACTCTCCCAATGCAAAGGTGCAATGAGAAAGCACTATTTGCTTTTATGCTGTCATCTCTAATAAAAAGAAAAAATATCACCACCAGCCTACTGAAGCCACAATCTTGTCCAGAGCATAGGTCAACTTACATCCCGTGTTTGTTTTTATTGTTTTTTGTTTTGTTTTGTCTTAAATCCGTGTTCTTTGGTCCTGGACATTGAAACAGTTAGTATCCCAGGATGAAGCACAGTAACTATCTCAGGATCTCAACACAGTAACTAAACTGTGCCAACAGTTTATTACCATGCCAGTACAAGCCCAAGTGCTTTTTCCCCTTTAGGGAACTGCTGTATAGTGATGAGCAACCTCTTAAAATAAGTACCTTTATCTAGAAAATGGAAAACTTATTAGGGGGGAGTATAAAAGTATCTTTTGATTTAACACAGTGTTTCCTTACAAACTAAAGTGTCCCTACTAAGGAATAGCTGTAAAAAAAGGACTCAATTTACACCACCTTTAAAGTTCCATAATACTGGGGATAGAACCTGGTTGCACTTTGCTTTCTAGAGAGTGAATTTCCCCTACACTTCTCATATGATAAGATGTTTCTCAATATCTAGTCCTTTTATCCCAAATTCTGACACCACTGAGCTCATCATCTAATTTTTAGTGAAGCTCAACACAGCCTTTCCTTCAGGACGTCCTGAGTTGCTATCCACTAACAACAAACAAGTATATCAAAGAGAATGCTGATGGGTTACCATTTTGTTAATGCTCACATAAAGCCATCACACCTTATCTTTTACATTTGGAGCATTTATGTCTGCACTTGGCTTCTTTCTCCTTATTCCACTTCAATACCCCAACACAGCAGCTTGGCAACAGTGTACACAAAGTTAAAAGTGAGTCTAGACCCAGACACAACCTCACAGATGTGTCTAACCATTTAACCAATTAGACAATTATCAACTCTCTTAAAAGTCGTCATGGCTCAGATAATTCATGCTTCATTTGCTTTTCCCACTTTCTACACAGTCACCTCTAGAAAACTCGGTTACCCAACTTGTTTCTCATTTTCCTTTTCTAAGATCTTCTTTTGGCATTACTCCCTAAATGTCCATCAGATAAAAAGATTGTATCAACAGGCAATACAGGTTTTTGAAAGTGCTCTACTGAAACTGTCTGCCATGGAAACCAGGTTCACTGATGAATAAAGTTTAGCTTTCTGTCTAATAAAAAATTGTCAATGTTTCAGAAAATAGAAGTGCTATAGATCACCAGTGCCTTAGAGTATTCAGAAGCTGCAGAGGTTAGCTAAGATCACACAACCGTGAATCATTTTAGCAAAACAAAAGCATAAAACAGACCATGCAGTCCCAGTTCCCACTGCTAATCGGTGTCATGATGCTTACCTTAGTACCCAAGGCTACAGTCCACCTCCACCACAGCATTTAAACATACGCACAGTGTGAGACTCAGAAATAAATAATCCTTTCATTTCAACATGGTGCGTTTGTGATGTTAGGTGCTATGAGACAGTGGGCAACCAACAAGTCCAAACAAATCAGGGCTTCTGTAATTGTGTGCTTAACTTTAATTACCCTCGAGGACAGTGTTTGCAACATGACTCCAGAGGGAGGGCAGCCTACTATTGACATCACCACACAGTGGCACCTTTTCCATTTCTTGTAATTAAAGTTAGGGGTTACTGTTTTAGATGGCTAGCTCGCAGCTACAGAGCTGTATCTTTTAAATAAGTTCTTTTTATTTTATATTTTATTTTATATTTTTATTTTTAAAAGGGATGGTGTCTGAATTTTTGAAAAAGTTAATAAAAGGGGACCTTGGAGTGCAGGCTTACAGAGACACTTCAGGGTCATGAGATTCAGAAGAACAGAGTCCTCAAATCCTCAAATGCGAATTAAGGAATACTGATTTATGTATTCTCAAAGTTGGGATTGATGAATAAGTAAAAAATTAAAAATCTATAAAATTATAATACATGGTATGTACCCTCTCTTACATGGGAAGGAATGAATAAATAGATTTAAAACTAATAGATCTGGTAGCACAGATCACCACATTAGTAGTGTTACTGAACATTCATTAATGACTGGCATTCAACTAGAAACATTTTTGCTTTTGGAAGCAGCAGTGCACCAGCTCTGGCAGGGATATATCATAAAGAGTTTCAATGCTGTTATGTTTTCAAAGACTGCATGACAATAACTTGGGCAACCCTACCCTTACTTGCATTCACAGTCAAAAAAAGAAAAAAAAAAAAAGTGTACTTAACAGAATGTTTTTGTAAAATTAAATTGAAATTGGACCGAAACAAACAAACAAACAAAAAACACTTTAATATATTCATTGACTTTCAACAGAACTTCAGATAGTGTAACTCTTGGAAAAAAAAGTCACCCCTAACTTCTCAAAGAATAGTTAGTATCACTTTAATATCACATTTCATAAATTAAATCTAATTAATCAAATAACATGGAAATAAACAGAAGGTAATAGTCGATGTGAAAACAGCATGAAAGGAGTTTTATGAAAACTTCCATGCAGCATGCATCTAATCTACTTTCCATGACCACACTTGAGCAGACTGGGCAGCCCCACTACCCCTCCATTCCCAACTCTTCCCTTGAGCTAGCACAGCGAGTCAGGCCACCTGGAAACAAACCAGCAACAAAACAACAGAAGAGAAATTTCCTTTCAACCAGACCCATGAGCTGATTAAACTGAATCCACGATAGTGCAATGGAAAGTACTGAGATGGGGGTGTATGAAAAATGAGAAGTGTTGTGACCAGTGCTGTTTCTCACTCCTACTCAGACTCACCTGAACCGTCCCTCAGCTTCCTGGCAACATAGCAGACAAATTTAATGCCTGCCAAATTGTTTCTGGTTTTCTCTCTCGCAGGACAGCATCTGTCAAATGTGGCAACGTTAACTCAAAATCAGCTTGTGATATGCAGCAATCCTTTTCTGCATTCACAGAGCAGCGATCCCTGCTTGTGTACCCTATTGCTTTTTGCTCAGATCCTGTTCTCCTTCGTATGCTTTGGCACAAATTCATTTGTCTGCTTTTTCAAAGGGAAGATAACACATTAGTTCTTAAACTCAGTTTGGTCCTTCTCCTCTTTTACAAACACTGTGACCCATCTGGTCTCTTTTAATGCTCTGGGACTTCCTCTTCTCTTCACAAGTGGTAAGAGCTCCAGAATTCCACTAGCACAAATGTCCCTGTACAGCATTTGTCAGATCCAGCATTTTGAAGATCCCAGTTCAGCAAAACACTAACTCGTTCTTACATTGCAATCTCCCCCTTTCACTTAACTTCCCCTCTTCACTTATTAAGATGATCATCATGTTAAAACAATTGATCTTTCTAACACCAATAATGCAAAAATGGCACCACGCAATCCCAGCTTCTTGACTTCCTGACATCCATATAATAACAATCCAGCTTTTTCCCTGGTGTTTTGTAAGCAGTGTAAGTGAATTTACAGAAAAACTTCTTAAAGTTTGATGCTTATTCCAGTTTCATTTCTTGCTCTTTTTTTGTTTGTTGTTTCTGTTTTAATGTTGTCCTATATATTTATATTACTCTTTCTTTATTATCCTTTGTAATTTGAACTACTTTCCATTTCCTATCTATACATACAGTCTTTGTGCTTTAGTACACAAAGAGCTTATATTTTAGTCAAATTATCCTTGCTGCACTTCCTGATAATTTGCACTTAGATGTCTTTAAAGGAACTTGCAAACTCTCACAGTAAGTTTGATAAAAGAAGTAGTCAGATATGTGAGTCTAGAAGAAAAAAAACATTCAATCCTCTGTGCAAAAGTCCTTTCACTACTGGTCATTTCAGGTGCTACATTTTTTCTATTAACAAATAGACGGTAACTTTTTGGTGCATAACTTAACAGGAAAGAAAATTAGGTAAGATGTCTATCCTGTTCTTATGCCTATTAAGAATATAACTCCCTCTTATCTCTAAAACATATTTTCACTATCTTCAAATGTAATATTTTACTCTGTTTTTAAAAGCAGTAATCTTTATTTAACATTTAGTTTCCTCAGTGCTAATAAACTGGACAGATCTAAGCAGCATACAGGCTTTGACCTGCATCCTGGAATGGGTAGAAATATTTGCCTTGTCCATTCTCTTTTTAACCCCCTGACTATTTACTGAAGTAAAGATTAAGCCTATGATTTTGAGAAGTAAAAATGAAGCAATGCACAATCTTCCATGCATTTTTCTCTGTTCTGAACTTTACTTCTCCTGTATTAAGAAATAGACCATGTTTCCAATCACTGGTCTTTAAATTCTTGTTTGAACCTTTTCCTTAATTCTCTTGAGTGCCATGCACATTTGCTATTGCTTCATACTTAGTTCTTGGCAAGACTGAAGTAATAGAGGCTTTTCTGATTGAAAGGCAATACGCATTAGACACGGCAAAAAAAAACTATAACATATCTCTGCTCTTTTCCTTTTAATTACATATATTTGCTATTGAGAAATACTGAGGGAAGTAAAACTACTTGTATACCTGGAAGTATAATATGCAATGTACAAAACTCCAGCAAATGGTCCAAACCTGCATGCATTACCCTGGTGTGAATCCATCGTTCCTTTTAAGTCCCCAGACTCACTGGAATTAGCAGCAGTACAAGAGTGAAATTTGGCCAGTTAACTTGAGCAGAAGGAGCTCTGTGTAGACACACCAGCTGACAGGCCAGATGCTATAGCTAGCATTTTGCAGTGCAAAGGAGTAACAAGAGGAGGTATTAGGGCATTTGTTAACGCACTTATACATTAACAAAAAACGCTACATGCTATTCATTGGCTAATACTTCCTAAGCTGCTGCACAAAGACACACAGTAAATGCGTGGGATACACGAACACTGAATGGAAAAAGGGAAACAACCATGATACCACAGAGATGACAGCATCTGCATCAGGAGGACCAGAGCAACAAGCCATGCAGAACGACCTGTAGCCTGAGGAGATGATCACAGCTTATACCCCTCTATCTACCACCACATATTCTGTTCCACATGCTGCAGTTTCCTCATCACAAACACTCTCTTTCCATTGCTTTGCAAACATCCTGAATCACAACATCTCCTTGCACTAATTATTGCCACAGTAGCGTGCTAAATTGGGCAAGAGAAGTTTGCAAAGATAGAGATGAAAGACTGGTTCCTTAGTTAAGGCCCAGGTTTATACATTCCTGTGGATACAGCAATCATGTTTTCACAGTCGCCTACATTCCAGAATGGGTTTAAAATATGCCATATATTTCTGCAATAGAACAGCCTTTCAGAGTGAAACCATACTCCAGAATACGCTCACTGCTGTTAGGGAATCTAACCAATCTAAACAGAGTCACTAATTCAGGAGCCGGGGTTGATTAAGGTAATTAAGAACTAGGCTCTGAACTTGCATTTTCAGAAGTATTCCCTGGAGGTCAACCACCTACAGGAAGAGCCCATACTTTTAACATGGTCACCGCCAACAGATAACATGAGTAATCTCCCTCTACCTCCACTAAGTACACCCTTATAATTTGTCTCTTTTTCCAGAATTTTCAAAACCATTCTCTGGAAGGATTTGATATTAGAATCTGCTTGAAACTCGTCCATAACTATAGTATATGCCTTTAAGCACAGGAAGAAATCAGGCAACTGAACTTACCATTAATCTGCTTTTATGTACTCTAATCAGAAAGATCGGGATGGCCTAAGTTGCTTCAAAATGGAAAAAACGTCCTTAGGTATTTAATTATAGCCAGAGTGCAGAAGAGAACTGGAAAGAGAAGAATAAATCTTTTTTTTATTTATTTATTTTTTTTCCAGTAGTAGAATGTTTACAACAGAGAGAAGTAATCTACATCTACCCTTTAAGTTACACATATTAAGATTTTTGTTTATTTTGCCTTTTTTTTTTTTTGTTTTAATTGAAGGTCTATTTCACTAGTTTTGTTTTGCAAAGACAATTTCTATCTTACAGCTTACTGCCAACACAGAAATGCCTACCTCTACGACACTTTTTCCCTGGACAAGAATCTCAAACATCTTCTATTACACACTTCTGAAAATTACACAAAACAAAAATGAGTCATGCAAAGTGAAACTTAATCCTCAGATGTCTTTTCTATAACAGAAAAACAGAAATGTATGTAGCATATTTTAAAGCCCTCATGAAACACACATTTGAATACAGATCAGTGACCGATACCTCAATTAAAAAAAAGAAACAAAAACCCCTTGTTTTTAAACAACAATGCAGCCAGAATGGGGAAATAAATCAAATCAAATAAATAAAATAAAATAAATTTCACCATTTTTTTCCCCCAGATTTAACAGCATTGATTTCAACAATGAACATAGCCATCATTTTACAACAAAACTTAAGGAAAAATGTCTTCTGGCATATTTTAAATTAATTTCCAATATTAACTGCGAAATGTTCATCTTATGGGGTAGGATCTCATGGTATTTAAGTCTTGGCATCCATGATGAAGTAAAGGGAGAATGAACTCAAGCTGGAAATAACTTCTAAGCGCAGCCGGATTCCACTGTGGTCAGAAGAAAACTTCAACAAGATTTGAGATTGTAAACCACTATGCCTACATTAACAGGGGTACGGACCTGATGAGCTTTGTCCAATATTTCCATTTCTGTATGTGTATATTCAATCATAACAGTAGAGTAAATCTGTAAATCAATATAAAACGACGTGGTCTTCATATGCAGGGACAGGTACAGATCATAGATTGACAAATCAATCTATCAGGCAGCTGTATAGCAAAAATAAGACAGACAAAAAGCTACAGAAAAGAAAAATATCTGGACGTTCTATCTGAAACGTTTATTATTATTGTTTGTTTGTTTATCCTTCTAAAGATAACCTTGGTTACGTAGCAAGAAATATGAAAAGGTACACACAATAAAAACATCTGGTATGTTTCCAAATAATACTTGAGTTGCAAGAGTGAGGGACTAACCTGCCAGAGTAGCAATTAAGGTTAATGAGGGAAAAGCCCAGTTCTCTCTTCCACATAAAACTATCATGTTTGAAGCCTAATAACCTGACCACAGCATGAGGGACAAAGCTCAAAGAATCAATATACATTTTCCATGAAGCAAGGAATTATTGGTCCCTTACTGACAATGCTTACTGTGTTAAGCAGTGGGTGCCTTTCAAATTGAAAAGGATTTACAAATTGAAGAGACTGATATAAGAAGCAAGCTGTGGAAAGTCTAGCATATATAAAGAGTTACATATGTATGTGCTACAATACACAACAGACAGAGAGGCAAGAGGGCAGACTGGGTATTAGAAAGACTAGTAAAGAATTGTGGAAAGGTTTGAAAAATAGAGAGAACTGAAATAAAAAGACACACATACACATGGGTCTGAACATTGGGGAAAGTTTCTCAAAACCAAGATTACCCTCAGTGACATTTAATGTTCATGGTGGCACTCTCTGAGCTGAACCAGACTGTGGGAATAACCTCCCAAGAGAATTTTGGAGTCTCAGCAGCATGCACATCAGTATCAAGACAATAAAATAGTGTTATACATACAGCAGAAGCAAAGCTATATGGGCAACTAAATAATTAAATGATCACCAATGGATACAGTCACTGCAGACATTAAAGACAAATTACAATAAAGATATTTACAGCCAGTGTCATATACTTTTCTTTTTTTTGTAGTATAAACATGGCCTTTCTTGATTTCAAGGAAACTGTGTCTTTCAGAGATAGTTTTATCACAAATTCTAGGTAATAGGTAGATAAAACAAAATTTAACAGAAGAAAACAAAACCACAAACATATCCCACAATTTGCATCAGTGACGTCACAAGTGCAGTGGATTTTACCCTGTGCAGACCACAGCACAGAAGTGGGTCCTTCCTGCACAAACAGGATTGTCAAAATCTTAACATCATAATATGAAAGCGTATAGAAATATCTACTTTTTTGTTGTATAAAGAAATAAGAAACTTTCATGTAATGTTTAAAGTAATTCACTTATTTTGTATCTGAAATTTGCGTTTTTGTTTTCCTGTTGTACTTGCACGTTCTTGCATTTTAAATTGAGAGAACAGTATAAACAGTAACAGAATCACTCTTAGAGTTATATATCAATTCCTGCAGAAAATTAAAGTGAACAAAAAAAAATTCACATCTAGACTTCTGTCAAATACGATTGTTGACAACTGAATAGTTTATAGTGCCCAACACACTACTTGCAAATTCTGGGAAAAGAAGGTTGCTAAAATTCCCTCTCACTCTGAAGGTGGAATTTTCCACTTTATATAATACTATTTTTGTCAAAGCAATTTGTACAGAGTCCTGCTACCACCATACATGAAATGGAAAGTTCCATAGCTGTAATGAAACTGGGAACTTTTGTTCATGGAACACTTTTATTTTCATATTTTCATTAAGGACTAACATATCGTAGTCAAGAACAGGGTTTCTGATCTGTGCAATAAATATATAAAAATTACAGTTTTATTCACAAATATAATTTGCATCTGTTTTTAAATGTTATTTTTCTATAAGACATTTCTAGCAAAGTTCATGATAACACATCGTAAGCACTGCTGCTCATTGCCTTATACCCACTGTAACAATTTGTTTGCACACAAGTTGCTGAGAGCTCAATCAGTGAAAAGGACAGACAGCTTGCATTTGGGGACGTTAGGGTTTGTGCAAGTTACAAACAAAGATATTTATTAAAGAATTTATTTTCTTTATTTTATTTTTATTTATTTTCTAGGGTGACTAGCGAGTTTCATCCATTATTACTAGATGCATCAACAATCACTGCAAAATAGGACTAGACAGAATCTAAAGAAGTCATCCAATCCATCTACATAAAATGAAACCTCTTGATAATCTGGAAAGAATTCTACTTTTAAATCTATGGCATCTGTCTAGCTCTATGCTATTTGAAAATCCCTTTACTATAAAAAGGACTTGAAACACAGGGAAAATAAGTAAAGGTAAGAAAAAAGCTGGCAGAAGAAAAAGTCTGCTACTGGCTTCATGGTATTTAGTGAGATTCCTGTGCATGTGTCTAGCTCAAAAAGTTAAAATCAGATCTTTGAGACAGATCTTAGTGAACTCTAAAGAGATATCCATTAAAAACTACAAAAATCCGTAAGATGTCTCACATTTAAAAGAATGGTCAGCAAGATTACTTGCTACTTACTTTGCATATATTACATAATGAGAAGCATCAAGATCTTGCTTAAAGACTGGAACTTCAATTTCGTGATAGAAAATTTGGAGGAAAATAATCAGAGATTATTTTTATTAATTATACAGATTAATTGATGGAGTTATAACAACTGTTTAGGCATTTCAATGTTCATCCTTTGATAGCAACTAGATTAACAATGTAGTCAGGCACTGGAACAGGTTGCTGAGGGAGGTGGCGGAGGCACTGTCCCTGGTGGTGTTTAAGGAAAGGTTGGACATGGAGATTAGGGATATGGTTTAGTGGGTAATGTTGGCGTCTGGGGGACAGTTGGACCGGATGATCTTGGAGGCTTTTTCCAAACTTAATAATGTTTCTGTAATTCTAGATATTGAGAGATCTGTTCTAATACCAGTGAAAGCAATTAAGACATGTGGTCCATCTTTCCTTGAGACTCTGGAATCCCACTTCTCAAAGTTTTGCTCACACCGAAAAAGTTAGTTTCAAAAGTATAAATACATTTTTGACTTGCAAAAATATTCCACTGGTGATAGATCACACAAAAATGAATTGTATGCAACCTTTAGTTTTCAAAAGTGTTTATAGAGATGGATTTAGAAAAATAGTAACTTTGTTTTATAGGTTAAGCAACTTTGTTAGATTTAACGGAGAACATATCAGAAGGGAAATACTCCCTGGAAGATTCAAACAAAGAGGGGATAGGATGGCAACAGGATAAAAAATGTCACCGTAAGACAAGGTACAGAACTAAGCCTGAAGTGATAATGATTTAAAGCAGGCACTGCTTGGCTTGGAGCCAGTCTGGAGTCAGCTGGTGGCCTTCAGTTCCTCTTGGTGTACACAAGACAGACATGCAGGCATATTTGGCACTATTACATATGTAGTTGTCTTTCTCAGGAAACAAAATGGGTATAGAGAAGCCTCTATTACTCAAGTAAAATGGAGCCTGTCAATCTCAAGTGTTGCTGCTCTCTTGTCTCTCATAAAAATAAAGTTAATTTTTCTAATCGACTACAGTCCTGCAATTCCATCAACTCATACCAATTAATCTCATCAAAAACACCAGAGTACATTTGCCTACATTTATTTCAGTTTCATTTAGATTCCCTCCATTCTGTCTTGTTTCTTTTACATATTACATATATTAGCATATACTGCATATATGCTTCTTTTACATATTACATATATTAGCATATATTACATATATGCTTCAGGTTTATCTACAGACCTTCAAAACCAGAGGTCTGCTCAGAAAGCTTTTGGAATTGAGACAAATGAAAACAAATAAGGAAACTGAGCTTCTTGAGTGGGAGATGAGGCACTAGCAGCCCTGAAAGCTTTGAAGTTTTGTTTTATGAATATCCCCTCTATTACCCCCACCACACCCTCCAAAAAAATAAAAACAAAACAAAACAAACAAACAAAAAAAAAGGCAAGAAATTTTTTTTCCATGCATAAGGCAAGGAGACAGTGAGAGCTGGACATGTTTCTTAATGCAAACAAGTATTTGAATAAAAGAAAACTAAAAAAAAAATAAAAATCTGTTGCCTTCATTAAGGAGGGATAGAAACAGGTGTAACTGAAGCAATGAGTAACCAAGGACCACATGAATATCTGTCCAGTTCTCTGAAGTCTAGAACAGACATCAGATGGTGTCTTGTACTTTTGTTACTGAACGAAGTTGTTCTGTTTATCTGTGTCAAATGAGGGCTTGTGTGATGCTGTCAAGTCTGAAAAACACCTGGTTGCAATCTCCACCTTCCATCTTTCCTATAGAGTAGAAAAGCCTTCTTTGATAACAGACAGCTCAAATCAGGAGCCTTGGATTAAAGAAATGAAGTGACACCTTTACAAAATACAGAGCACTAACAACACATTTATTGGAGAAAGTAGCATTTGAATTCAGCTAATTTAATACTCCAGAAGATATTTTGGTACATGCTGTATTGATAGGATACATATATATTAAGAGGCAGAATTTCCACAGTACATCTCATTGCCAATAGTTTAAAGAGAATTGTCAAATATTGGACAAAAATTACTTAAAAGAATACAGTTTTATTTTCATTGACTCATCCATCATTACTTTTGTTTATGAACAGATTTCCTCATTCAGTACCTCTCAACTACATAAAAATTACTTTAATTCCAATTCTCCCAGCTCTAACATCAAGCATCTTTCTTAAAATCATTCGTCTCTCACAGCTGGTTTCCAGCACTAGTCTCAGTCTGATTTACTTAAGGCTTTTTCTCCAAGAATGATTTTCAATTCTACATGTCAGTAAAATATCCAAGCCCCTGGAACCATGGGATTGAGATCAAAAGTGGCAATAGCCCCCTTTTATTTTATTTATCTGTAAGAAAAGCATTGCTTTTTCTTTTTTACATGCTTCCTTTTTAGATCAACACTGAAAGTAGATGAGAACATTTACCTTTAACTTTTACCCTATTTAGGAGCTTTGTTCTCTATTCCATTGACAAACCAAGCAGAAACCTTGAGTTCTCCTCTTGAGGTGGCATATATTGTATATACTATGAGCGTGCAACTCATGCCATTACAGAAGGCAAACCACAGCTTTCTGTTGAATTTTGAAACAGTACCTCATGCATAATTCATAAAATCTGCTGATTGCATCAACCTTACTTTGTGATATGCTTTCTGCTTTAAAATGTCACATGCAATACTTCTGTCATAGGTGCAATATCTATTACTGACTGTATGTGACCCTGCACTGGCATCCATTTTGTTGTTATCAACAATCACTTGAGCATTACAGATTTTTATTTATTTATTTATTTGGCTGATAACATCACCTGCTTCTTTGTTGTTACTCTTTAAGTTGCCATGGAAACAAAAGAACAGCTGAATAGTAATTTTAATGCTTGAGAAATGCTTATTCTTTAGTAATAGGATGCTACTTGCCAGTATGAACTCTCAGGGTTTAATGGAAGCTATTATAAATAGTAACTTTTGAATCAAAGCCTTACTCAAAAAAAAAAAAAAAAAAATCCAAAAAAAGAGACTTGTGTTTCTTCCTACCTGCCTTAGTTCTACTAATAATGAACTGATGCAGAGATCTCCCTGCTGTGACACAATGCAGCAACACAGGAGAATCCTGCCCCATATTCTGAAGTAGACAACAGTTGCTGCACAGAGAAACAGTGCTTACCTTTTCTCTCCAAGTGTCTCTATGTTGCAAGTAATCTCAAAATGGAAAAGAATAAGAAAATTCCATATTTCATCTTCCTCACCAACTCAGGTAAATTGCTGCTACATCCACAGAAACACAACACAAGCTATGAAAATATCAAGGATAGTCTCTTTGAATTAATTCTCTTAGCCACACAGTTCTCCTCTTTCTCTAGCGCAATCCTTCCTACACAGAGTAGGAAGCTCAGACTAACAGCTGAGTCCTGCTGCTGTCTGCCCATAATCCACGAACTCACATAACTGTACAACTTGCCACTGATGGGAACTGAGCGCACTCAGCCCGTGGATACTTGGCACATTTCAGATTCCTGTCCTAGATGCCCAATTCCTCTCATCTCCCCACAGCTGCTGAGCAGACAGAACACAAGGGATCAACATGAGTATCACCTGAAGCCTCTTCTACCTTAAATCCTGTTGTTAATCAGTCAGAGAATTTCTAGAGGTGATTATAAGCAGCAGAATATGACTGATTTGGTACAGAGACAACATGCAATACAGCAGAGTCTTGCTCTGCAAAGCCAACCAGTAGGCAACGTGCAGCTGTCAGAGACAGCTGAATGAATATTTTCCTACACAAGAGCTTTCCCCCCACCCTGCTGACAGCTAGCACTTGGCACTGCTGCCCCTCTCCCAAGACCTCAATGGCAACAAGAATGCAAACCCTGCCCCCAGGGACTGCAGGGTGATCCTCTCCCAGCAGCAGAAGCAGCTTTGGCTCCTCAAGCTTTGGCCCCGTGAAGACTGAGGACTGACTTTCCCTTTCCCATGATGTACAGGATAATAGTCAGGAAGAAATATTCTAGCAGGGGAGCAAGTGCTAGAGGAGACGATGAGGAAGACTGGGATGAAAAATATTTATCTTTCTTCACCAGACATCCCGGCAGAAAGATGGCTGCACACCCTTTCCCAGTCACTGAATCATCTCTGCCTTTGTTGCCCACAGCCCTGACTCCACACTGTTGCTCCTCTAGCTTTTCTCTAGCTTTTACAGAAACCTTCCTGTAAAAACCCACAGCTTTCAACAATGCCATCTCTATGTCAAGATGCATTCTGTTGACACCTGGAAGATCACTTCACACTGAGGATTATGATCTTTTACTTGGGTTGGACAAAAACTGCTTTAGCTAAGAAGCCTTGAATTGACTTTGGAGCTCAGGGAAGCAAAAGCATTAAATGTTAATACACGAAAGAACATGCAGGCTCTGAGAGCAGGGGGTTGTTTCTCTAGCTTGGGAATTTCCAGCTGAGTGAGAACCTTCTATTGATAAACTGAATTAAACACAGGTTGATTAGTTTTACAAATTCTGTGATCCATAGCAAAGGTGTTTAAAGTGGAAATAAAATTCTGAAGTAGCACTTTTTTGGTTCTTTTGAGCCAATACTTTTTTATTACTTTAGAGGGAAGAGGGGAGACAATGAGGAAATAAATTCTCACAGTTGTTTAACATCTCAGACACTTGCCTGTAATGCTAAGACCTAAGGGACATGATGCAAATGATCAAAACAACAAAGAGGAATGAAAACATTAAGAGCAACTTCATCAAAAAGAGTGAAACCACACTTCACATACACTCCTGGCCCACTCCTCAGAGTTTCATTATTCCAGCCTCAGTTTTGCTTAAGCAGATCCTTGTTCTAAACACAGCCTACACAGTACATCTTTACAGACATCCAGTGAGAAAGGAACTCTGTTCTTACAATAGGCAGTTCAGAGGCATCAACAGCCCAAGGACAGAGTGCAGATCCACTCTGGGAGAGCTCCCAGGGGAGCAGGACCTGGGCATCAATCACCCCACCAACACTGCAGCAGCTGCTGATTCCCAAGGGGCCTGAGCGATCCCACTGGTCTTGGGCTGCAGGCAGAAAAATAGAGCCCAGCACATCACGTCTGACAGGACCAATCCCACACCTCTCAAAGTCAGAGATGGAGGCAGAAGATAAATCTGCTAACAAAATAATGTGGTTTCTGATCTGATGGAAGGGAAGGAAGTTCACTCACCATGAAACAAGGTAAAATTCAAAGAGAAGAGGAAAGACTGGCAGCGTCGGCTTAATCCTATTAGCATTTTTATCAAATATGTTTGGAATTGTTCCCATTTTGGAAGAAGATATTCTCTGAAACACAATTTAAAGAAATGTGTGACAGTGCACAAAATAGAAGGGCTTCAATTTAAAAGGTTATATGGAAAGACCATGCTATATGAGGAAGACTTTCAGAAAAGTTTGTTCAGTGAAAAAAATCCAGATGGAATTCAAAAAGAAATAAAAGAGGAAACTGATAACTTTAGGGTTACACTGTATTTGAGGACTGACATATATTCAGAAATTATGAGGAATATGAGAGAATGAGCATTTAAAGTATAATAGCTATTCACATAATCTGTGAGACATGCTGGTCTAGCATCTATGTGAAGTCTAGCTTAATTCACTTTGTTTAAGGAAACTGGGGACATGGGGGGACATAACTTACTCAAAGCGAGAGGTGTTCTTTCACCTCAGGCATGACAACTATGTATGAAAAAAGAAAATCAATGCCCTGAGATAAATTATAGACAGTTGTCTTGTAGTGGTAAAGGTTTGCCTAACATTTCAGCTCCTATATTTGTATTTTAAGTATCTTAAAGAAGGACAATGACTGGGCTAGCTAGGGGTGTGGGAGAAGGGTACTCAGACTACTCAAGTGCAGAGGAAGAAAAACATTTAAAACAAAACAAGTGGAGGTCAAATGCATGTAGTATTAGAAAGGATCCAATCAAATTTGAGAATGAAGAACAGTGAAGAAATTGGCAAACTAACAAAGATCATTGGGAAACTTCTAGCAATAAAGACAAAAACGAATTAACAGTTTTCTTGCCATATTAGTTTAGTACTTTCTATCTAGGCCTTAGTCAATGAAATGAGTGATTCCTTGGTGTGCAGGTATAGACCTGGGAAGCCTTTCTGTCTAGAGGTTTGGCAGAGAGGAGCCACACTGCTACTCACAGCAAGGGGCTCTGGGAAGAAGCTGGTAAGGTGATTAGAGCATCCATGCAATGGCCTTGTAGCACCTCACATGAAGAAACTGCTGCCTTTCCAGTAAATCCACCTTTGTTTCTCATGGTGCAATCATTCCAGATGCAGTTTAATGGGAGTTTGCATATTTCTTCAGAGGTCAGCATCAGGTACTGGGTTATTTATGTTTCTGGTTCATTAGGGTATGACAGCATCAAGAGGATTTTCAAAATTCTTATGAAAGGTTTTAAAATTCCACCTGGAATTGTATTCATAATTGGCAGTATTATATAATTTTTAAGTACAGAATGACTCAGAATTGGATATCAAATACTGACTTTATAGCAACTTTGTTATGCTTCTTAAAATTTCTTACACTTTCCTTGCTCTAAGGGTCTAAGATTTCAATCCCTGATGTTTGGATTTACAAGTAATAATTCCTCTCTTTCATGTAGAAGTCTTTCCTTTGTTTAATTTTAAAAAGCAAAGACAGTGCTGAAATCCTCATTTTTGTTAGACTTGCATAACTACCTCTCAAAGCACTTCTCAAATAGCTGTAACAGAAGGATTTCCCAAATCTTACAGTTAGTCCTCTAAGAGCAAAATAAATCCCTGTGCTTTATAGACTCAGCATGTTAAATGTATATGGATGAACATTTTCTATGTAGACCAAGAATTAGAAAGCTTTTTTTTTTTTTTGTTGTTGTTGTTCTGTGGTTAGTTTTCCTGTAAACAGCCCACTCTCCTCCTCTCTTCTTCCACAAATGCTGCTCATTCTTTTAAACTCTAAGATCTATTCAGATCTTGTAACCTATCTTTGAAATAAAGACTATTACTATACTGTAGTGATACTGGGGAAGCTAGTAATAGCTACTTTTATTTACTTTTATTTTATTACTTAATACTTTTATTTAAATCTTCTTATTCCTATCCAGGAATCCAGATGAATTTTGTTTTGTTTGCTTGTTTCTTTCACTATTATTAAGTCTTAATAGAATTCCATCCCTTTCATTATCTCATACCATTTCTCAATGGCCAAACTTGAACAGGGACTCAAAAAGTAAAATGATACTGTTATTAATATCCCAACAGCAGACAGCTAAAAAAGTAAGTTGACACCATTTACAGCTGTTGGAAGTAAGTATTTGGCTTAAAGAACTTCTATGTAATCTAAAAAAATATTTCAAACACCATATATACAGAGTATGCCACTAAAAGTAACTGCAAGATTACTGCATACAAAAGAAACATCAATAATCAAGTGGCAGAACACCAAACATCACCTTTATGAACCCGGCACCCAGGATAGGAACCACAGACTAACATGATCACAGGGAAAGTGATATTCAAAAAGTATTTACAAGTTCTCTAAATAAAGACAATTTTGAAATAAAATATTTTAATGAGAGAACACCATTTCTAATGCTGTTACTATGATTAGTTTAGAAGGAAATAGTATATGTATCCCTCACTGTAGCACAAATGTTTGAGGAGTAAATATTGTAAGCAAAGAATATTCCTTAACTTGATGCACTGGGACATAACCATGAGTGATAAGATTGAAGAAGGAAATGAATGGTATTCCTAAGGATGAATACTGGGAAAACCAGCAGGGCAACTTGACCAATAAAACAAAAGGAGAGCATCCCATGAGAAAGGTGGGAAAGCCAAATGGCATAGTACCTCTGCAAGAAGCTCAGAAAATAATGAAGATGGTGAGTGTAGCCGATTTTCAGATATTTTAATATCAATTTCACTAATGTTTCAATTTTATTTTTAGTATTCAACTATCAGATGAGTTTTCAATGTGATAATTACTGTAATTTTGAAATTTTAAGAGCACAGAGCCATTAAGTAATCTTGTAGTCTCTAAAATTGCTGATTTTGAGGTATATATTTTACTATCGAGTGCATTCAGTGAAAAGCTGATTGATTTTGTTCTACAGCTGGAGTTGAACTTCATCAGAAACCACACATCACTCCTGGTGGATGACTGCACTCAAGATGCAGAACCAAATGGAAAATGACCTCCCTTCTAAGATTTTACTTCTCTCTCATTTAAATCAGATAAATACCAGATCTTAAAGATTTCTGAGCCTATTTCTGTTCTCACATATGCTCACATCAATGAGATTAATTTCATTAACCTCACAGGGTGCCCAACAATAAAAAAAAAAAATAACTAATTAATTTAAACAAAACAAAATAAAGCAAAATAAAAGAAAAAAATACACAAGAGAAAGAGACAGAACGAGCCAGTCAGAAGACAGTTTCAAGTGAAGCCTGTGTCCCACACCACACTGATCTGCAGTACATAAGGCACCTGATACACCACGGACATGCTAATCAGCACATCAGAGCTGCAATACATAACTTCAGGAACCAACTCCTCATTCCACTGTAATAAGTGGCAAAAATGCCAGCAAAACCATAATTAGAAGCTAACAATTCAATGCTTAGGAATAACATTTACAGGAAAATTGAATACACAGTGCTTCTACTTCATAGCCTGTCACAGCACAAATTATAAGGACACTGGTAAAAAGGGACACTTCACCACTTACTCTGTCTCCAAATATTCCCTGTATCTTTTATTGTTTGAACAGATACCCTGTCAGTGCCATCAAAATCCCACAGGCACAGAAATTACTTTTTCAGTAAAACTGTAAGATTGAATCTCTATCCTTATTCCTCAATCTTTTCGAAACCTTTCAACAATTTGAATTAGTCTCCTTTTATGTCTACAGTGCCCTTAGTTTCCTATAGCTCTAAACACACCTGGAGTCAAGTCTCTCTTCCCACCTTCAGTGATATCCTTACTCTGCTCTTCACTGTATTTTGTTTTCAGTTCAGCAGCCTCACTGCTTCTGTAATTCTATCTACCATAACACTGTTGATACTTGTTCTGATATCTCTTCTGTTCTTCAGTTTTTGACAGCACAGTTAAAAAGCAAAACCAACAAAAATAAACAAATAAATAAATAAAAAACAGGAGTTGCAAAGGGATGATTCTTACAAAACACACACTTCACCCATACAGAGTTTCTTATCAGCTCCAGCCATTGATTCACTCTCATCGGCATCTTGAAAGCTAAGTTTTAAAAGGCATATTCCAAACACTGTAACTAACAAATCCCCTATTTATAAAGCAGCATTTTACTAAGTTTCCCTTAATTCTAGAACTTTGGACTACCTGAAAGAAAATAGTCTGGCATTTGGATTAAACTAAATGAAGTTTCTTTGCTTTGCCAGAACATGGGATGGGAGACAACAGGGATTTATGGAGAGCTTTAGCTCTGGATGTTTTCTTTCAGGACAAATTAATGAATTCCTATGAGTTTTTAATTATTATTATTATTTCTTTAGGACTTACAGCTTTTTTTTTTTATTTTTTAATAAGTGAATAAATCTAAGTTCCTAAATTAATATTTTATAGTTAAATTAATATTCATACATCAAAGCAGACAAAACTGGATTTCTAGTCAGGGCCAATTTTTCTATGATTTACTCATACACACAGTTCTTTGGCTCTCTGTCAGGAGATAAACTCACCAATATCACAGGGCTGCTTTCTTGTCCTATTGTGCTACTATCTGTCATGCAAGAAAGCTGACAGTAACTTTTCAAAGAACTTTTCAGAACTATTTTTAGATCTATTACTGACATCTCTACCTAAGTTTCAGCTGTGCCACCATGACATGCTGACAGTCATTAATATACTGTAACTCAAGTCACTAAAGAGCAGCTGTTGATGTCAACAAACTGATTAATTTTTAATCACAGGACAAAGCACGTGAATCAACCAAAGAAAAGGCCTGGAAGTTATCATCAAACAACCTCTGATCTATATAATTCTCCTAAATTCAAGCAAAACAGAAATAAAAATATTTAATATTTATTCTTAAGTAGCACAGAACTTCCAAAATAGATGGGAAAAAATGCTTTAAGATTTCTGGGAAAAGCATAATTCTTTTGATATTTTAGCTGTTTTTCTGGGATTAAGAATTAGACGTCTATTCATAATTCTAATTTTGGATTAAGCGTCTAAGATTTATGCTACAAAAAATCAAGAAACATAGAACTGCATATGTTTTCCTATCTTTCTTTTAAGGTAATTTTGGATGTTGTTTTTTATATCACATTTTCCAGGGCTAACTCATTAGCCTCTTGCCATAATTATATCATTTAGTCTAAGTCTGGTTTCATGAAGCACCTCATTTTGGAAAGACCCACCAAACAGACTGCTAAACAAGAAACCTGAACCACATAAGATTGAAAGGGCAGCCCTTGTGCATCCCCAGTGGTGGTGAAAAGAAAGAGCCTTTCAGTTCAAGTCCAACAAGCAAAAATGAGGGTCCTGGTCTATCATTACAAGTATGTTTGATAAATGATTCTGAAAATATATTCTTAATCTCTGAACTACAGCTAATATTTCATCTTCAGCAGTACAACTTTGTATCAGGGAACTACTTTTTCCACAGAAATCATTATCAGCCTGTATCCAAATGCAAGTTATGAAATTGAATGTTTACTATTAAATTCCAGAAGAGAAATTTGAAAGTGTTTGTTATACCCAGCAGCTTGGTCAAATACTTCTTACTGTTTAGTCTTTGATAAAATTTTTTGTTTTCAGAAATACAATCACCAGAGTTGACTGGTATTTAATGTCCTTATGAAAGTTCCAAGATATTTTTCCTTCAAGACCGTATATAACAAGTATAGCAGCTAAATTATTAATGATCCCCACTGCGGTTTAATCTTCCATTTAGAATTTAATTAAGTCTGAGGAAAAAAAGTGCAAAAAACCTATTGGCTGATTTGTGCCAATTAAATGCCTAAGCCTTTCACACCTCTTTGCATATGCTGGTCTTTACTTTCGGTCCACTCTCTAAAACAACACTAACAACACTAAGCAGCCAATTTCACCACCTTTTTTTTTTTTTTTTTTTTTTTTTTTTTTTTTACCCTGAAGTCAGCTGCTAATGCAAAGGCATTTCACAAACACACGGGCAGCCACAATGTTATGTTGTGCTATTACCACAACAGAGAGACAGAGGTAACATGAGAGTATTCCTTTTCATCTAGCATGGTGTCTCACCATGGCAGACACTGACAAAACTTGTATTACTAAAACTTCAGGTAGTCTATATATGAAGCCATCTTTTCATTTACTAAATTACCATGATATTTCCTAAATGCAGATGACAGAGATAGATGAAAACGATGCTGACCACTCCAGAACCTCCAGCCTTCTATGATAATATTCGTGAAATGTTTGGAAATGACCACACCCTTACTATGGTATGGTTTAAAAAAACTTCTAATACCTGTTTAATATTACTATGAAATCTCACATAAGAAGCCAATCTGACACCATCCAAGTTATTAAGCAATATGGTGTTTTAATGTAATATCGTAAAGTGTATGACTGAATGCTTTCATGAGCAAGAACAAGAAACGCTGGTAAAAGAAGCAAAATATAGTAGGATGAACTTGAGCATTCTTTTGTGTTGAGCAAATGCCTTGACGTTTAACACTACATGTATCGTTGAAGAATTACGAAGAGTAAGAGTTCAAAAAGAAATTTTCTTTACTCCATTATGAAAACTCTCTTTTTTCAGGTTCCCAATAAAATTTGGAAGGAACCATCTAATTCTTTAGCCATAACCTTCAGTTTAGTACAAAGCACAGCTTCTCTGAGGACATGTATTTTAGTCTAAATACTTGTAAAAGTAGAGGGAAAAAATGCTTAGAATCTAATTTAGCTAAACATGAAAACCTCAATGTGCATTCTCTTTCTCTTTTTTTCTAGTACCACACAAGCACAACCATATAAGCAATATGCTAAGCAAGAAAGCAATACCAGATAGAGACATGAAGATCTTAGTTGGCCAAACACTGTTTTTTTTTTTTGTTTTTTTTTGAAAATAACGTTAAAAAGTACCTTGTAAACGCTGCTGAGATGCCTCATCTCTTGTGGATAATTGCATTTATCAATGTTATAACAATTATTATCTCTTTAAGTGAAGGAACTTGCTTTATCAGGTAACCCTGGACACCAATTTGGATCTGTGCCCAAAGAGCACATATAACAGTTCTCTGGGTAGTATTGCCCTTTGAAATATATGTCTGAGCTTCATTTCTCATTGGTAATAATGGTTAATGAAATCACCAAACAAAAACTTCAATCGCAAAGACTAGAAGATTAAATTAGGTTTCGTAATGTGAGCTGAACTTCACTTACTGGCTTGTATTATTACAATAGGTAACACACTTAGAATAACTAGGGGGGTTGCAGGATACTTTTTATTATTAAGACCATGTTTTTTTCAGTAGCCTATAATCTGTCAGTCTGACAGCTGAAATTTTCCTTGCCTAGTTTAAATTTTTGTTATTATTTTAAATTTTAACTCTCTTCTGAGAACACATTAAAAATAAACTAGAGGGCATATATGCTTAAAAAAAAAAAAAAAAAGAGAAAAATTGATAGATATCATCCAATTATGATTACCTGATAATCTCCATTGTTTAGAATTCTTAAACCTTTTGCGGAGGACTACTCACACTTCTATTGACTACAGATATTTGAAGAATCTCCTGTGTCTGTCCACCTGATCTTTTATCTACTGACAAAACTTCCGAAGAGTTAAAAATCATCAGTTCTTACCCTCACCATTATCCCACAGAGACTTCAACAACTTTCCAAGAACTCCAACTAATCTCAGAAACAATCCTGTTACTTCTAAAGCTCGTGTCATACCTTCAACCTCCACACACTTGTTCCCCTACAACAGTTGGAGCAGTGAAAAAGAACACCAGGGTAGTGAACAAAATGTCCACTCTCAAAACTGAAATTTAGCACAGTGTCTCAATACTTCAGCTACCTGTCCTCCCTCCAATAAGCAGTCTTCCTCAAGGAGTAAGGGGGCAGGCAGGTCTTTCTCTCAATAATTCTTTGCACATAGCACATGCCATTCACAATCATTCTTAGCCACAGAATTTAGGGAACAACATTTTTCAGAGTCCTCACAATAAGTATGTTGGAAAGAAAAGGAACCAAGACAGGTTTGACTTCAGAAAAGTTCCTGGATCCAGCAACCTTCCTCTAGAATTGAAAAATTTCATCTTATATTGTCAGTTAATATTATCAGCCCTACAATTTAGACAATTACAAGTATTAAGTATGCTGTCCCCTCTTGCCCCTTTCTGGTTGCACTGAAGTAGGCTGTGTTCTTGCTTCCCTTGCCTACAAGCCTGAGAACATGCCCCTGAAGGCACCCAGAACAAACAGAAATAAATATCACAACAAAGATTGCAGGAAGATTTATATTCTGTATATCATACAGAAAGAAATTATGACAAGCCATATCAGGACCAGATTGTTCCACAACTAATATACGGAGTCTCACAAAAATGCAAATGAAAGACCTGATCAAAATCCCAGGAATTAAGCCAGGAGAAATCTGTTCCAAATACATTTTTAAACAACCCCTTGCTTTAATTGCACAACTCCAAATCTCAGCCAAAAGGTTCTACAGAATTCAAGCCAAACCCATCCGCAACTGTACCCATCTTTAACTATAAAGAAAGTTGTTGTTCACAGGGATCCTACCTTCTTTTACCAGCTAAACCAAGTTTTGTAGGAGAGAGTACTGCTTGTCTTTGTGTCCACTACCCTATTGATTGTAGTGTAAATATTAGGCTTCCTGCTTGTGGAGAAACTACTGCAAAGTTTCTTTCAGTTCTGTTTGCACATTTCAAACATGTGCGTGGTTCAGAACAGGGAAGTTTATGTAATGTTCCAGAGACACAGCAGTACATCACGGCTCATTTTAATTCAGGTATGAATACATGACACAGATGAATTCACAAAACGCTCCTTTCATCTGAAATTTAAGTAGTAACCCTATTTCCCCTGAAGGTTTAAGCTGCTTTAAGTGACGAAATGATTATATTTTCCTGTTTCTTTAAAGCAGTACTGGATAGAAACAGCTTAGGATGAATCTCCTGAATTTATTCAAAAGAGAGCACACCATCAGCTATAAGGATATTTGAATAAGTCAATCCAAAAGATCTCAGTGTTCTCTGCAACTCCAGAACATGACGATTTTAAAGTTTGCTGGAAGCACTTTAGTGGTAGAGCATATAAAATCATCTTTTCCCCAAAGGCCAAATTTTCAAGTATTGAACAAAGCCAACTATCTACTTGCAGAAAACAAGAAATCTGTATGTGCACCTGGAATATTCACCTATCTAAACACAAACATATGACACAAATTTTATATGCATGCTGTCCTTCACTTCCCATTACTGAACATCCTGCTTAACTTAAAGCTGGCTTCATCTTTCCTATAGAAAGGGCTTTTTTAAGTTATTGTTATTAAGAAATATCATTGGCAAAGTGACAGTGGAGTACTTCTGTACTTCTGGATTGCTCTTGCTATCCAGACACCCACCATAAGCCCAGGGTCCTGTTCAAACACACCCTTTTCTGCTCTCACTGCTGCTTTGTGCTCCTACCCTTGCTAAAACTCACATTATCTTCCATTCACAAGTGTCCACATTCTATTGGGTTTCCTCTTTCATTTGGGTCTCAGTTCAATAGAGCTGTATGTTCTGTATAAAGCAGTTTTGATAAGTTAAAACAACCCTTTTGCTCTGTTTCTTTGTTTGTTCTTTAAACTTTCTGCACAGACAGAATTTTCTCTGCAGTTTTCATTACATTGTAACTGTCCCCTAACGCTTGATACCAACTCTGGGACTCTCACTTCTCTCCCTCTGCTTGCAAGCCACGTTGCCAGGACAGTGTCACCTTGGGCTCACCAGCTCTTGGCCAAGAGCAACAGACAGCCACTGCCTGGCCGAAACACAGACCACCCAGCACCTACACCTTACCTCCTGGGAGCAGGCAGTACTGAGATTTGGGGCTGTCTGCACTGCCCAGCAGTCCTTTGCTGCAAGTGACACGCAGCAGCCTTGCTCGTCTTGTGGGCCGTCACTTGAGCCAGTGAGAAACTGCAGGTAAACATGAATCTTGCTGTTACCTTGCTGTCTGGTAGTACGCAGGGAAGTTCTGACCAGTGATCTTAAATATGCATCCTGAAGAAGGCATGGAATGCTCCAAGTTCAGAGAGAACAAATACATTTCTAATACAGAATGCTGAAATCACTGAGCAAGCAGTAAGAACAACCAAAGAGGCAGATTTCTCTCAGACTTTGCTGTTAAAACCTTCCATAGCACACATTTCTTCACAACACAGCAAATTATCATCATGACTGTGACCTAATACACAAGATGAGACAGGGAAGCAAAGGTCTAGAAAAATCAGAGGGCATTTCCCTACCACAAACACTTCAGCACCCAAGCTGCAATACTGCGGTCATCAAATGAAACATGAGCACAATGTCTTGGGAACATACGGAGAGAGACCGGGCAAGGCATAAATCCTTACAAAATAGCTGTACTTGCAGTCCTGAAGCACCTACAAATATGCAACTTACTTTGCTTAAATATGACCAATTTAAAAACTACACGAATCCTAAACTCTTAATAAAATCATCTCCCTAGGGCATTTGCTTGCCTTTAGAATATTAAAACAAGAATATGGCAACCAAAAATGATGGTCAATGGATACATGTCTTTCTCGGTAAACTGAGAGAAAAAAAAAAAAATGTTTTAAAAACAATGAAAGCCTATGAAGCTAAATTTTCCACAGCCCAGAGATGATGATACACAGAGCAGAGAGTTTTATAATGTTCAATTCACTGCAAATGAGCATTTCATCAGTATTTATTTTGATATCTGAAAAAAAATTCCAATTGCATTCCTCCCAATAAGGTTGCCTTGTATGACATAAAAATGTTTTCTACAAGGTAATATTTTAACTACAAGCAGGACTTTGAGGATAGAAGGAGAGAATTTATCTGTTTTCAACCTAACAAGACATCCTAAGAGGAACTTTCTGAAAGCTTCATGCAGATATTTAACATTGGTGTTAAGCAGTACAGTGAAATCTGAAACATATTAACATTTCATAAGCTCAATAATTTGAAGTTGTTCTTTAAAATACACAAGAAGGCATTCCCTATTTCAAATGTTATTACTATTTATGGTTGTTGGAACTCTCATATAACACTGTATCAGTCAACAGGATTTAGCAGCATAATACTAAAAGGAAATTAAATACATTCAATAATCAGGCATTAAATTTTTACGCTCAACTATCAGCATGTTCACAAGTAAGAAACAAATTTATTTTAATATTTAATATATTCTTCCAATGGGCTTACTAACAAGAATTTTCATTTATAGCTTTCCTTCAGAAAATGTCATGATTACCATCTTAACAAGGGAAAAAAAAGAGAAAGTTCAAATGCTGATTTTGGCATTTGTATTTCTCTGATGTAGTTTACCTAAAGATGAAAAAGTATCTAGAAAAATATATCATAGACACTCACAAAGTTAATATTTCCTAATTCAACTACCCAGCTCCTAATCTATAGCACACAATTACAGCTTTCACTAATGGGTTGCTATTAAAAAATAAATCAGCAGAAACACTGCATGCATTTTTGCTTCCGTTCAGCCGGAGCAAGCATACAGTGTTGTATTATGCAGCTAGGTGAGACAGCTTTCAACCTCCACATGGTATTACTTACCCAGAAGCATGTTTCTCATCTACAGTTAGTTCAGCAGAATATGAAGCTCTGCACAATAGATCTAGCAAAGGGAATGTTCCCACAAACTCCTTTTTTGACTTGGGTTGAGTTTTGAGTAGGGTTTGAACTCGAGCTGCTGGGAAATATGCCTTGCCCCATAAAGCCGCAGGGATACTTTACTTCACTCTCATTGGTGAATGACACCTCTTCAGACTACACTGAAGTGATGCAGACAGTCAGTAGCTGGTGCCACTTTAATTTGAAGAAACAAAACCACAAGAGAAAGAAAAAAGCAAGTAGACACTACTCTAAAGTTTTAAAGTGGTATATTTTAATAAAGCTGCCCTGAAACTGCTTTTAGTTGCCTAATCTTTGAGCAAGGCAAAGACCCCTTGCAGAACTCCTGTGTTACACAGGGTGTTTATTTACACAAAACTAAGTGTCTCAACAGTAGGCTAAATTCAGGTTCTATAAAAGAGATTGTCTGATGTTACCACAGTGCTTGATTACCTCACAGCTGAATTTGTCTCATTAGATACAAGACACTTCTTTTAAAGAAATATCAGCAGTGAGCTGGTTTGAGATTTTTTTTAACCTGTAATTGCATGGCTCAAAAATCACCTCCAACCCTAATCTGAACATGGAATAGAAATGTTTAGAATGCTACTGCTACCATGGTAAGTACCACAAGTCCATTAAACCCCATGACAGACTGGTTCTGTGCAATCACTGTTAACCCCTTATTGCAAAAGCAAAAGGCAAGACACATAAAAGCTGGGACTGGAACAATAAATTGCTAAAGGAAAGAGGTGTCCATGCCCTCGATCACCTTGCTTTGGGATGTGCTGTTGCAGCACATACACAGTCTGTACAGAACTTCTGATGCCTCAGAAGAATGCTTCCAAGAACTAAATCAGGATGCTTGAAAAAAAAGGTTTATCAAAACAAACACACACTCATGCATCACCAGGAAGTCCAAGAGCATTAGGGACAGTTCTTTATCTGATGCAAATTTGTGCAGTTGTAGTAAAGTCAGACAATCCCTCATAGTCAAACTGAGGATTATGAAACAAACTTTGTGTAGAACCCTCCAACTTCAGTGCTTTGCCTTAGATGTACGGAGATAAGAACTACTTAATTTCCCTGTTTGCTTTTATAAAAATGAGAGGATGGGAGGAGGGGGAGAATAGGATTTTTAAAAGCAAACTACTTGAAACAAATTTCCTCAAACCTAGAAATAATAGACAAAATGTTTCTGAAAAGGTTAATTTTATATTCAGTCCTTCATAAAACATTGTTCCAGTGACAACACCCTTCTTTAGGGTGTGACTATTGGTTACTCAAAGCAGCACACATGAAACTTCAGCCTAATCTTCTTATTGTATTCTAGAGCCTGCCACTCCTCATCCTCTCTACTAAAAAGCAGTTTACTTCAATAATTACCTGCCAACATGAATTGGCAGCAATTACTTGATTTTGTTACATGTCCTGAACTATTCGGTACTCTTAAGAGTCCCCTCAATTTTTATTTTTATTTAAAAGGAGGGACATTGCTAGTAGTAACAATCTCAGGAAAAAAAAAAAAAAAAAAAAAAAGTGGAAAAAATGAATCAGTTCTGACATAAAAAGGCAAATAAAAATGAAACCCAATTAAAAATAAACCCCTCTGATTCTAAGCAAAGCTTGTGATCTTGGAAGATGTGACTCATTCTTATTGCGCACTTGGGATTGGCAGCACCAAAACACTATGAAACTTTATGTGGGTTTTATATAGACTCAGATGACTTAGCAAGATGACCAGTATTCCCAAGTAAAAACTACATTCTCTCATGCTGACAATTATACTACTACTTGTATTTTCTGTGAAGTCTGAAAGGTTTTTTTTTTAAGTACACTGTAAACTGCAAAAGTGTTTCATACGTTCCATAAGCATGTGGTATATTTGTGCATTATAAGACTATGAAATGGCAAGGACTATATGCCCCTGAACCAGCAGGCATGCTTCCCTGACTCCCTCCATTTGTTCAATGTCTGTAACATCTCCTTTTTGGCAATGCTTGATAGCTTCTTGTTAAAGCCATTACAATGCACTGGTATGCTCAGGTCCAACCATGTAGCTGCTTCAATGCACTGTAGCTCCCTTCTATTTCCCTCAACAGCACACAGCAGCTGGTCTCACAGAGACTAGCCTTCAGTTGCAGGCATGCTTTCAGGACTCACTAACCACAGTTTCAGGGTTTTGGCCTGCCCTCGAGCTCACATTAAAAATGTGATTTCTGGGACTAGACAGTCCAAGTTTTAACTCCAAATCTCCCTTCCCTCCCATTTAAAACACATTAACTCCCATCTACTCCTACCAGTGCCCACTGTCCCACAATTGTGGAGTTCCCTTGATTATTTTTGGGCCTGACCAGGCCCCTTTGGTGATACCCAGACAGTGCCGGTACTGCCATGGCTCCTCCACACTGTGAGCGCGTTAGCCTGCTGGGCCACGAGGGCTCACCAAATGCGTGTGCAGGCCCAACTGAAAGGACGGGGGTGAGGAGGGAAGCCAGAGGAGAATACTCCTTTCAAGCACCAGACTGAAGTGGTCATGCAGCTACTGCATTATAGATGGTGCTAAAGAGCTAAAGAAGGAAGAAAGGTTAGGGAAGGTGCTGGAAAAGAAACTAGAGAGAGAAACAGTAGAACACAGAGGAGAAAGATGGGGGGGAAAGGGCTTAAAAAAAACGCACAGCATAGTATGTGAGAGAAGAATGGAATAAAAGGCAAGGCAAAATGCTATTGTAAGATATCGAAAGGCAGATAGGGAGAACTGAAAAGAAACCAAAAACATTAGGGAGAAAATAAAGTAAAAAAAGGCAAAGAACAATGGTAAATGAAATATGACAAAAATGAATGCATTTTTTCCCAGCTAGCTATCAGGTGCCGACCTTCCAGAAGATAAGGCGGTACAACATTCACTGCAAGCCTGGTACCTACCACCACAAACCTAATTAAAGGAAAGAAAGCATGCACAAGAGCATGCACGCTGGGACTGCAGAGCAGCAAGAAGATAAGCAGTTGTTGAGCCGCTTATCTGAGGGCAAGTACACTCAGGACTTGCTTACAAGCAGCTCCCATAGCCAAGAATGAAAAGCTGACAGACAGCTCAACTGGTAAGATCCTCAGGTGGTATCTTTTTACCAAAGTTAATGCTTTAAATTTCCATACACACCCTGTGTTTTTCTGCCATCTCTCATGTGTAAAGGCTAGAGAAGTGATACTTGAGCATTTGTAATAAGTTATTTATTATCTTTGGCTAACAAGTTTTAATAACAAAAGTAACTTAGAATCCAACAATATCTACATAAAACATGGTGTTTGGACTTCCATTCTTTCTGCTGCTTTGATACAGACAAGTCTCCCTAGCAGGCTGTGATATAACAGGTTTATATTTTGGCTGATTCTTAGAAACCTGGAGAATTGTACCATCAGGATGTGACTGAAGCAAAATGAACAGTATATATAGATGTACTTTATTTTCAGCTTGAGCACAGAGCAAGTCATCCTTTCAGAATTCCAAACTTTAGCACTTGGGACTTCCATAGAGATTAGTGTCAAACAGTAATAATGGCATCCTGCTGTCAAACCCATAAGAGGCTTCTCTGCATGACTATGCTTAGATTCTTTAGGTTTAGTCCTTCGCTTTCTGTGCACGAACAATTCTTCAGGTTTGTTGTACTTGTTTTCAAGGTTGTATCTTCAGTGCAACATCTACTAATTGCATATAGAAGTGTTGCAGAAGTTTTTCACAAAAAGAAAAACTGACTATAGCTACTACATCTAGTAATAGCTAGTAAGTTCTGTTTTTATGCTAAGTTTTTGACCATATTATTATTGTACTCCCCATAATGATTCTTAACCTTCATTTCTGTCTACCAAATATTTTCATATATATATGCTGAATAGAAGAATGTTAGTGTTAAGATCTTGATGAATTCATAATGAAGACAGATAGATGGAATATTGCAATGCACACCAATGAACTGCAAGTACTCTCCAGAGAGACTGACTTAAAACAGCAGCTAGTATATGAAAAAAGACCTTTGTTCAATGAAAAACACAGCTATCCTACCTCTTGTAATAAAGGATTCACACCCATGCTCCAAATTCTGCTAAATACAGGAAGTACCAAATCACACACATTTTGTTTTTAAAATTCAAGGCAGGATTCAAAGCAAAAGCAAGGAAGGTAGCTTCACCAGGCAACAGTGCAAACCTGTCACACATGCATGGGTTTCTGAAGGTCACATTCAAGCACCATTTTTGTCCAATGCATTTTATGCAATCCCTAAGAATCATCTCAATTTGAAGGAGCAAAACAGAAGTCAGGAGACTGGTAGCATAACATGATCCTACTGTACAGACACACAGGAACATGCAGGAGACACTGTCAAGCACAGATGAAATTTTGACCTAAGATAAATATTTGTCATTATAAGGTTCAGATGACAGCAGGCATTTCAGAGTCATTCCAATAAGTAAGTACTTCACTGCAGTCAGAAAACAAGAATAACAAATTTATTTTCTGCTTTGGATCTTGTGCTACCAGGCACCACTGGAAAACAAACTTTCACGTGCAGTACATCAGATTCCCTTACCCCCTCCTTATTGCCATAAGCACAGATTCTGAAAGACTCATTGCCTTCCAGTTCTCCAACTCAGTTTGCACTGGATTCCTCTATAACCTTCAGAAAAGTTTAGAATAGAAAAAAAAGGTTATACTTAAAAACAGCAAAATTTTAAGTCGTACATATATCTTCCCCAGCTTTTGCTTCTAAAATTCAAATAGATATATATTCATCATAATGTTAATGATAAAAAGAGTTCATAAATAATGTGAATAGAGGAGAATCACAGAGCTTAACTAGCTGCAAGCTAGTCTATACAAAATTCTGTAAAACATCCCTTGATGATTTTTAATTTTATGTATTACAGTGATGCTGAGAGGTGTCAAGTGACATTAAGCTTCACAGTACTAAGAGCTCTGCATACAAGAATTCCTGACCTAAGAGATTTCAATGTAAGTAAGCAGTACCAAAAACGATACAGATGACAAGTACATCAGGTTTTCTATGTAATGAATGAAAGCATCTGTGACTTTCCCAAAATCAAAAAGAAAGTGCTTGATACGCCCTGCTATATAATACCAAATCTTCTTTACTATGTTCTATTCTGATTTTTTTTTTTAAATGACCTGTTCAGACATTTTTACTAGAACTAGAAAGCAGTTATCCCATCACAACAGATAAATGCCAGTGACATTGTTCCTTAAACATAATCAGCTTTCTTAGACAGTGATGACACAACATTTAAAGAAAGAAAAAATACACAACAACCACCAAAGGCTTAACCATTCCTATGCCATTTGCAAATCACTTTGTTGCTGAGGAAGAAGCAACTCTCATGCCCTAGAGATTTCAGATTGTGGTGCAAAGAATTTCATGGTCAAGTTGGGGAATATTTTTGTGCTTGAATGAAAGCATGAGTGCTTTCAGGGCAAAAGAAAATAGGAAAAGGCAATAGGGGACAGGATTCAGACTACTGAAAGTACTTCCTACAACTTGTACAAGGGCAGGCATATTGTAGCATATAGTGATACCAGAAAGAGATACTGTCTCATTTGTACCGAAAGTATTTGACTCTGCTATCAAGAATACCTTGAAAGGAACTCTATCTTGAGAGCCACCCTTTCATTTGACACCAGAAATATGAAAATATGGTAAAGGCTCCGGGAGATGAGTATGCTCATGACTTTTTTTTAATCAGCATGCTTCTCTCTGTTGTTAAGGGATAATGGACTTTAGCAAACCAATCATCAATTCATGGCATAAATGGAAGCAGAGTAGGTTGCAGTCACAGAAATGTCAGATTGATGATAAAAAATGAGAAAGACATTTATACTGACATGAAAATGTAAGTTTAATACAGCCTTCTGAGTAATTATTTAGTTTGAAAATACATTCAAATCCTTCCAATGACTGTAAGAAGCTTAGGAATTTAAAAAAAAAAAAAAAAGAAAAGAAGAGAAAAGAAAAGAAAAAGTTTCTCAGTACAAATATGCCAAAAAGTTTAACATAGACAAGAAGTATAAAAAGACAGTTTTTTATGAAGTCATAAAAAAAAATGAATGACACATCCAGGTGTACTATACTCAGGGCTAATAGTTTAAACCCCATTAATCCCATTTTAAAGACAATCTCATAAAAGCTGCTCATTTGCCCTTTTTGCCCCTCTCTGTAGCATTTCAAAACAAAATTTTAAATTAGAAGCAGCAGCATAGCAAATGTAAAAAATAAATAAATATAAACAGCTGAGGCACTGATTTATTTTATTTTATATTTACATTTTTTAAGCAGATAATGGCATATTGATCAGTTTAAAGTTCATATTTTTGGCAGGACTGGCCTTTTTCATAAATAACACTCAGAGTGGATAGAGCGAGCCAATGACTTGTTCAAATTTGTACTAGTAATGGCTCAAAATTACTTTGTGATGTTTGAGTGCTGGGTTATGAAAATAACATCCTGATGCAAGAAGGAACAGAAGATAAATGAAACCATGTAAGGAACTACCATCCCTAATTCACAGGTTCACTCATTAGGGGAATTTATTGACAGACTTATCTGAGACATTAATGTCTGTTTCTGCTCAGATTTTACTCCGCTCCTCCTTCCCCTCCTTCCCCCCCCTCCCCCAAATGGACATTCTCATTTAATGACAGGGCACAACAGGAAATTTCCACAGATGAAAACACTTCTGATAAAATATAGGGCTGGAAGGCTATGCAGTCTCATCCTAATCCGGGTGTTTCAAAAGGATTCAAGTATGACAGAGTGCAACTCACTCAGCATTTGTGTTAAGCTATAGTTGTAAAACAGATGCTGAGAAAAGTCTCCTGCTTTCAGGGGCTGAGTTGCTTAACTGGCACAATCCGAGCAGCACAATTTCCACCCCTGCTCTGTAAATGTGAAGCAAGATGTCTGTTCTTCTGTGGACTGTGTATTCGCTCCAATCTTCTCCCACACAGCCTCTCCAAATTAAAAGAGAACTGCATATTCCCCAAACTCCCTTCCCTTCAATCCTTCCTCTCCATTTGCCACTTTCTCTGTTTTCCTGTTCTTTGTCTTTCCATCTATCATTTCTCTACTTAATTAGCACTTAATTGCACTGTGTGCAGCTATGATGATACTGGCCTCTTTGTTTGCTCTTCTTGTACATTGAATCCTTTTCCTCTTTGGTGATGGTCAAGTTAGCAGCTATTTTTTCTGGGTTTGCACTGGATCTCATACTGCAACCTTAAAATATTTCTGCAGTCCACCAGAGCAGTGCTCTGAGCAGAGCACCACTGCAGAGCTGGCTGGAGTGAAAGCACACTCCTGTCCTGGCACAGCTACTTTTCAGGTCATGGGAAGGGAGAAAGCTGCAAGGAACGGAGACACCCAGCACATGAAAATCCATGTCAGTGTATTTTGGAAGTGGAAGATGTGACTGAGAAGTAGACCAAGGGCTCTGCACTGCAGGGTGGGGGAAAGTTTCTGGGCTTAGGCAGCTGAATGCCAGTATGATAGGACAGGGTCTGTTGTAATGAATTCCCTCTGAAACAGACAGATGTGTGCTACTCTACAAAAAGAACAGTTTCCCCCAGAGCATGGTGACAAGTAGTAGCTCGTTTTTATTTCAGCCTTAGGTGTGAAAGCCAATTAAACTGCTTAACTGACACAAGACACTGAGTTAATTTTTCTTGGCAGCCAGCCTTCTCTTTCTACAAAGCCATCAAATTGTGCACGAGCTTTCCAGAGATGGCATCTGTACAGACGCATCAGAACTAGAAGCAGATTTACACCTGTTAAAATCCATCCCCAAAGGTTTGCAGGTTCACAGATGCACATGGTTGTTTGAATGTCTGTGAGACTCCATAAGTATTTATATCTAATACGAATACAAACATATGCTCCTAAGGCTGTGTATGAACAAGTGTGAGATGTACAGAAGGTTGGCTGAAAATTTCCAGGCTTTGGATGGGAACAGAAAACAGCACCGCAGACCTGGACTCACTATCAGACCTCCACCCCTGCATTTCTGATGGAAAATTCCATCAGTTTGCACTTTGGCATCCAAAGCTTACACTTCTAAAAGCGTCACATGATTTTTGTGTAAGGTATGTTGCTACCAGCCCAAAAGCTCAGTATTTCAAAATGAAATAATTGCCTTCTCTCTGAATCACGTTATATTTAGTAAGCTTTTTGCCCAAAAGGTTATTTGCAATATATCGATGATGTCCTCTCTTTCCAGTCTGGATAAAATACTAATCTTACAATGTTAACATCTGAGCTTCTTATTGATACCTTAGCTGCCTTTTTCTGTATGCATTTAGGTATGATTATTTCCTCCAGGGAATAGGAGACATACTTGCTTTATCCGTTTGGGAAAACCTGCTCACAGAAGATGCCCTTCCTTCATCAGAGTATTTACTCAGCTAATCCAAGTTCACCAAAGACATTTAAAGCACTGATTGCAGTAAGGTCATTCCAGATACCTGTTAAGAATTTCTGAGCAATCCAATTTAATTAGTCATCTGAGTTTGCTCATTTGGAATGGCATACATTTTCACCAATTACTTAAAATGAATTGCTGTGTTCTTCAACAGATTAGCACTGCAGTCTGCCACCTCTTTGGCAAAGTACCAGCATATTGCAATCCATGACAGGACAAAAAGTACCAGCATATTGCAATCCATGACACGACAAATTTATGCCCATTTAAGTATAATTGAGTTTTTAATTGTCATAGAGAAAAACAGATAAGCACCATATATTTATTTATTTTTTTAATGCAACAAGCATGAATATTCATTTTTTCAGTCTATATCTCATTCAAATTCACTTAGTTCAGTAGTGTTGTTATCTAAATAAAAATAGAACTGTAAGGCTGTTTGACTAATTTTTCCTAATCTGGTGATCATTCCTGAGGGCTATTTCAATATTATCTACCATTCAGACCAGTTTCAAAAAGCCTCTGAAGCTACACAGAAGCAGAAAGAAATTGCAGATACTGTGTCCTTGGATAACTGGGTCATATCTGTCTGGGACTTGAACCTTTAAATAAAATAAAATAAAATAAAATAAAATAAAATAAAATAAAATAAAATAAAATAAAATAAAATAAAATAAATAAATAAAATAAAATAAATAAATAAAATAAATAAAATAAATAAAATAAATAAAATAAATAAAATAAATAAAATAAATAAAATAAAATAAAATAAAATAAAATAAAATAAAATAAAATCACTATTCAAGCAAATGTTGCTGAAGCAGTGCAATTGCAGTTTTGCCTGCTTATCTAATTATGGAATTAACTAATTCCAGGTACCATGATAGTCCAGTCCTAAACAAAATACGGACAAAACCTTCTAATATGGATGAGGATTACATGTGTCCTACTTGAAATGATACTACAAGACAGATTTTGTTTAGCTAGTCAGTTCCCTAGGGAAGCATTATACTTCCCTACACAGAATGAAACACCGATAATAAGTGTATAGGAACAGAGGAACTAAGAAGAGCTGATAGACATGGACTCCGCACTACAGTCCATTACCTCCTTTAGCCAGACAGCATTTAGGCACCTAACAGGATAAAGACAGTTTAATGGAAATTAGAGACAAATACATTTTCTTTAAAGCATGTGAAGCAGTTTTGGACACTTTCCTTGAAGTACTCAAGATAAATCAAACCTTCAGAGGAAGGCTTGTCATCAGTCCTCTCTTTCCAAACATACCCGATTATTCCCAGGTTGCTTTCTCCAGTAACATCTGGCCTCATGGTCTCAGTAAAAAATTGATATTACTCTTTTTTTTTTTTTTTTTAATATAAAGCTTAATTTTAGAGAAGTAAATTTTGTCTTAAGCAGAGGACCACTTTCTGTGCCTGAGTCAGTGTTTAAAGCCTGCTTGTCTTGACAGCTGTAAAACTGTACCTTAAAAAGATAACTTGCACCATAATTATTATTATTTCTGAGGTAACAGTAAATTACCTTCCATGTCTACTCTAGCAATCAAATAATGATGATAAAATGCCCTACCCCTCTTTATTTATATCAAAAAAAACTTCCATATCATTCTTCCTAACTGCTCCAAAATTCTTTGGTCCAGCACCAAGCATCTGATAGGATCACAGTGGAGGGTTCTTTTATGCTCACCCCCATCCACCAAATGCAAATCAGTTCTTGCACCAAGACCATGAGGCTAGAGAAACAAGTCTACAGGACCTGTTAAATGCTGTATCAGGCAGCAGATGGAGCCAGCACCTACCTACAAGCCTAACAGAAGAACATTAAAGCCCTACATTCACTTGTCTAAATTTGCCCAGTGAGTCAGGCTGGCAAAGTAGTTAAGAGTGCTTCCAGCATATGAATTTGGGCCTGAAAAGTCACCTGCTTCTCATCTCCCCAGACTTTCTGACTGGTGTAGTGACTCTCTGTACCTCAGCCCTGCTATTCTGGGCTTTACACTATTTCATGGCAACTCCAGGTCACTACTTCAGTGGATTTGTACGTTACCTGGGATGTTCTCTTTCAGATCCAAGGAAGATGTGAGCATCTAACAATAGGGCTGCACAGAGCAGTCTGCAAGGCTAGGGCACCCTATCTCCTTTCAAAGGTAGATGAATAATGGTGGTCTGTACATTTAAATCTCATTTTCACTTCCTCTTGCAATACACAAAAGTATGTTTTGCTGGGAATGGATTAGCTAAGTGGTTCAGGCTTGCTGACTGCAGTAGTGCCAGTTAAAGTTAAAGCACTTGCTTTAACAAGTGCCTGCACTCAGCGAAGGGCAGTGGGAGAAAGGAGCTCCCTCGCTCCTGACCGATCTGCACTTATTTAAGAAGAAGAGTATAATTTTACTATTCCTGCATTTTTCTCCATGCCTGTTACTCTACTGAGCATGTCATACCTTCTTTCATTTTATCAGTTTCAAAGGAAAATTTAACTAGTACACAGTAGTTAAGCAGACTTTATGGAAGATGAGCAGAAATGGTTGACCTTAGGGTAACTCAGACTAAGATTTTCTCTTCTCAGTTTCACATTCTGTAGGTAAAAGTAACATCTTTCTTTACAATGTTCTTCCAAAAATTCACTTCTTAGAGAGAAACTCAATAATGGAAAGACTGACTTTGGTTTCATATTTAAAAAAAAAAAAAAAAAATGGGACCTCTAGAGAAAGTCTAAAGAAGGGCATACAGGTAAACAAGCATTTCATTTTTTATCTTGAGTCATTAAAAGTAGTTATATTTCGTATACAAGAAAATAATTATCTCAGGAAGATGTATAGGATAAAAGATGTATACAAGGCAAAAATAATCTATACAAAAAGTGGTGCAAAAAAATAAAGTTTGTGTAATTACTCAGATTGTTTTTAAAATCCTACAAGTCTAGAACTTTTAGTCCTTCAAAATCAGAGAGAAGACAGACCAATATCCATCTTGTCACAGAACATATTCTCTCTGCAGTGGGATAGCCTGCAACTGTTGCCATTCTCGAACATATCACGAGACAGAGATAGGTCTCTCCTGAAAATCAGAATGGACCCTTACATAAAATCTTTGTGCTCTTCAGAAATGAATTGGACCTGCAGCCAAGCAACTTTCTCCCATCACTGTAAGCAAAGAATAACAATAATGGAACTGTGAAATACAAATATTTCAACACTAAGAAATCAGCTAAACAAAAATGTATTTTATTTCTGGACTACTCTGAACAGAATAACACGAGTAAACTCCTGTCTGTCCCTCCCAGACAGTTCACATCCATTTGTATCAGTCAGCATTACTGGCCCTTGACAAGAGAAAAACTGACTAATGAGACAAGCGTTGCATCTATACCAGAGTCAGATTTAGATCTGTACGGAAACTTGAGATGCAAAGAAATGCCAGAGCAGCTTTATCTCAATCCTTCATGTAACCTTTTATTTTCATTGGAAAGGCTGACCAGACTATATAGTTAAATAAAGTCTGGCATCAAACTTTATTTTCCAACCTCACATCTCCATTTTGAGGTAGACTGATATCCTACTTTTTCCTCACAGATAAACGGACTTTTTTTTTTTTTTTTTTAATTATTGTTTTTCCCAACAAGAACATATGCATAAAGGAAGAGAAAACAGCAACCATGTCTGAAAAGACTGGCCGTGAATCCAAACACAAAGACTGAAGAACCACATAACCAGCCCTGGTCATTTCAACTACTTTCTGAAATTTCAGTATGAAACAAAAACATGCTTAATCTTAACCAGTTTTGCAACAACATATAATAAAGTTTATAAGTATACATACATCTGCTGATCATGAGAAAAATGTGCTAAAAAGTCACAAGAACGGTAAATTAACCAGATCAAAGAGCTTATCTCCTGTTCACCCTTTTTCAAAACAGCTATTGGAACTCTGCAATGACTTCCATAGTTCAGCGTGTACAGAGTTTCTTGCTTAAATTCCAAGTCACTCCCACTACATATCCGTATAGTCCATATACAGTCCATAGGAAAAGAGACATTTTGCCTAGCAATGTATGGAAGACCTAAACATAACATTCGATAACATAAAAACAAGATCAAGATATCTCATGAAAACTGTAAGTATCAACCTAGAAGACAAAGTTGCCACCTATGTTGCTAACAGCTGCAGACCATGTGAAATGATTAAGAGTCCATTTTTGGTACAGATCTCTGAGACATTAAAACTATTGGTTCTTATGACTAAATAATCAAAATTTGAAACATTGTGACTTAAAAATTTCCAGAAAAAAATAAAAAAATAAACAAAATCTGAGAATGATCCAGTTAAGAGGCCTTTTAAAGACCTTTACTCTTTCAAGTATTTCCTGAGGCTCTAGTTTGAAAATTATAGGAAATCCACTTCTATTTTCAAATTATAGAAATAAGATGTGTAACATAATGCTTTGGAAAGGTAAATATGAAAAACGTCTAGTCTTCTTCTTCAGTTGGTGAAACAGGAAGGGAATCAAAAAACAACAACAAAAAACACTATGGCTTGTCAGGTTTTATTTTCTCTTCTTATAACATGGAAAAAAAAAAGTGCTTGTAGACTGTAAACCCCTGAAATAGCACCTCAGACTACATATCCTCTGCTCCTCTTCTTCAGACAAAGCATTTGCTGTAGCAGATAACAATAACCTGTTCACACTGATCTTGAAATGGGATCATTACCACCTCACATAAGACTAGTTTCTTATTATGAAACTTACTCATTAGATTTACAATTAGGTAAAATCCTAAATCCTTTACTCATCTTGTACCTCTTACTTCTGTGTCATCCAGTGAAAATTTAACTCTCTAGAAAGAAGTCATATCAATTTTTGGTATCACTATGCCACAATTTTTCCTCCTCCCTATCTTACTGATAGGAACTTTATTACTGCATTTTTAGTTACCATTTTAACTTAAATAATTTTCCCTTTTTTACATATTAAGATAAAGCAACACATAGGACAGACCAGAAGAAAATTGCAGCTGAACCTCAAATGAAAAATTTTATGTTAGGAGTTCATAAGCAAAGCAAGCATTGGACCTATCAAGAAAAACTTGAAATATGCATCAACTCACAAGTCCCTGGATAAAGAATATTGAAGAAAAAACAGTTTATTATTTATATATTTATTTATTAAAGTGAGTATTCACTTTAATCACACCTGTCACACCTCTGCTTAACATCACTAACACTCAAATGAAAAACAGAAAAATAAGTTCTGCTAAACATTAGTTCAGGAAACGAGAGACTGGCTGATCAATACAAGAAACTAACATAAAATTCAGACGTCTCAGACATCTTCAAGAAATAAGCTAGTTGGATGTTGATAAGATCCTTTAAAACATCTCTGCACAAATGGCACGCATGTACTAAGGGTGAAGCATTTACTGTTTTAAATACATTGACCAGATGTTAATATTTATGAGCTTTAATATTGCTCATAATAAATTGATTTGTTTTTTAAAAGAAGCCATCACATATTGTAATTAGATCATTAAATTCACTTGGACTAAAGAGAAACAAATTATAAAGAAAACATGCTTTTTTTTTTTTTCCTCCTTTCTACCTTCTATAAATATATATATATTTTTTAATATTTTTTTTTATTTCTCTTCCTTGCATGCACAATAGAGGACATGTTTAAGCATGCACAGCTACCTTACTCAAAAGGACATTAATGCTTAAGATCCCAAGAGCAGACATTTTCATAACTTAAATTCATTAAAATTAAAGGAGAAAGCTCAAACCACATTATATATTTTTTTTCAAATTGTTATTATATATTATGTAATTTCTGTTTTTTCTCAACTTTTTAACAAGAACAAAACAGTTTGTGCTTTAACATAATTTCCCCCTTGTTTTGAAAAGCTTTCCATGAGAAAACCCTCCCAAAATGGGTAATTCCTGGTCTGGTCCTTTTTGTCAGCTATATGTTTGAGAATCAGAGCTGCTTTCACTAAATAACGGAACAGCTGAATAAAAATTCTGCTCATTTAACATCAAATATTTTGAAATGCTAAGAGTAAAATTTAAGAAATTTTTCACATAGCAGCCACTGGCAAAGTCCACAATTATGATAAAAAATGTGAGTTTTTTTTTTTTTTTTTTTTTTTATCACAAGTCTTCATTCTAAAACAGATACAATTGTTTGAGAATTGCAATTACATTATCCCTTGGTGCTTCTTGATTTTACAGATTACTATGACAGTTAACAGTTAAGAGAGCACAACAATGTTTTCAGCTGTAAAATGCCCAGTATCCAACTTCTATTAACAGCATTGTGTACGAAGGTGAAGTTCAGCATTCCACATGGGAACTGAAAAACTGAAGTGTATCTTAACTACAGGAAATACAGCATATTCATTTTTATGTCTGAAGTCACAGAAGCTGTGACAATTTTGAAATCAATTAAGGATCTGTCACAAGGATCATTTCCTCAGATGACTCTGCAACCCTAGTTTCTGAAAAGTGGAATGGGTTCCTTGCCAGATAGATGTATCTGCAGATATGCTTAAACGTGTTCAGGCTCAGAAGCCACACGATGCATACCTCAGTGTGAAATAGCCTGGGTTTTAGATCATTATGAGCCCACTCTGCTTTCCCCTGCTCCTCCCCAAAATGCACTTTCACCAAGAATTTGTGTTAGGTAAGCTTATTATAGTTGCAGATGACTTCCAGATCTTTAAAAAGAAGATATATAACTTAACACAAATGAACTGCATTTCAGTCTTGATCAGATTGCAAGAATACAGTTTCATTGATTCTACACCCAGGCAAATTAAAATATATATTAAATACTTAGAGAAAAAACAAAATCTTAGTCTTGTATTTCAGCTCCACTTTACTCTTCTTTCTCCTTGAACAGAGACAAACAGGACTGTCCTGAAAACTCTTCAGTCAAGTTTAGAAACCATTAACTTAAGCTACAAGGTCATCAGGATAAGAACAAAATCAATAGGATTGTCCTTCTGGGCTCATTTCAGATATGGTTAGGAAGTCCCTACAGCACTTTCTTCTCCACACTGGTTCCTTTTTATTCAAATATTTACCTTGGTTGTAATTTAACCTATAGTTTGTTTTGTAAGGTGTCAGTGTTCTGGTTTTGTCTCTAGCACAATTTCTCACATCAAGGGGGACTGAACTGCTGTATGGCCTATACACATCACATCTAAATTGAGCTGAGGTAACCCACAGCTTGCTGAAGAGAATGAAAAACATGATCTTCACGCTAACAGAAGATAGTACTCGGATATTGAAGTTATTTATGACCACCATTATAAGCTGAAATGAAAGTCTATGTTAAATTTGATGTTATTCATTGAACATAGTAGCAGAAATAAAACTATCTTGAAACTCAACAGACAACAACTCCAGCATGAGGCAGGGACTGGACTCCATATGGCTGACCAGAGCCACCACAGCTCGCTTGCATCAGCTGCTAGTGGAAGAGCTCTCATCAGGCAACAAGGAGTATCAGCATAGTTACATGTATGTTTAGGTGTTGAACAGAAACTTCTAAGGCCCTTTGCAATTAGGTCTCTCTCCCACCAATCCTTCCACAAATAATGTGAGCATCAACTCATTTGTCTTGCAAGCAGATAATACCTTATGCCACCCCTTATCTTGGAAATTCCTGTCCAATGGCCACCCTGTTCATCATCATGAACTTCGTAAAGGATTATTTTAAACAAACTGTCATCTTGTAGTAGCTAAGTAGAAGAAGTAGCTAAGATAGCTAAGTAGCTAAGATAGTTTGGGAGAGAATTAATATTTAACCTATTTATATTGTACAGCTTTTGAAATAGCAACAGCGATACATTTCTGGGTTATATATCAGCTATTTTCTACATCAACTTGTTTATTTTGGCCTATAACCTTGTTCATTGCCTTTATCTGTAAACCCATGCTTCCCACGTCTGGTTGTGCAGTACCCTGCAGATCTGGAAATCAGCATCATCTTGGGCACTTTACCTTGGGGAGCCTACCACAACACCACCAATATGCACAGAGGGGACACATGCAAAAAATAAATATTTTCATCAGGATACTGAAGTTACTGTTGCAAACATAATAAAACAAAGCAAGAATTTTGGGGAAAAATGAGGAAGACTTAATAGATACAGTCAGGTGTAAAACTTTACATTATTTAACTCCAAGTTGTTATCTTTACCCTCAGGATTCTTCTAACCTTTTAAACGGGCATAGCCTGTAACAATGGAGTGCTTACTTAATTTAATCTCATTTACTTAAGTGCTTCTAAAAGAGTTACGAAAGTATGCTAAAAATGTATACTAATAAACTCCAGAAATTCAAATGAAACAAAGCATAATGCATATGAATGAATTCACATTTAACTTATATGGGAAAGTATATAGCATGATAAAAAAAAACAGTTGGTTTATCAACGAATAAACTGTTTTTCAACAGCAACAACTGCAATGGAAAAAAATAAAAATGGGTACTTGGATACCACTGAAATCATATTAAAAGACAATTTGTATTCAAAATTTATTTCATAATTACGGATTAAATTTAGCTATTTGTTCCAATTCAGTGACAGGCACATATTACACATGTGGCTGGAAAAATGACAAACCTATGATATGTAAAACTCTAAAGCTCAGAGTCATAAATATGGTGAAATAATGAAAATACCCTACCCATATTTATAACTCAAAAATGAATGATATTTAAGTAAATTAGTACTATACAGAACCTTTCAGCCACTCCCCTTTAGTTTACCTGGATTAATGTATTGTAGATTTGTTTATTTTAGGAATAAGAGCAAAGAAATTCTAAATGTTATAAAACTGATCAGCCACATATTCACTGACTACATAAATCTTACAGAGGTAACGAGTTAAATTTCAGTACCATAATCATAAAGCCTGAAAATGTTCATAAACAATATGAAATTTCCAAAATAACTGCACATCTAATATTGTGAGGATTTGCAGCCTTATGAATGTTCTTGATTCAAAAAAAAAAAAAAAAAGCAGTTAATCTAAGAAAGGTATACTTGTGAATATTATTTATGGAGAAAAGAGAATTACTAAGAAATATTCTAGGAAGTGTGCAGACACAATTTCTCACACAATGTAATTTTGGTGTATCTTACTGTATGTGCAATGATAAACAAAGCATGCAGCAGTGCAGACATAAGACTTGTTATTTCAACATGAAAAATTTAGCTCTGAAGTTCCATTCTTTCTTTTGAAATTATTCAACACTAAGATCGGGTACAACCACAAGTCTGTCACTAATAAAATTAGATAAAACTTTCTTTTTATCAGCTACATTTGAAATTTGAATGTTACTAAAGAAGAGAATATATTGATTGAATTTGAGTAGTACTGCCAATATGTTTAGACACAGTAATACAAGTTGAGGTTTATTAGGTGTTAAATATACAAACTTTTCTAGTTTACTGTAGAAACACAATCTACTTTATTTAATTAAGCAACTCTTACAGATTAAAATAGACAAAGTCTAGAAACACGTTAAAAGTAGTTCTCCATCAATTGTGTACAGTTTTGTAACATCAATACTGCTTTTTATAATTTTTGATGACAACACATTTCAATAAAATCACATTGGAAGTTTACTTAAAAATGAAAATAATCTACCAAAGTAATAAAAAAAAAGGAAAAAAAAAAAAGCTCACAAATAAAAGGATGTGGGTGATATCATCTGAATTCAAATAAAATTAAACAAATTCCAAGAAGTCTCCAATTATGACACATTGGACCTCAAATTTTCCACATGTAGCTCAGGATTTGCAAAAAAACAGCTGGAGTACTTGACTCATCTCACAGAATGCTCCTGACTGTTTGACCTTGCTGTAACATACCATCGGAGTGGTACTCCGTATCAGTGGTGAAGCTCCAGGGTACAAAAGGTTGCATTGGTTTTACTGCCTGAGTCACTGAAGAGAAACTTGTGTTTAATTACAAAGCTTCAAGACAGTTACTTAAAAACTTAAGCACATACTCAAGTGCTCTGTTGGACTGCAAACTCAACACCTTGCTGACACCAAAACGTATGCCATTTAGTTTAACCATTAAGCTGATATGCACAGGATGAAGTAGAATACAAGTTTGCCTTGAGTTTTCCTAGCTTTGCTAATTTTGCTTTGTATCAGCAATAGTGATATTTTAAAAAATAATAATAATACTGTTTTTTCCCTCAACAATAGCCCAAAGCTGAGTTTTCAGAGGAAAAAAAAAAAAAAGTAGTAACAAGAGCACTTCACATTAATAGATGAATAGAGGCTCACATTATTATGCAAGAAGCGCTGGTGGGTTTATTTTTTTATTTTTTTTAGCATAAATTGTAAGCCAACTTGCCCTGTGGTATCATTTTATTTTATTTTATTTTCTGATAAGATTATCATATTAGTCATTCCTGGGGTCTATCACAAATAAATGTAGCTAGTAATTGAAAAATCAGGACCTAATTCAGCCATGAACCATAATTTTGCATTATTACATAGGTTTCTGCCAATTTAATATTCATATACTAAGATAGTTTAATGTTTTCCACAGGTGTTTGAAGACAGTATGACCTGTCTAAAAGCAGAAGTTTCAAGATCCTCAACTCAATTCTTTGCACACTACCACCTTGAACAGGGAAATCAGGAACACATTTCTGGAATGGAAATTGTTTCAAGACTCCTACTGGATAAAGTAAGTGAGCCGCAGAAACCTTCCCTGAAGAGTGCTCAGTAGAAAGCAGCTTGGCAACATAAAACTTCACAAACCTTTCAAATCTCAGAGGATCAAATGCACAATTCTAGATTTGTGGCACAACGATCTGTAACTGCTTATGAGACATATTTTAGAAACTAATTAATAGTAGTAGTTGGTAAAATTTATTGTTTATTCTTGTGCAATAGCTAAACTGTGCACAATACTTTTCTATGACAAACACACTGTGATTCAGCTTGAGTTTCATGAAGTGCGACTTGATCGCAGCTACAACAGTACATTTCTTCACAGATCTAATTTTGTAAGTGATAATTCTCCTTTGATCGGTTGCTAAGTTGAGAAGATAATTGAAGGACAGAGAATATCTGAAATCAACTACATAGGACACGTTAAAAATACAAACAAGCTATGAAAACAAGAGCAACCCATCTTCTTTAACAAACTCAGTATAGCAGTATTCCCCATAAATGGACAACAAATGATCAATGCCCTCACATTAGGGGCAATACCACCATGGTGTGCTAATCATGAATATCCTTGCACAACCATTGACAGGCTAAGCTTAATGACATGCCAGAAAAAGAATGTGAGGAATAGACAGTAATACCTACTATGGATGCCAAATTAGCCTATCTAGCTTCTGTTTTCAACATCTGAAAAAGACAAAAGAAAAAAAAATCAAACTTTCTTTTTTTGAACTATGCAGTGTTGCTTCTATCTCTTGCTCTTGGAGAAGGAGAAAGGTCTTTATCTAATAAACTAAACAATGAAGGCAGTAACTGCCTTTACAAATACAGTTGAGAATCATCTCTGTCCTTTGGATCAATAATACACCCAAAAACTGCCAGTGAATATCCACTCCCTCCATTGAAGACATCTTCATTCACAAGGGATACTGTCTGGAAGGAGTTTTCCTAATGGCATATACAGATCTGAACTGTTCTCCTCCAAGATGCTGACAACCATGGCCATTTCATCATTCTCAACTGACAAAAATGAGAGTAAACACAGTAGTTGAAAAAAAAAAAAAAAAAAGAAAAAAAGAGCCATAAAGTTTACTGGGCTAAAAAATAACAAAAGGACAAAACCAACCAAGCAAACAACAACACAACTCAACCCCAGTGTCACAAGTACAAGACACAGATACTTAAACTTGTTATTCCTAAAGCCTGTGATTCCTCTTGCCAGGCACCCCAGAATACACCACTACATACATACCCCAATACATACACCACTATGTATTTAGTTCATAAAACCTTCCTTCCTTGCAGTTTCCTTCTGTTTGCAGAAAGGAAGAACTGCATGCAACATAAGGTGGACACAACTTGAAGTAATTCTGAGGGCATTCAGTATGACAGTGATAAGTGTATAATATAATAAATACAACATATTATAATTTTATGCACAGTTGTTTACCTAACATATTAACAACCCAAAGGTAAATAGCAAAAAATTCTAAAAAAGCAGACAAAACCAATTTTAGTCTTATTTATGGTTATAACACACAACTGAGAAAAATGATTATTCTGAGGTTACTCTAGAAAAGCATCAAGATTTGAGTTAGCTGAAAACCCAAACTATGGATTTCCAAATACTTCCAGATGTTTCTCCAGTAAGATTTTAGTAATTTATGTCAATGCCACAAAAAGCTTGCCATATTTTTGAACAGCTGTAATTAAAGCACTGCAATTACATTATGAAAGACATTTAAGTAATACATATCTCTCAGTGACTTGAACTAGTATGTCTTTTCCACTTTTGCTAGACGCTGTAGTCCTGAATTCCCAAGCATATTTCCTATGCTTAGATATAACAGGAAATAAATTGAAATGAGAGCCAAATAATTTATGCCCTCATTATGAATATGCACACCTCTGAACTAATTGCAATTCACTGAAGTCATCTATCATTGCTTAGATGACTAGCACAGTACTTCTCTGCCAGCCTCCATTTCGTAGTCTGGAATTAACTTCAGTTATTTTTGAACTCTACATGTGTGTATATTACACACAAGTATATATATGCCTATAAAAGTATAAATTGAAACACTGCTGTTTTAACCCATTGGACAAAAGACTAATAACCAAATCATTCTGAAAATCAAATCATGCTTTGAACAATGGCTTCAGTAATAGATTAGGTCATGCCTTTATCCTTGAAAGCCCAGTTATGAAGAAATACACTTCGAATCAATTCCACATGCCCATAAAACTGCATGCAGAACTTGATTTCTTATTTTTAAGTTCTGTAATACTGTACTCTGCTTATTTCCAATATCTCCTTGGGATATGTTCTTGCACTCAGGTATTTCCTTGAGTTACATTCACGTACTTTAAGTGTTTTTACTTTCAGAAATTACTCAGGACTTGCTTCCCTTTTCTGTTTTTTTCATTATTGAAATGTTTAAAAGCATTTCAGAAGTTTCCTGTGATACAATCTTTACCGACTCCTATAAAAATAGCACAGTTTTTCTTTATCCTTACCCTTTCCACACAACCTCAATCTCCTAATGTTTGAAAGAACCGTGTTCTTCTTCAAACTGTTTAGATCTTATTTTCTTTTGGTGTTTAAGATTTACTACCTGCGACATATTTTATTGCCTTATTTACTGGCTTCAGTGGCCCATTCTGGGAAAGTAGGCAGATCAGCTACATGCACCCCTAAAGACAACGATGTTAATGACTCCAGCTGATGTTTCTACTTTTCCAGCCAATGGAAATGTGAGCCCTGCTCCTGCAAGCAGCATGTTTCCTGAAGCACTGCCCCAGCTCACTCCAAGTGCTCACTACCTGGAGCAACGCCAAATATATACCCTGTCCTGTTTCACAAGACTGTAGAAGACTATACTCAGTCACCTAACAAAGAAAGAGAAGTCATTTATATTTTCCATGAGCAGGACTATTCAACATAAAACCAGGTGAGATGTCAGAAGGAAAAAAAAAAAAAGGCTTATTGTCTCCAAGAAAGTGGCTAAAGGCAAAGATAGTTCAGTAACATTAAAATAAAAATCTGAAAGAGTATTTCCATGAAGCCTTTCATTTAAGGATCCCCAAGTCATGTAAAGACATTAATTCACTTAGCCTTCTAACACATCATTTCTTTGTTCACATACCAATGAAAAAAAATCAATATGCAAGCCTTTGCTCACAAATCTGACATGCATAAAACCAAGAAAAAAAGATTAAAAAAATGTATGTTTTGGAAATGGTTCAGTTGCACACATTGTAAAACACCCTAACAATGCTAAATTTCCTTTGTCCAGCAGTATAAAACTGGCCATTGAATCATCAATGAATAAACAACAGAAATGAAAATTCATGCAACAAATACCTGTGACTAAGAAATTTGATTCTTCTCTTAAGCAATGAGAAAGAGGTGACAAAACTGAGGGAAACTATCCTGCTACTAGCTCCTTCCAATTACTGTGGCTTCCCAGACAGACTGTGTAGACCTATCAGCAGTCACTCCAACTTTCTTGATACTCTTGTAGATACTTACATTCTAAGACATATGGACAAAATATTTAACACCATCCCAACATCTCATGGTCAAAAAGCACTTTAACAGCATTTGACAGATGAAAAGAATGAACAGACAGTGTACAAGGACACTGATTGCAATGATCAGCTTACAGACATGTTTTAAAAACCCTTAAAATATATGCAATTTTATGTTTATGTTTCAACTGAAGTACAGAAATCTAAGATTCAGGAAGCATAAAATTTGGACTCTGTGCATTTATCGCTGAGGAACTGGAATCAAGATGCTGAAAGCCTGGGCATGAGCAACATAGCCCAGACACCACAACCCAAGACAGGGAGTTAGAAGATCTCTGATTTCTTCCTCTTACATTCTTCATGGCAAGAAAATCACTTGACTTTAGCAGAGTGATCGTTTTTAGATTTATTTTTTCTCCTACTTGATATAGTATCTTCATGCATTATATTTCAAAGTAGATTTTAAAGTTTGGGGGATAAAAGTCTTTCCCATAATTTTGTACAAGTCTAGCATAACAAAACTGTTTATTTTAAGACATGCTTGCAATATAAATAACCATTCACTTGATTCTTATGGCATAAAAGACAACAAGCTCTGAGTAAAATGCATCTCATAATGATGATCATGACTGGTCCTATGCCAAGACAATCCTGAACACATTTTAAGAAATAAGAATATCTCAAAGAAGTATAAAATCTTTTTTCAAGTGTTTTTGTTGTTGTTGTTATTTTCGCCACAAGGCTATATGAAGAATTATATATATTTTTTTCCATCTTGAAATCAAGATATACAGTACCTCCATATGTAAGATTCCCTTAATGGACATTCACTCGCAGGTATTTTGCGTTATAATTTATAATATCTGTTCTGGTTGGTTTTGTTTTGTTTCATTTTTAAAGGCATTTTATTAAGCCTCCATGCTCCACATCCTCACCAATTCTTATTACCATTTTGATACCCTATGGTGAAGCTGACAAGAAGCACTGTTGATGTGACAACCAGAAGCACAGAAATCTAGCAAGAAATTACTATGCAAATGTGTCTGGGAGAAGATAACATTAATAAATATTTGCTGACGGGCCTTTTGCTGTAGTAGGTGGCACATTTATAATGAAAACTTAACAATATTTTAAACCAAAGACCAGAAACCTCAGATGTACTTCTGGCTGATGGATGACAAAGAGGAAAAACACTTCCGTGTGTTGTCATTTTAGAGAAAGCAAGCCAATCTCACTACCTGAGATGAAAATATTTTCTTTCCAACTTCTCACATTCTATAGTTTATTTTATTTATTATTATTATTATTATTATTTTGTAAATAAAACAAGTCTTTTTGTTCAGCTGTTACTATCAACTTCCAAAACTGTGTATTTCAAAATACTCAGATAATCTCAGAGATGAAACATGGAAGCTTAACAGGTAAAATTAGGTCATTATCTTTGCCATTAAAAATAATAACAATAATAATAATAAAAAAAAGTAAGTAGCTATTTACAAAAAGTTTTATACATGCTAAACTTGAGTTAATTCTACAGCTAAAGGAATGTACATCACAGGAAAACATTCCACATTTTGACTTCACTGTAGAGAAAAAACAGTTCTAAAATTTGACACAAAATAAAATATAAGAGAAGAGGAGGAGATACTAGCAAGTGATCACAAAAAGAAAACATTTAGTTCTCAGTTTAGACTATAAAAGCATAAGAAGATGTTTCAGAAAAAAACTGGCCTTGGGTAACTACTTAACCACAGCAGGGGGAACCAGAGGGAGTGCTCCTATGGCAGGAAAAAAGGAAGCAATTCAGAAGTGACCAATTTTTGCCAGTCAATGACATGCAGAAGAGAGAACTCTGCTTCTATTTTAGTTTGAGTGGCTCCACACTAGAAAATGCTATAAAGCAACTTCCTTTTTTTTTTTTTTTAAAAAAAAAAAAAAAAAAAAAAAAAACAACCACTACTAACTGTGATTTTTTTCTTTTAAAACAACAAATTGCAACATCGTTTTGGATCCATTCATGGCCTGTAGTCTCAAAATCCTTCCACCCTGAATGAATAGAGGAACACATATGGATCAGGGGTCATCCTGACACCAAAGCATGGGCTTAGATAAACAGCAGCTTATTACATTAAAAGGTGAAGTTTGCAAGCAATACAGAATTCACAGAAATAAATTCCTAGCAATGTTTAAATTTACAGAGCTTTTTCACTTCTACGTCTGTGGGAGAAAATTTAGTAACAGAAAAAGGCCATATTCCGTCAGCAGGCCCTTTGGAGTCAAAAATCCTGAACAACAATTTGTAAGGTACAGAGAGATTAGCATTACACATTACAGTCACAGGCTTAAGAGTAAGCCTGTTAACGGGGACATGTTGTCCAGGCAGTTTTTTGCAATTAAACTGTAAGCACTACTTTAAGTAAAACGGGAAGGAATTAGTCATCCAAATAAATTAGTATGCTTACGCTGTGCCTCCACTCCTCCCACAAACTACAGAAAGAAAGCTTTGTAGATGGATGGATGCGGGTGCTGTGGACACACTTCAAACAAGTTGAAGACATCCCAAGGATAATAGTCTGAATATCACATGGCATGGTATTGTTCCTAAACAGTACAGATGAAACAGGAAAAGACAAAACATAACAGGCCAGGTACTAGTACTGGTGTACTGAAAAAGACAGACTCTATGAAGCTGTTTACATGGTTGGATTGTGGATATTCTTGGTTTCAAAACTTCAGGTAAAAATATATGCAAAACTTCTGTCAGGTGAATCACATGCTGTGTCTTTACAAACTGCCTAGGAAATAGGCAGAAGATTCTGTACTCCCTATTTTCTGTGTCTTTACTGAAGATATGCTTTAGATAAAAGTCTCTTAAATTAATACTGATAAAATTATGTGAAATATTAAATGTGATATAATGGAAATCCAACTAAAACTAAAATCCCTTTTTTGATATTAAGCTTCATGTGTCTGGAAAAAAAAAAAAAAAAACACAAAGATGAAACGATGGTTAGCATAAGTTTAGGTGACAAAAGTCACTGCATAATCATGCATAAACACCATCCTAGGTGGTATCAAGAAATGGTCGCACAACTGCTTCATAGCTGTCATTCCCTATTTAACATACAGGGCTAGAATGGAGGCTAACCTCTACAGAAGAGCAAAATAGACTGGGTATACCACAGGTGGGGGATTCAACCTGGAAAACAACTGTCCTTTCACAAGTGCTCTCTGAGAAAAGCTTGAGCCTGCCAGCTGAAAATTAACTGCAGGAGAGGAAAGAATAGCAGAAGTCCAGAAAAATCTTACGAAAAACTGGTAACATGCCACTAACTTGATACTAAGAAAAAGAGTTTTATGCACACAGTTCCGACTGAAAGAATATTTTGGGTAAGAGTACAATGTGAAGACTTCAAAAATCAGGACCCACCATCCCGCTATTGTGGAGGCAAAACTGTCATTTTGATTCACTGGAGAGTACCTGAGACCACAGATGAAAACCATCTTATTAAAAAAAAAAAAAAAGGTAATAGATACTCTTTCCAGATGTTGCATGATTTGTAATTGTATACTTAATATAAACAGTGCTGGACTTTAAATCAAGCGACCTGGGCATTTTAAAAGGAGAATGTATCTAATACGCGATTTAATAGTAGGGAAGAAAAGGCACTTCACAGCTTATAATTAGAAAATTTGAATTAGAATTAAAATTAAATTCTCAGCTACAAGGGTAAAGGATTCTTTAAACAATTTAGCAGTGTAACAGATAAATTCATCAAGTCCTGAAGTCCTCAAGTTATTTAGAGACACATTCAAGTTCAATACGTTCTACTTCAGTTGCAGAGTTATTGGACTTAACACCAAGCATTCACATACCAGGGAAACAATTTCTTCTATTGAAGAAATTAATGTTTGCGATTGTTTTGTCTGTTACTGTACGAGAGGTATGCCTAGGTGATTTCTTTAGTCCTCAAAATCTTCCAGCCCCATTACGCATTTGATTCTGATTTTGCTTATACCAGAAGAACCAGGCTAGACCGTACATGGGATACAAATTCTTTGACTTCCAAATATCTTTGTAACAAGCTCGCTTTGGTCTGTGTAACAGGAATCTTTTCCTCATCATTCTCAGTTAATTGGTATACGTCCCTTCAGACTTCGCTTGGCTCTGGCAGAAAATTGCTCCACAAGCTTTCAGCAACAAGGACAAAAAAAGATTGTCCTGTTTCTTGAAGACAGTGATTCTACAAATGGTACTGTGTGTCTGCACTGTTACTTGGTTTTGCTCCGATACCTGAAACTTGAGTTTGCAAAACAATTTCTACTGACCCCAGAACTCTATTAAAGGTAGGTAATAAACAATGTGTTCATGCAAATGGTCTAGAAAACAACATAGTGAGGTAAAGAGATTTCAGTTTCAGGATAGGTAGCATATTTCCAATAGGACATTAGTTTCTTGCAGATTATCACCACTCACCAAGTTGCTATTTTGATATATTTTATGATGCATCATTTCTAGCTACATTTTGTGACCATTCAAGATAAAAATTGCTATTTTTTCACCCATGTTCCACACATGCTCTCTGTCTTATACATAGGCACCTCGCCCAGTCTTTCCAAACCCCTGACATTTTTCCAGCAGCGTGTCTTTGCCACAGAGAGATCAGCACTGAATAAATGAGGCATATCCTCTTTCAGAGGGGCTGAATCAGTTCCCTTCCGCACAGTACACAGCTGTCAGTCGTGAGAATGAAAACCCCTGGTGCAGGAGGGATCAGGCTTAGAGCAGTCGAACAGGCTGCTAATCAGCAACCAGCAGAAAGAACACTCTCCTGCTGCTCTCCACTCTGTAGTTATTCAATTAATTCATGACAATTCTTGTGATTTGCATTTTTATCTTAGTATATTTAAAACAGTTAAAGTAACTTTGATGCATTGCATCAACATTGCAAAAGGAAGACTTGAAGCAACCCGGGTAATGTGCTCACTATCAATGTAACCCCAGGTTTTCAAACGGGGAGAGTAGTAGAAGTACAAATACTAGAATTGAAATCTATTTGCACAGTTTATCCACTTCAAGTCTGGAAAATCATAACATAACTGAAGCAAAACAACAACACCAACAACAAAAACAAACAAAAAATGACTGTAGTTAGTCTAAGACAGGTTATGGAATGATAGATGTATGCATTCTGTTAGGTATTTATGCAAAAGAGATGAATATTATGATCATAAACACGGCTTGTCTTTGCCAGAGTAGATAGGCCAGTGCAATTAAGTGCAAAAGACAGGATCATTATCTACTAAAACCTGCTCTTTCCTTTTGCCATTGGAGTCTCGACATGAAATGTGAGTGAAATCTATAATTTTAGCTTCATATAGGTCCATGAATTTCACAGTGATGCTTAGTTTTCAATAAATTATGAGTCGTTCAAATGTATTTCCTGTATATAAAAGACCACCACCTAGAAAAACCTATACTAACAATCAGAGAACTCCACAAAGCTTCTCTCTGAAAGTATACAATTTTTCAGTGAAGGTGGCTTGAAGTTCTACTTGAAACAATAATAATAAAAGTTAAATCATCTGACAAAATTATTATTTAGTAAGCTATTCTTAACCTTTTGAATATTGTTCTATTTAAAAACATACCTATTAGGCACAAAATGGACTTCTAAAGAAAACAGATCAATTTGGTACATTAAATTGCATTTCATAACACAGATAAGAATGTGAAGTACATCATATTTATTCAAATACTAGTCTTTTGCTGTACAAATATAAATCAATACAAAATACTTAAAATCAAAACACTTGTTTTTCTTTAAAATTATTTTTCTGTTAAGTTGTACACTTCCTTAAAACAAATTTTAACTTTCTCTACAAAGAAGTTTCCCAGATTTCTTAAAAATATATTTTTAAATCTAACCAAAACAAAAAAATACACTGCAAAATTCATGTTTTCCAGCCATTTGCCTAGTCAGCTGTGATCAACTTCATTTCTAGCTTACAAACACAGTGAATGGAGACAAAACTTGAGAATGCTTAGCATCCCTCACCTCATGGGGTAGAATGCTGCACTGCTGCACCCCTCACATTAGCTTCACTTTCTGCAGACAGAAAGATGAGAGACCAGATCAAGCTAGCAGCCAGGAAGTGAAGAAAAAAACAAACAAAACAACAGTGCGTATCTCTTTAGTATTTCTTTACACCTATCCCCCCAAATACCATGTTACTTTGCATCTTGATATCATGTAAAAATTCAAAGGTGGAATTATATGTGACCAGAAGCTGTATTTTCTTCTGACCTAATTCAAACTCCTATTCATGAAAAATACCCAACATTCTGTGAACACTAACATAAATTTATAATGTTAAATGCAAGAATAATCACCACTAATGTCTCAGGTAAAGCATGAGTGGGAGTGTAGGTGGCTTTAGAAGTTTGGAGCACCCTGACTCAAGCGGAGCTGCTGTTTCATTTCATGCATCAGGATGCAGCAAAGCCTTCTGCTCTCACAAGTGTCTTCTTATTTTAATTTACTTCTTAACTGCTACATTATAAGGAAAAGCTCTACTCTAAATTTCTCCCTCTTCACCACCATGCACATTAACGTCTTTCCAACAAGTGAGCATAAGTATCAAAAACATGAGGAGCCACGTGTTCAGATTGCAGAGCACAAGAGCACAGAAAGCCCTACTGTTTATAATCCATTCTTGCCATAGTTCATTCGGTCCCTTCTCAGAAGACTCTCATAAACTTGGACCTGATCATTGAATATTTCTGTGAACATTGATACATTCATACATTAACTGTATGAAGTTCAACAAGGCCAAGTGCCAGGTCCTGCACCTGGGGTGCAACAACCCCAAGCAGAGCTACAGGCTGGGAGATGAGTGGTTGGAAAGCTGCCTGGCGGAGAAGGACCTGGGAGTATTGGTGGATAGTTGGCTGAATATGAGCCAGCAGTGTGCTCAGGTGGCCAAGAAGGCCAACAGCATCCTGGCTTGCATAAGAAGCAGTGTGGCCCACAGGGCTAGGGAAGTGATCGTCCCCCTGTACTCGGCTCTGGTGAGGCCGCACCTCGAGTACTGTGTTCAGTTTTGGGCCCCTGGCTACAAGAAGGACATGGAGGTGCTCGAGCGAGTCCAGAGAAGGGCGACGAAGCTGGTGAGGGGTCTGGAAAACAAGTCTGACAAGGAGTGGCTGAGGGAGCTGAGTTAGTTCAGCCTGGAGAAAAGGAGGCTCAGGGGCGACCTTATCGCTCTTTATAAGTACATTAAATGAGGCTGTAGAGAGGTGGGGGTTGGTCTGTTCTCCCACGTGCCTGGAGACAGGACAAGGGGGAATGGGCTAAAGTTGCACCAGGGGTGTTTTAGGTTGGATATTAGGAAGAACTTCTTACCAAGAGGGTTGTTAGGCATTGGAATGATCTGCCCAGGGAAGTGGTGGAGCCACCATCCCTGGAGGTCTTTAAAAGACACTTAAATGTTGAACTTAGCGATATGGTTTAGTGGAGGACTTGTTAGTGTTAGGTCAGAGGTTGGACTTGATGATCTTGAGGTCTTTTCCAACCTAGACAATTCTGTGTGATTCTGTGATCACAATAGTTTTGAGTAAAATCTGATCAAACCATTTGTAAAATTCTTCTGAATTGATACCTGTTTATAAACTAGAAAACACAATCATATAATAAATCACTTAAGAAATTATATCAATTTAAAGGTTTTTTAATAATTACCTAATAGTTTGAATACATACTTTCAAACTAATTGTTCTCCAAGTTAATTTTTACTCATTTTATCACTTCACTTCTTTGCCAGTGGGTATCTTGATACACTTGAGAGCAACAGGATGTTTCTGCCTCAACTGAGTAACCACTAATGAATAATATGAAAAATCCTAAATCCCAAACACTGCCAATTTGCAACAAAAATCTTGTAGACTTCGGGAATTTATAAAGCATTTAGATAAATAACTGTTACGCAAATAGTCCTGGGTGAATATTCTCTTACAAAGCATAACTAGCTAACAGACCATTCATTAGTAGTTGCTAAATTATTACTTCTTTGATTTGGATTTTAAACTTCATTGATTATCCAATTCAGAAACATTACCCACAGAATGATTCCAACAGCACAGATACCATGCTGTAATAATGGTTTCAGTGTAGAAGTCTGCTATGTAATTAAGAGAACAATATCAACTGAAATCTTTTTTTTTCCCCAACAAAAGTAATCTGAAGGAATCTCTAAAAGAAAGTCTTCTCACTTGTTTGTCTTGAGGAAGAAAGAAAGAAATTTCTTCCCCGGAAAGAGAAATGCTTGATAGAGAAGATAAATTATTAAAATGAACAAATCCTAGCATATGTTAAACAGAATGAAAAAGGGACTACAATATTTTTGCTTGTTTCTGCCAAATCATAACTTGTTTCCATCAATAGTTCTGAACGAAAAATCTGGTATTACAAACTTCTGGTGCTCAAGCTTTGGCTTTTCGGAAAGTCTGCACCCTGCTCACCAGCTAGAGTGACTGAAAAGCTTGAACGTTTCAGAAGTAAACTGGGTACGTAGGTGCCCAGTTTACTTTTTTTTTTTTTTTTTTTTTCCTTAAAGAAATTGCTACAATGCTCATCCAATATTCATCCAATATAGGATGAATATTTACTATTCAGGACCTTACCAGAGACGTATCAGGCTTCAGTGGTACCACTAACAAAGCTGGCCACAATACACTAATTGCAATTCCTAACAATAAACTTCAGTAACTTCAGTGCTTTCCAACTAGTCTGCTTTTTCTTGATGAAGTGATTTCTATGACTCTTTATCCAGATGTGCCACTCTAAAGCCTAGAAATCTTCCTCACCTCTTTATTTTCTCCATGGTCTATTTAAGCATTTTCTGCTGATTAAAAAAAATAAAAATAAAAAAATAAAAAATGCTGCCTTTTCTACTCAGTCCCAGAAATATGATTTAATTCTACATATTATGAAACAAAATGTTTCAGTGTATCATCATTGGGAACACTCTACACTGAGTGAGAAGAGACTGCACATATGTGAAAATTTAGAATCCAGTTTGAACAAAATGAAAACAATTTTTAGAACAACCTTCATTGATTTCTACCCTTGCCTTCCTCTCTGTTTCCCCTCGTATGAAATATCCTAAATAAAGGAAATGGAGGCCCCTGGGTAGAAGTCACAAGCTTCCATATGATAAGTTCTGACTTCTGAATCATGTTCTTACAGAATGCTTGACGAAAGCAGAGGAGAAACAACAGTAATGTTGTCTTGTATTAAATCCCACTATAGAGAACTACATAAACTAAATTTTATGTATAAATAAAATAAATAAATAAATAAAAATATAAATTTATTTATAAATAAATAAAAATGAAGGCAGGGAAGAGCTCCTGGGTAGGTTCTTGGCTCAAGAACAGGTTCTAGCCAGTACACTAGGGACTTGTCTTATGTCTCTTCCTCTAACTCAGTAAGAGTATAAATATCACCCAACTGAACAGCTCTACCACACCAGAAGAAAAAAAAACAAAACAAAACAACAAACAAACAAACAAAACAAACAAAAACAAACAAACAAAAACACAAACACAAAACAAAACAACAACAAAAAAAAACCACAACCAACACCCACAGACAAGAACAGCTCAGAATTCCCTGGATCTGTAAACACCTTTTAACCACCAGTCTCTCAAGAGCAGTTCAAGCTCACACATATTGAGCCAAACATAGATTTCATATACTGTCCAAAGCAACTGCAGAAATGAGCAAGTGGTATCACCAAATGCATCATGCCAAGAATTCTTATCTAGCCAGAAGTCTGACATTCTCACATTGCTTAGCAAGAAAAGTTTACCCACCAATATGCTTTCAGTCATATCTTTTCACTCACCTACCTCCTAAAACACACTGTATGGATCTGAAAAATCTCAGTCCTTAATTTGAAGAAAATATATTTCTCTATTCAGAGATAAAAACAATCTCCTCCTCCCTTCAATCCCCCTCCCCCTCCAAAAAAAAAAAAAACCAACAAAAAAAAACCACCACCTTTATCATCCCCTCTGAACATCTGCACTGATCATTCGCTGTCAAAAACTTTCCTTGGGGTAGGTCCAAGACCTACCCAAAGCTAAGGAATTTTGCCTTTTATCTGTCCCAACTGCTGGTATCAATACAAAACCACCCTTCTTAGACCCTTACAGGTCAAAAAGTACCCTGCTTTCCTCACTTCAGAAAAGAAAACAAAATCCTTACAGGAACAAAAGACATACATGAAAGGAAAGTTATTCAGTTCATTTTCCCATGAAAGACATGTTATGAGCACTGCCCAGAATCCAGCAGCTCAGAAAGCATGTGAAAAAAGCACACAGTTTCTTGGCTGAACATTCTGGATGAGACCTCCAGAACATCTCAACTCCCACCTGGCTCCCCAGCCTATCGGCAGCGAACAACATGCATAAACTCCAGCTTCAGCAGTAGGCTTCAACAGGGCTGACACAGTGAGCTACAGTTCTCAGTTTACTCTTCTCCTCTGGCCGGCATCATTGATGACCTTCACTAAAAAAAGGCAAACTCAAGATTTCCACAATGTGCTTGCCTAGTTTCAAGTCCCAAAGTCAAGTCAACAACATGGTATTGCTTACAACTCCAAACCACTTCCCCAGTCATTTTGACAGTATCCTCTCCTCCTTCAGTTTCCTTGTAAGTAAAATTGCAGTAGTGAAGCTGCTATCCCCTAAACTGTCTCAAACTGTAAAGGATCCCATACATTAACATTCATGTCTTCCAAAGGAGAAGAAATTGAAGCTATGGTGCCATGAGAAAATTGGCAATCTGATACAGAAATGCTCCCTTTAAGCAGTAGGGCACCCTACCAAGAAGTTAAGTAGCTTCGTCCAGTGTAACCAGCACTCTGGATCTCACTTCTCTCATTACTTACCAATGTGAAACGTCAGGAGAGGAAACGTGCACCAATAAAGGCACTTGGAAGAGGATGCAAGATCTCTGAAGCTAAAAGCACCTTACATGCAACAAAGTCTTGGAACAGAACTAGCCAGCTTGAAATGTGACAAGCATATATTTATAGTGAAAAAATGTATGGATAAAAGAATTCCACAAAGAATAAAAGGACAAGGAAAGGCATTCTAGCTGAAGTACTTAAATAAAACAAGTTTTATATGTCATGGTAGTGACATGTCACACATCGTTTTCCAAATGTTCATAACAATATTTGATGCCTCTAACCTCGAAACACGTGCTAGAGAATAGCAAGCAAATTTATTCAAAGGTCCTAAAATGACAGCAACCATATTTTTTAAAGCTGTATATAAAAGAAACTGTCAGTCTGCCTCTATTTCATGACTGCAGGATGCTCCAAGTCAACACGGCTTTGAGAAAGGAGGAGCTCTGTTGAGCTGATACTCTGCTGCACCTTCCAAGTGACTTCTGCAAAGAGAAGTAGTCTCCATAGTTTCCACTTTTCTTCTTTCTCCATGATGATGGAAGGATCAAAAACTGCTACACCCATTTAAATTCACTTTTTATCAGGTACAGCTTCCAGCTCCTCCTTTCCCAGAAAGGTGTATCAGTAAGTGATAAGAATCTTTCCTCAGCACTTAGAGAAGAAGTCTACCACTTCTAGAGCCCACGGGACCTTCCATACAAAGTGCAGTCAGATTTTACCCAGGGTCAACAAATTGGCAGAAAAGTAAATATTGTATCATAAAAAAATGCTCATTACAGGATCAAAGTACAGGAAATCAAAATTATGTAAATCCATATAAAAGCAGCGCAGTCTAAAGTTACCTAATATACAGCAGAGATTAATGTAAACTGGACAAAGCAACCCAAGTGAAGTCTAACATTGTATAATGTTAATCACCTTAATCTTTTACTGTGGGTAGCTGCTATTGAGGGGATAGTCTGTAATCTCACAGGGTTAGACTCTCCCGAGAATGGAATATGGCTAAAAATATTACCTCATCAGTTTACAAATTACATGTATTAAGGAACATTTTTTAAAAGTGTTTACTAACAACTTCTTGAGACTCCTACAAGTTTCCAAACAAACTAACATGTTCTACACATGCATTGTAAAAAAAAAAAAAAAAAAAAAAAGTCTCTCCTGAATGTTTAGGGTGTTTCATACACTTTTGACAACTGTATTTTGTCCCTGATCACTGAATAAGCACACAGAGCAAAACAACACTGAGGGATAATAAATTTTCCATATCATGAAAAAGTTTATTGCAAAATGATTAAAAACCACTGTATGAAGTGTAAGAAGGTGACAATTTAATATCTTTATGTCACAGTTGACAAGCATATGCTTAGGAATGTTATCTATAAAACTATAAAGTCCAAAATGCTAACAGGAACGTGAGTAGTTTAGGTCACTGGGGACAGTTACCCTTTATTAAAGTCTCTCTAGATCTCCATCACGACCCACTTTTGTTGGTTTTTGTTTTGTCTTTTTTTTTTTTTTAGAGGGCAGGGGAGTTTTAGAGTGTGGGGTAGTTTTAAATTTTCTTAATCTCCAAAGAACACCTTAGCACGAGCTATCAGCTTTGACAGAACACCAAAATTCTGGCAGTGAACCATAAATTGACCATTACCATAAAAAGAACTGCTAAATGAGAAACCATGTGCTCAGTATAAAACTAATTTCATGCTTTCAAAAGCACACAGTGGCTTCTAGCAAGATAGTGGCCCTGGGACTTGCAAAGACAGATTGGCTAATACAAATGGTGTGTGCTCCTGATGCAGTCTGCTTAGCCAAGCTTTACATGTACTGGCAGTAAATGGAAATTCTCGAATCTTCTGTCAAACAAATACACACTTATCTATAACTTTAGAGCTGAAAGCTATAAAACAGCTGCCTCATAAATATATTTAGCAGGAAAATGCATGAGCTGTCCTAGTTCCTCAAAAAAAAAAAAAAAAAAAAAAAAAAAAGAAAACCAAAAAACACAGCAGTCTTTACACAGTAAGCATAGACATTTTTAGCAAGGAAAAAAATATTTTTTAGCATCTTTAGCACCCTACTTTTATTAGAATAATTACTATCAGCAGATGTGAATATAATCATAGCTGGTCTCACGACAAACTAAAAACATTAACAGAACAATACTGCTTAACAAGAAACTGAGTTTAATAATTCTGTGTGTTCTACAGATGAAATTTTAAAAAAAATATATTTAAACAGGTATAAAGTCCATTTAGGTTTTGATAATGCTTCTTTAAAACTTAAAAGATTTACTACTAGAACTTCACAGGCTACCTTTAGCACACTATCTGTTCCCTTAAATAAAACTTACTGCACTAAATCTCAAATTTAACCGGTTAGGGAGAAGTGACAGTAATTTTATACCCTTCTCAAAGCAAGCTGTCAGTGAATGAATTATTGGAAGCTATCCTGGGCACGACAAGTCATAACTTTTAATATTAACAGTGACAGACATATACAACACTTCGAATCCAGTATACAATTTATTTCCTTCTTCACTTCCATAGTTTATCTGGGAGAATTCAGCAGCTCTTATGCTTTACATATCATTATAACTATAATTTGATATTTAACAAGCCAGAAAGCAAGCTCTTGTAACAGGCAGTTAGTCACACTGTTAATTAGCTTCTTTCTGTAACAATAATACAGCATCACTGACGTGTTCCAAACACATTTAAAATGCATAGGAAGTCACCTACTGGAAAGATGCCCTCTGCAAACAGCAAGCAAGGAAAGGGAGCTTGCCACATATTTAGAGTTACTTTGAATACTGAAATAAGAAGAGAACTAAACTATGCATTGTATATTTTGCCATTTTTCTTATCCTTTCCATTGGAGTAACTAAAATACAAATGACATGCACACAGAAATACTGCCAAACATGTAATCATCCACTACTAATATCACATCACAAAGCAATTCAGTGAAGTTTAATAATAAAAATCATGCTCACCTCTACTGGGAAGTCCACTCCACATTATGGCAATACTATTTAACCAGCTCAAATAGCAACCAAGTTACGTAAACAGAACTTCCAATATGTGACCAATATGATCTACAGTGCTACAGAGCCTTTGCTCCAGCTCTGCTCCTCTGTGACAGTGCACCGGTACACCAGTGCTGCTCCAAACCTTCCCAGATGCTGGCTTATTGCATTGCTCATTGAAAATCCTTCACACGCTGGCAACATTTTAGGGAAGGACAAGCACACTCTGAGTCATTTTGTAAAGAAAGCAAAGCAATTTCAGTTCTGTATCTTCATGCGTACAGAAACACAGAGCACTGTCAAAGTAGAAGTCTGAGGTGAATTTATGCTGAGAAACAGGCAACCTAAGCCGTCATTATCAATGCATGAAATCAGCTAGTGATCAAATTCAAATAAACCATAAAAAAAGGCATGATTATGAAAGGCTCTACAGATTCAGCTCCGAACCATACAGAAAGCAGAATCATCTATCTAGCCTGTGTAAATGTTAAAAATAGCTCTGTCTTTTCTACAATGAACACGAGACAGAGGAGAAGCAGTAGCCTGTATTGTGGTGAGCTTCATTACTGGGAAAAAATCTAGCAGTAAAAATTAATGATTCCTTACAGCTTCTGTAAGTAAGATTAATTTACAATTACACAGATGAACAAATAAGTACTTTTTAACCATGTAACTGACAAAGTCTATTAGCAAATATCATATTTGTTTATATCTAAGGAGAAGCACATATACCTAGATGAAGAATTTTAGAATACCGACCCATCCATACAATCCGGCAGATCAAGTATTTGTACAAACAATTCAGCAACTAAAAGCATTACATGAACATTGCCTTTGCTTTTGAAAAACAACAATATTTTTTAATTACTTACTATGAAAAATCTCCATGGCTTATTAAATTAATGTTCTTCCTACTCCCACAGAGCCCTCCCAGAGTGTAAATCCTTGTCTTTTCAGGTAGTTCATGCATTTTCTTTCCCAAAAAAGGTAAGAGGGCATGTGCCACTGTACACGCTCCCACCCACAAAGATTTTAAATGCACACTGTAATAAGAATCAGATGTAACCATGAAGAGGTTAAGTTTACAAAGAAATAGAAAGACACGGGAGTTTTTATTACAATACCTGTATAGTTATCCAAATATACTACTGTGTCATGAGACAACTATGAGAGAAATTTTGGCAGGACCTGTTCCCAGATTGAGATACTTACCGTACAGAGTATCTGATTTACTTTTCCAAGATAAAAACAGTAAAAAATATATATTAATTAAAAAATACACACACACCTCTGACTTCATTTTATTGTTTCAGTCATGCTTGTATAAAATCACTGTTGGATATACACACTGAACAAAAATGACAACTCTACACATAAAGAAACCATGACAAGTGACCAACCTTTTTTTTTTTTTTTTTTTTTTTTTTTTTTTTTTAAGTCCTAAACTCTAGAACATCTGATTATCAAACATCTAAATGCTGTTTCTTTACTACAACGTAATTGCTTCCTGAAGAGAGGTTAAACTATCCAGAAAGGAATTCTGCAGAGAATTTTGATACAATAACATATTTATGCACACTCATGTATCAGGGACTACAGCAACAAGTGATGACTGTAGTAGCCAATTTTATTTTGAAACACTTCACTACGCATTCCACCCAAAACAAATCCCCCCTCCTCCCCCCCAAACCATTTTTGGTCTATACTAGTCATATAACCAGCTTGCTTACGAGGGTCAATTATGTGCTTACTGCCTCCAAGAGAATGATGTAGAGACTACAGATGGATAATTGGTCTGATACCCATTAACAACTTTAAAAAAAAGTTTTGCTTTTATTTTTTTTTCCCTTTATTAGAGCATTTTTGAATATCTCACTTTAAATCAATTTACCGATTACTTAAAAAAAAAATAGAATTTTCTTGATGACAGTGGTAGTAGTCTTTTTTTTATTACCTTTACCTGTACTTGTCACAGTGCAACTATTCAAACACAGAACAAAGTATTATAGATACAGTTTCCAGCTATTAGCAAACAAGAGACTATCTTTCACATCAGCTCTGTCCCTTGGTACTCACTCCCATCATCATTTTCTAAGAAGTATCAAGAGCACCAAAACAATACAATAAAGGTCCCTAGTTTCAGAGCAACTAATTAGAACTGTTATGAAAGAAAAATAGCAGTCAGATACCATAAATGGATACTGTTTTCTTACATACTGTAAGAAAAATTATAACTTGCATAATAACACATATTTCCTAAGGAAATTGTGGGATATACTCAAGATGGGACATACTGTCTACCAAATGCAATCTATTTGGAACACTGAATAGGTAAAGAAGTCAATATACATGGCAGTGAGAAGGGGAATACTAACATAGTTTCTCAACAGCTCACGAATCTAAATTAACATTACAAGAGACATTCTACCCCTCCCCCCCTTAAAAAAAAAAAAAAAAAAAATACACCAGAGGGAGGAAATGGTCTTGCTTTCTATTGAGACCCTAATATTTTCCAAACAGACAGATTTTGCCCAGAGTAGGACAGCAAAGAGGGGAAGGGGGGAGGGCACCTCTCTTTCATAGAGGAAGCATGGGTACAAAGCCCCCAGATGCCACCCCATTTTGTGTCTCCAGCAGCTGAGCAGTCTCTCAGCAGCTTTCTTCACACTCCTTCCCAACAGATTGGGCTGTTGGCAGCAGACAGAGAAGGCAGAACAAGGCTGGCCTTACACAAGTCTAAAACAGGTGTGTGAATAAGGCAAGAAAGAGTAAACTCACAGTGCTTCCTCCCCTACACGCTAATATCCTCCTCTACACACTAACCATATAGCTACATATGAAGAAATTTAGGAGGACTCAGCTCAACAACTTTTTCAAGTTACTTTGGTTGCTGCTTAGCATTCCTTTGAGTACTCACTAGAATAATTAATAAAAATATTGTGTAATAAAAATCAGATTTTTTTTTTATTTTTTATTGTTTTTTAGGAAAAAGGACAGATAAATGCTGACAAGGAATTTGAGGACCTAGATCAAGAGGCTTAAAGCAAACAAAAATTTTGTTCTCTGTTAAGTTCACACAAATTTTATACGGCAAATAATCTACATGGCAAAAAGCTAGTCTGGGCTCAGCTCAGGATTCAAATCTACATACAAAGGCAGACCTTTAGGATTGGATTCCACTGACAATTAAAATCAATGAAAAATTTCACTGAGATAAGAGAACCCAATGCAGGTTCATTCGGTTGTAACATCCCCGAGTTTAATCTTTGATTTCTGATACTCATCACTGATCACAAAGTTGCACTGACATGGTCAAAGTGATTTCTCTACAGTTTCATAAAGCAGAGTCTTTCTCACAGGCATCTGTGCAAATACGAGTATGTAGATGTGTGGCTACCTGGAATATTTAAGAACCATTTCTTGAGGTTCACCAATAGCCAATTTTATTATTTATTTATTTATTTTCAAATAAAAAGAGTCAGATGCTTAGAAAATTAGTTATTAATTTAAATGAGCTCTTTAAGAAAGTGCTTTTCATTTGAAGTAGCTGAGGGCACTTCCTGCAAGTTACCTGTATAGCCCATGGATCCTTTAAAGGATAATTCAGAGTACTTTAGCTGTGAGCCTCGCTGCCTCCATTAAACGGAAACGATGCCCAGACTTCCCACTTAACATGGCACTACACAAGGAGGCAAAGCAGATCTATTCTCTGTTGCCAAAAGTGTGTATGTGTGTGGTGGGGGGGACCCAACACCCGACCTCTCCCCTATTCTCCTCCCGTGCCACGGCTGCAGCTGGGAGAAGCCCAGGGGTCCGACCTACGGGGGTCAGGAGCGGAGCTGGGGGAGCAAAAGCAGCGCTCAGGGACACAGCGGTGCCCCTCACAAGGCGGGCACTGCCTTCAGCTCGCCGCTCTTAGCGCAGATCTCTCTCCCTTACAAACAACGGCTAATATTAAGGACAGGCGCCGAGCATGGCGCAGGCTGCAGCCCCCCCTGCTGGCCGCGGGCCCGGCCGCCGCCCGCGGAGGGAGAGGACCCGGCCCGGCATCCAGCCCCCCACCAGCCCTGCAGCCGGCCCTCCGTGGCCTGGAGGGGGTGACCCGAAACGGCCGAGGCCGCGCCGCGACCCCTGAGGGCTCCCCCGTCCACCGCGGGGCTGCCGCCGGGGTCAGCTGCGCGGCAGCAGCGGGCCGTAGCCCGAGGCTGCCCCAAAAACACAGCGCTTCCTTCTCCGGCCGTAGGAAATCAGTGAAGGGACTCCAGGTCCAAGCTGCACCAGCAGGTGGACGCTTGATTTTCCCAGAGCTTGTAATTATTGCCTTCTGGCAGAAAGCTGGCAGGGTGTCAGAGGACAGAGAAAGGCCTTTGGCACGGTACTGCGGGGTACTGCCCCAGCTAGGGCAAGACAGGAGGGGTATCAGAATTATTAAGGTTGGAAAAGACTTGCAAGATCATCTGGTCCAACCATACCCCTACCACCAACATGACCTACCAAAACACATCCCAAATACCACACTGAGCCTTTCCCTAAACAGCCCCAGGGATGGTGACTCCACTACTTCCTTGAGCAACCTGTCCCAATGCTTGGCTACTCTTCCTGAGAAGAAATATCTCCTCCTTTCCAACCTGAACCTCCCCTGGCACAACCGGAGGCCATTCCCTCTAGTCCTATCACTAGTTATACGTAAGAACTTGTGTTCCAGGCCTTTCACCAGCTTTGTAGCCCTCCTCCAGACACACTCCAGGGCCTCGATGCCTTTCTTGTACTGAGGCACCCAAAACTGAGCACAGTACTTGAGGTGAGGCCTACCCACAGCAGAGAGTACAGGGGAACAATCACCTCCCTGGTCCTGCTGGCCACACTATTCCTGATACAAGCCAGGATGCCGTTGGCCTTCTTGGCCACCTGGGCACGCTGCTGGCTCATATTCAGGCAAGCGTCAACCAACACCCCTAGATCCTTGTCTTCTGCACAGCCTTCAAGCCACTCTGCCCATAGCCTGTGGCACTGCTTGGGGATGTTGTGGCCAAAGTGCAGGACCCAGCCCTTCACCATATTGAACCTCACCCCATTGGCCTCTGCCCATCGGTCCAACCTGTCCAGGTCCCTCTGCAGGGCCTTCCTACTGTCTGGCAGATCAATGTTTCCCCCCAACTTGGTGTTGGCTGCAAACTTATGATGCACTCAATTCGCTCATCCAAATCATCAATAAATATAGTAAAAAGGGTAGGCCCCAATACCCAGGGGAACACCACTTGTGCCCGGTCACAAGATGGCTTTAACACCATTCTTTACAAATGGGTAGGAATTGTCAGTGGCAAGGAGAGCAGCAGAGGTTCTAATCCCCAGCAAAGTGACATTGTGGTAGCCTAGCCCCTCACTTCTATCACCAAGCTAATGAAAATGAGTAACTAGATTAGTGTATCAAGTCACCCAAACCTTTAATTTAGTCAATGAAGTTCTCGATTTGGTCAAATCAAGGAAACGGTAAACTTTAATTTGTGTGCAACATAAAGAAAAGCAACTGTTGAACTTGCTTTTGATTGTTTTAATTTTAAAATGCTATGGAGTTATTGACTTGTACAGGCAGGGTAGTGAAGCTATTTCTAGATTCAGTCAGGAGAGACGGAGTCAAAATAAACAGACTACAGAAACAGATCATACTTTTTGTAAATACATGTTGCTAAATACCTTTTGAAATTCTATGACAATTGTACCCTTATTATAGAGAGTAACTTAAGTTTTCTCTAAAGAGATATTTGGATTTTAAGTATATAGACCCTGTCATCTATACACTACAGTATTATTGCCAGGACCTGGAATTCCAGTTAGTAAGTTTTTCCACAAGGACCATTACCTATTACTGAAAGTTAAAAGCAGTGAATTGGGATTAAATCCATGAAACACAGTGGAGGTCAACAATTAAAAGGATGCTTTATAACATCCTGAGGCCACCCATCACAGAGAGAACCTCTGAAGAGGAGGGATATGAAAACATGCTGCATGACTCCTTCACGTTCATCCCTGTTTGGAAGGAAGCCCACCAAGAGCCAGGTAGGCTGGAGGGCAGCAGTGGTGCAGAGATCAGTTCTGTTGCACAGGTTCAAACCAGTTCTGGCAGGTCTATAATCCTGGTCTCTGTATTGTCAACATACATTTACAGGCACATATATTCAGAAGTACTTCATTTTCAACAGAAATATTATTCATTTCACTTTCATTTTGTGAAGACAAAAGAACCCCCCCCCCCATAGATTAGCAGGAACCTTTGCAGAAAGCTTCCTGCAGCTTGCAGAACTGCTCACCAACTGGTTCATTAGAAGGGTACTTAGTTTTAACAGTGAGGTATGAGAAGGGCTATTTGCTTTCTTCACACAAGTAATAAAGTCTGTTCATTGGTGAAGTGAGATGAACAGAATTGTTCTCTTACCATCTGCACAATTAATTGTTTACAGTGTTAGCCAAAGAAATGGGAGAGGCAGACTCCCATTACAAGGGCTAATAACACTCCAGAGGACATGGATTAAAACTAAGCACGGATAACATAAATTTATAAGAAAATAAATTTCTACTTTTTTTTTTTTTTTTTGAGAAGTGTTCTTTGAGAATGACATTTTGGTAAACATTGTTCCCCTAATGTCTCTTAAGCATTATATTAAACTGTCCATGCAATTATAGAAAACTGCCTATGCAAGGCATCTTTTTCCTCTAAATGCTTATGGAACTAACATCCTTCAGCTATGAAAACAGCATGCCTATTTCAACATGCACTGGGCAAAACAGCATAGCTAGAAAGTAAGTGGGATGCAGTCAAATATACAGACCAGGAAACAAAGCACACTGCTAAAAAAACAAACAAACAAAAAAAAACCACGAGTTTAACTCCTATGCCATATGGTAACCCCAAAGTGTGTGTTCCAGCAAACTTAAAATGTTCTCAGCTTCAGAGCGTTCTCTGGGCAGCGGTGCCAGAGCATCAGCTGCAATCCCCAGGAATGACTGCAAAGACATCGGGTACAGGTGTCAAACGAACAAAACAGCAACAGAAAATATACAGTCCAAACATTTTGTTTTCTGTCAACACAAAATAAATTAATTGAGAATGTCTCATTCAAAATTAAGATACTTGAAGAATGCACAGAACTACATTATTTAGGTGTTTTTCAGTAGACATTTTGGGGGCCACAGGACTTGTATAAGTGATACCCTTCCACTACTTGGTTCTAAACAAAGCAAAAAAAAAAAGTGTAAACAAAAACCCACTTAAAAATCAAAATAAAGGAAAATGAGACATTTTGCATTTTCTTTTTTTTCTTACCCTCTACTGAAGTTTGATTGTATCAATACTCAGAAAAATCAAAGTAAATCTCACTCATATGGCTAATTAAAAAAAAAAATACAACTTTTCGTGAATATTTGAGGTCTGTTACTTATCAAAACTAATGTACTAACAGTTAATATGCAGCAGCGTTAGCTTCTTCGAGATGACAATTCCTTAGAGCTGCAGTGTTTTCTTGTCTCAGAAACAGTATGATTTGCTATACCTCTTTTAATGTGACATGTAAGGAATGCTTTTTAAGATCAACTTTAGCACTTTGGGATTTTAAAGAAAAAAGAAGAAAAAAACACACCTGATATTTGTTTAACAGAATAACAGAAAGGGAAAAAATATCTACTTCAACTATCAGTAAGAAAAGCATCCTTAAAATGCTCTAACAAATTTTCTTCAATGTTTTTAGAGCATCGCAGAGAAAGGATAATCCTGCAACAAAATCCTTAAACACAGAACATCAAAGCAACTGACCATCTGGCATACCAGGACCCTTTATAAAAAGGGAAGGAGAGTTCCAGCATCCTTTCCCTTACAACTGTACAACTTCAAGTTATTTGTTTGATGTGTTCAAATTTCTACATGCCTAGAGAAGCATGGAAATACTACGTTTTTCTCAGAATAGATAATAGTGATAACAGCTAAGTCTAACACTTCAAAAAAACTTTTAAGACGTTATGTACACCTTTACATACTACACACTAGGTGTATTTTGCCCAAGCATTTGGGACCTTTGCTTTTCCCAGAAAATAAATACTATTTCATATTACTTTTTTACTTGGATGAGAGCAATTAAAATTCAGGACAGTAGAAACAAAAATGATGAAAGGCCCAGGCCAAGATGTAGCTTTCCACTCCTCTTCCCACCACTACATTCCTTTAAACATTTCTCCTGCACATATAGCATCCTTCCAGAAATTTGTTTTTTAAACAAAAATAGATGACAAATGCATGACTATTAGAAGCCAGGACAGCTACTTTTAAATAGGCTATAATCTCAACTACATATGGCCCAACCCAGTCATCAATCATGCAGTGATGTAATACTGCCTAAACAAAATTGGCTTTACAAGAGAAAATAACAGTACTAATGCTGAACATGACAAAATATTAATTACTAATATTAAGCATAATAGTTATTCTGGGTTGGGAAAGTCGAGCTTAAAAGCTTCCTCAAATTTCTTGACCGAAACCCAGCATCTCCTACTGATCATTTACCTGTGCTTGTACTTGCAAACAAGGTGCCAGGAGCTGTACTTGTAGGGAGTTTTCCATTATTTAACTGCTTCACTCTTTTCAGGTGAGACTTCCCATTGTAATGAACTTGAGCTTGTGCTGCAGAGTTCAGCTGTATATTGCACACTTCACAGAATGAAAATAGTATCTTCTTCTTTTCTTTGTTTAACTGATAGTCCTGTCTGTCGTTCCTCAGTCCCTTTTCTTCAAAGCCCCACAGAACAGCTGGCTGATTCATAATCCCATCTTCAAAGACATGGTCAGGACTTAATGGACGCTTCATTCCTACAAAATACACAACATTGTTACTGGAAACCGACTAGTAATGCTTCATACCAAAAATTAGCATTTCTGTTTTCTAAATGCATGAACCAAAGACCAGTTCCAACAAACAAGGTTCCATGTTACAAAAGTATCTCTTCAGAGAGAAAAGCATGCATCGTGACACCTCAGAGCTCAGAAATAAAAAGGTGAGCAGTATCTCACACTGTGCCAATGACAACTCATGTACTCTGTTCTGTAAGCTATTTTAAAACAGGTTTATTACTGCCTCCCTAAAAGAGGTTAAGATCATCTTCAAATTTATTTCAACTGCCTCACTACAAACTGGTTCCAGAGATTTTCACTTGCCAGTGCCCATAATAGTAACTGCTGCCCGAATACAATCATTTGACCAAAGCAATGCCAACAATAGATTTTCTTGAAACATTGTTTGGAAGACAGCATATTGTTAAGTAAGACTAATGCATACTTTCCACTGTTACCTACACCCAAATCTTCAGCCTTCATATGAGCATTAAGATGTCTATAATAGGCCACTTAAGATGTCTGTAACACACTTTCAACTCCTTTGCTACTAAAGCTGTTACACAAAGAAATGCCAACTCAAAGATTGTTCTGTGGAAGCTAAACAAATGCACAGTAAGTGACAGTCCCTGGACAACAACCCAAGAGCCTGGAATATTCACTTGTCCCTAGAGAATAAATTCTCATCGTGATAAATTAACCAAGTTGCACAAATAATAGTTTATATAAAGTTTATATATAGTTTATACTAAACCAGTAGAGGAGTGGGGGTGGGGGGGTGCAGCAGGTTTATTTCTTTATGGTCATTTAAAGGATCATTTCTATGGAGGGATAGAGTATTTCATCACATTCCTTACTCTAGTCCATGCTTAAAATGTTAGTATTTGTACTAACTCCTCCCCAGGCATGAGTCACTCATCCAGTATTCCAAGTAAACAGAACTCATAGTCACATATCTGTTTCATACAGCTCACAGTTCTGCCATTAAACAAATAAAATATAAACAATACATTCATTAAGATGTACATCAAATATTAAAACCAAAAACCATTATTGCAGGTTCCAGGTACCTAATTGCTTTTTAAAACAAATACGAGTGGATCCTGAAAACCTAGGCTAGATGCTGTCACACTAAATCATTTAAGCATAAGTATCATATTTCAAGGCAAGCAACCAAGATCCTCAACTCAGCTGAGCTTAAATGACATTTTCATCTGAAAATTTAATCTGCTTTGGTATTTGTTACTTTTCAATGTATTTTTAAACCATAAATAACTTCCCCCTACTCCCTTTGTTCTGTTTTCTTTCTTTCTTTTTTTTTTTTTTTTATTAATGTTATTTCTAAAGCACTGCTGTAGTTTCTCTCTCTGGAGTAAATGGTTCTGGAAAAAAAAAAGTTATATATATATATATATTTAGATGCTACTAACATACAGACAATGATTTAATAAAATAGATAACAAAAATCTCAGCTCTCAGCTTGTCAGATTTCTCATAAGTTTGATTGCAGAAAGCAAATGGTAATTCAATATGTAATTCAGTAATTATCTCGGTAATTCAGTGAAGTTTAAGCTCTTTATGAAACTCCATTAGTGGGGATGCATTTAAAACTGGCAGAGGCTAATGTCTGCATTAGGAAGCAGCAGGGACTGGAGGACAGATTCACAGAGCAGACAGCTGGTGCGAGGTGCCTGCAGCAGCACCACCACCTTTCAAGGAGGTTATTTTGGAAAGCAGCAGCCTGGCGCTGAATTAGCCCACAGTCACTGGAGCAGGGGATGCACACACTCCCGGACTGCATGTTTTGGTTTAATTTCACACAGAACAACGAAGCCTTTCAGTTGGTAAAATCTGAGACTGCTCTGCAATATAGCCAAAGCAAAGCAAGTGGGGAAGATTTGAAGTCTTCCCTTAAAAGTGCACTCCTGACGTGACCCAAACTGTTTTTCATGTAGACACACCCAGGAAGAACAACCAAGAGCAGCAAGGACTTGAACACCGCACCTACACCCTAGGGCAGCATCCCAGCTGCCAGACAAGCAAGAAAAATAATCTTCAGACCAAAAAAAAAAAAATTAAAAAAAAAAATAAAAACAGCCATGGTCCAATTTTATTCTATCCGTATTTTCTTTTTTTAAAAAAAGGTTATAAACTCACTTTTTTTTTTTCCTCCTACAGACTACTGTCGTAGCTACATTAACACAGGACAAACAAGTTATACTGGAAGCAATACATTTCTACTAATTTAAGAATTAAAAAACACAAGCTGAAGTTTTAAAATAACCCGTGCTGCCTAGAGCTACATGTGTAAGTTAAAATGTGACTTCACTGCAGGTAGTACTGGCCTCCCAACAGCTGCTGGGAGCAGCAGATGCAGAGCACTTCAGAACCAATACCTGCACCAAGCATCTCGAGCCTCAGCTTCAGAAGCGCAAGCAGCTGCATGCTTGGGTCCGATCCTGGAGAGGACCCATACGTGCAACCAGATACTAAACCCTGCCAGCCCTCTGAAGTCAGTCTGTTCCCACGCAGAAATCCCAGCCTTTGTTTTCCTGGGATTTGAGACCTGAACATTTGTCACTGCAAAGCACTTCAAATAAGGTATTACATAGGCAGAAGCAAAGCTGTGCTCCTGCCTGCTGCAATGAGCTTAGGGGACCCCATGCATGCCCTGAATGAGCAGACAGGTTGCTGCCCCACTGCACAGCTGGCTTCAATGACTAACTGGGGAAACACTGCACCTCCAGAAACTAATGCAGGCATCTTCCCAACATGTCCTACAGCCAAGAGTGGTTCAACACACTATGAACATGCAGGCACAGTCACAAAACACCTTCCCCTCCTCTCTCAAATTGCTCTTATCAGAGAGAACTGCTGAGGTCTTGCCCATTTCCGTAGGTCCCATCAAGTAGTTGGCATTTGTAAAAGGCCACTTCCAATTACACTTAAAATACAGACAGGGATGATCTGTACTTGAAAAACCTTGAACACTTGAAGTGATGGGATAAGAAGAAATTGTTGGTGACAAACATTCACTAGGATTTTACTGCAGTAATAAAGTTTCTACCGTAACTGAACAGTTTCTATGGTGTATATATTTGCCTAGAAAAAGTTATCACATGAAAGGTCCTATCTGTCCTTAAGAGTCTGTCTCCTTTCTTCTTTAAATTGAGGGTTGGAAAAACACCTTTAAAAATCTCTGCTGAAACACCCTGGCTCTCGAGTACGTAGCACATGTACAGTTCTGCATTGGGTCAGCATAAGAATCTCAGCATGAATGCAGATGTATTTCCCAAGAGATAGCCTTCTAAATAAAGGTTACCTGAATGTTTTGCGCTTCTCTGAAATAAACTTGTACATTAATTAAAAAAAATACACACAAAACAAAATGCACAAACATAAGACTTGTGTATTCTTCCTACCCTCTAAATAATTTCCTAGTCACTTGAGTTTATGCAAGCAAGCATCAGCAAGTTTTATTTTCCTTAAACAAACAAACAAAAAAAAAGCCTTTTACTGCAGACAGACTTTGAGGAGTTCTGGATAGTATTTGTTCTCACTTAGCAGGAGTCAGATATGAAATGGGGCCAACTAGTTCCTCAGGCTAAGCTGAGGAACTCAGCACACTAACACACAGCTCACTAACATTATCATGTAACAGGAACAGCTACTTGAGACTGCAGTCAGTGAACTGAGAATTACGAGAAGTTACATGATCTTTATACTCTGTGAAATCAAAAAAGTCCATTTAGAGTAATTGCTATATATGAGACTGTGATGTTTTTAGAAGCAGCTTTAAGACTAAACAGAAAACTATGATATCACTACATAGGAGAAAGGATGGAAATTATCATATGGGGAAAATGCAACAATAGATCAGGACTTCTACTAAATCTGGCTAGACTTAAACCAACACAGTTGCTTATGTTCACATTTAATTCAACATAAATAGCTATTGAAAATTAAAGTTTTATAGAAAAGATTCTATAGATACTTGGTGAACCTGTGATTAAAAAAAGAGTAAGCCCATAATTAAGACAGGATATATCTATAAATGTTTTCATACTAATGAGTTTTATTAGAGCTGAACATAAAATTAATTTAACTTTAAACAGTAATTTAAGTAAACAAAACTCTTCTGTAATGCAAATATGTTGTTCCTACTACATGTGAAAGATCGCCAATTTCCTTGCGTAACTTGCAACATGTATGCATAGTCTTCACTTAGAAGCCACAGAAATCACTGTTCTTTCTGAACACATATGAAGACAGATCTGCACAACTCCACAATTTGGACAAAAACACATCAAAGTAGTGAGCTTCTAAACCTGAAATATACATGCACAAAAGAAAAAAAAAAAAAAAAACAACAACAACCACCACCACCACTGTAATAATTTACATCCAAGATCTCCATCAGGACACATGTTTATTCCTGCCCTCAAAGAGGCCAGCATTTTGGGTACTTTTCCTAGATGAAAACAAACAAAAGGGTTTGGGCCCCAAACACAGCAGAAGGCACCTTTTGCTCTGTTATTGTTGCCACAATACCTGCTACTTGCCTCAACCCCTTACTTACCAACCCCTCCTTTTGCCTGTAACTGGGTCTTAAATTCTTTGCTCTGTGTAAGGCAATGGAGTACCTTCGTTTTAGAAGCAAAGGGCTATAGCTCAGCAGTAGACATATATTTTTGGCCTTTATTATTTACTGAACAAGCCATTAATGCTACCTGTTTAAGGCTAACAAATTTAATTTGCTTCTGTGAGGTCCCACATTTGTGTAACCTGGATATAGCACAGTATAGGCCAAGTCTCAGCAGCAACCAATGGATTACAACCACAAATTAAAATGTTTCATACAAAAAGCACACTGGAGTGACACACGTATTGCAAAGGCAGTGTCATAGCACTGTAGCTGTATTTACTCAGTTACTTAGATGACTAGACCCAAGTAAAAATTGAAAAGGAAGAGCCTGAAAACAGGAGAAAAAAAAAAAAAGAAGAAACAAAGAACATCTACGTATGTTAGGAAACATCCAGCTGAAATCCAAAAAAAAAATCTTAAGTCCATAAATGGACTGCAAGGCATATTCATTTTTCACATTTCCTTGAAAGTCTGCTTCTTTCTCTTGCAAAACTAAGGGGTTTTGGTGTCCTCCAATTTAGGATATTCTATGAATCTAAGTACAATCTCAAACTGGATTAATTTTTACTCTGATTGAGGTCACGCAAGGAAGAAATGTGAGTATAAGAGCTTTTAGGTACTTGAGGTACATTGTTGCCAGACTGAAGTCCTTCCCCTCACATTTCATCCTCTGTGTACAGATCCATCCAATAGATTCTGCAAGCAATACCACAGCAAGAATAAATTAGTGACTTATGACACCACATTAAAATTCTTAGGTGTCATGAGATACCCTGTTTGGATTTCTGAAACCACATCTTCTCAGCCTCTTGCAGCTGGCAAAGAAATCTAAGCATGGACATCCTTTGTATTTGAAGCTCAAGGCAATTAGCCTTTCAATTTAGCTAATTTACTTTTTAAGCAGAGTTGTGCTTTCAGAGGAGCTACAAAGAAGTATTAAATATAGTACACTGCTGTAGGTGAGAATGTGCAAATCTTTACTCAAAGGAAATAAGCTTTTGGTTATCGTAATGAATTAGTGATGGTTACACAAAGCATTCTTTTCCTGAGTGCTGGTCTAAACTTTTGCAATGCCTATTCCTAATTAGCTCATACTTCAAAGAACCACTATGCTGGAAATGTAATGAGAATGCCATTCGTCTGTGGACCTATGCCAGGTAAGCAAAACAGAAAATGTACTTTAACAACTTGCATACGGGCAGAGAAAATTTTCTTTATTACCCTTTGCAAATAGTCAAATGAGTTATGGAAGATTCAGGAACAAATATAAAAATTAATTGGCTTTTTATATTGCTACTTTTCCAAAAAGGTTCATTCAGACAACTGGGAAGGAAAAAAAAAAAAAGGAAAAGAGAAAAAAGGAGAGACCTAAGACAGTCTTGTGCTGTACACCTCTTAGACACTTCCTATGGGGAAAAAACTGTGCATGCAGATGGACCGGTGAAGCCTGTGTGCCTAATGAGCTGCTGTCTCATAGTGGAGCAAGTATGATTCCATAGCTCCTCAAATCTGCCATATAACACTCAAAAACAAAAAGTTCAAATACCTCCAGAGCACTGTCTAAAAGAAATTCACTAGAGCTGCTTTTGAGAAGTCTTATGACCTCTTACATTTTTAGACAGTATTTCCCAAACATAGATAAACTATCAAGAGGCATATGGTTTGCACCATCTGGGCAACAAGTTCTATTGGGATACTGTGGTGAACAGCATATGCATAGTGCCTTGTGCTCAGTATCCTACAGTGTTAAAAAAGCACTAGAGACTATTTTGAAGCCAACCTTGAAAAATCCCCATATGTTTAAGGGACCAGTTTCCTTTAAGAATATGTTCCTTTTTCTTTTGGTACAAATCAAAACAGAGAACTGCCATGTTTAATCTTTGTCTTGCTCTGAAATTCCTCAAGGAGGCATTGTATTCTGCGATGTCGCCACCTGTCAAGCTATTTATTACCCCATCATATACAACCTATCAACTCTTCCCTACTTCCTTCATCTGCTCACAAAGCACACAATGCTTGGCTTCAAAGTTACAATAACAACTGAATGGGTCAGAAAAGGAAGTAATGTTTTATTCCTTGTGCCAGATAAAGAGTAACCAGTTAATCATGCACATCACCCAAGCACAGTTAAATAAGATTTTAGCCTGCACGTATTTTGATACTGGTTTATCAATGGGGATAGGAAGTCAGCTTGCTATTCCTGTACATGAAAAGTTTTGAATGGTGTAGTATGACAAATGGCTGACAGCCTCCTCACTAACACATTTCAGAATATTTAACATTTGAACGAGAATCTCTTTAAACTACAAAAACAGATGGTTGTTTCTCAACACAAACATTAGCTGTTCAGTACAAGGTAATTCATAAAATTGAAAACATTCAAGTAGCTAGTATTTTGCTCTGCTTTACCAGCCCTGAAATTGTCCACTTCAAGGAAGCCTAAAATTAGACCTGCTGTACTAGACTGGGAGCTTTGCTAAACTGGAAATAAAATCACTCTGGATTTAGATTATCACAGACTGCAGTTGCATGTATCCATGTCTGTAGCTACCTCTAATTACAAGGGTTCCTCTTCAGCCTCCATACTCAACAGATTTCTGGCCTTCTTGACATTAACAATAATAGATTTACATATGGATTTATTTGCCAAAGAGATGTATCCTGCCCTGAAATGATATAGCTGACTGCTGCCAAGAAGGTTAATCAAGTTTGAAGTCTAGGCAGCTATCTTGGATTATGCTTCATGAAGAACAGATAGTTTTCCAGCTCACTGTATCATGATTTTGCTCGATGAACCATTTGACAAGTTGATACTTACTTGTTGGAACCCTGTTATTAAACAACGATGTTTTTACTACGTCTATATTAAGTACCTTTACCTAATTGTACAAGAATATGTAAATACTCAAAGTGTCTAACCTGTGGTTGTATCCTAGGCCTTTATTCTCCCCTTCCAAGTGCATAAATCCACTACAGAGGGTAGACCTACCAGTAAAAATGCTACTCAGCTCCTTTAAATTTCTTTACCAAACAACACTGATTGTCAGTATCAGGTCATATTTCATCCAAGAATTCTAAGCTTTTATCTATTTATTTTTTTTCTATCCAAAATGTAAATACTCTGAAATTGTGATGCAACACCCAGGAAGGAGGGCAAAAAAATAAATAAGACTCAATAAAATTAAATGAAATCACTTCCTTGTTGGCCTAAGCCAGGATCTTGCATACCAAAATGCTCAGCAGCCAAGAAAAAATAAATAAATAAATGAGGATGCTCTTAAAAGGGTAAACATCTGAAAAGTACAAGTCATTTTAATAACAATGCTGCTTCCTCAAAAGTAGATCAAAGTAACAAAATTGCTTATTTTTCCCCAAGCAGAAATGAAGTGATTTTCTTAAATGTACTCCCCAGTTTTGCCTGTTTTCACAGTCTGCTTACATGAAACTAGGGAACATCTTATTTTATTAAATTGGTAATTGATAAATTGTATCATATTGTCTCTACAGATTTTCTAAGATCATTTCCTATATCTTTAGAATTTTATGAAATTGCTGGTTTGAAGCGTTTGCTTGCATGTTAACAAGTATTGCATCCAAATACTCTTTTAAATCAAAGGACTCCTCTTGTATTCCTAAACAGATATATCCCACAGATAAAGCATCTACATTGAATAGCATAAAACGTTAGATACAGATTTTACAACTCAAAAGACCCAAAAATAAGCTTAAAGAAAAATAAAGAATATATAGTTTGAACCTGCCCTCAGCAGTAATCAGAAGGACCACAAAAATTAAGAACAAATTGCTTTAAGATGTTTTAGAATCATATCTTAAAACAAAGATAACTTAATACCCCCAACTTAACAAGTTAATTAATTGGAGAGTTGCTACAAGATACACAGTACTTCTGGTGAAGCGTATTTTTATTTTAAAGTTAATTTTAGGCAAGAACTTGTGGGAATAAAGATCAAAACCCAGTGACATAATGGGATTCCCACTGGGTGTTTGTACCTGGCTGTTACTTTATCTTGCTAGAGCATAATCACATTTGAGGTATACGCAAAACTTTGGTCACAGAAAGCAAATTATTTCCTACCTTTCTTAAAAATGTCAAGAATTCACCTGAGCATATAAGGAAGCCATGACAGAAAGCCAGGAAGAGTAGGCTGCCTTTGTGTTCATATAGCAGAAATCTGGCATTGGCAGGAGCTGAATATAATTTGTACTGAAAACCATTAATTCCACATAAAGCCCAGTGATGCTGCAAAAGGGCTCCTGGACACAAATGCAAGAACTTTGAGGCCTGTGTGGAAAGAATAGCTGTGCATGAACAGAGAACAAGCAATATTCAAAAATAGCATGAGACTGAGACACGTCAATTTGTCTGACTGTACTAAGACGATGAGCAAGAGAAAACCCTGCTCAGAACAGGAAGCGTGACCTGTGGCAGTGAAGGCCTGTCCCAAAGCACTCCTCAAGGGATGGTCCCAACTGAGTCACCCTGAAGAGACTGTCAACTTCCATGTAAACCATTGATTCTCTTTTGGAACTGAAGAGATATTGGAAGCAATGTAATGACAAAGGGACATGACATGTTTTGTCTTAAACTACTTAAGAGTTATGATCAAGTTATAAGAGAACCACCCAGCCAGGAAAGTGACAGCCTGTAAAAAAGCTGAGGTATTACCTAGTTTGAAGCCATCTGCAGGACGTGGCAAGGTTCAGGTTGGCTCTGCCTTGAATGTATCCCTGCACTTTGCATTTTCTGTGTTTGAATGAACCACAGCTAAGTACATGTGGTTCATCCAGCACAGAGAGGACCCCGGCAGTGCTGCAGATACGGATCGCTCCCTAATTCTGCCTGCTGGGCAGGAAGAGGCTTGAACAAGCATCTCCTAAACTTGAACTGTCGGTCACCTCAGGCTTAGCAACTGCTGCTTGCAACATCCATTCTCACTACCTATCCTAGTCCACACTAAAATACACGCTTCAATTTATAAGGAATGAGACAGCCTTCTACTGGTTTTGCTGAATTAGCATGTATGTGCACTTCCATGCTTCAGATAAGCCATGCTGCTCTCCCTTCAATTCTTTGAACCACCTGTTTGTGTGCATTTGCTCATACAAATTTGAAAGACAAGCCCTCCTTATTTCTTTACATATCTGCAAGTGTAACAAAACTGTTGCGTTAATTTAATCAGCAGTTTATAATCTTCTTTGTGTAACTCTAACCTCTACTTTTTATTTTTAAGCTGAAAGGTACTACTTGAATTTAGTGCTCATTTGAGTTTTTGTTTGGTTTTCTTCCCTTTTATTATTCATTAGTGTGAATTCATTAGATACTCCAAGATCTAATTAGATTAGGTGCACCAAGTATCCTGGAAGTACTGAAAAACAAGAATAGTCAGGTCAGCTATTTGAATCAGCACAGAAAATGCCATTCTGTTGAACTTCATACTCACTTCAGCAAATACATAGACTGGTGAAGTGTGAATAAAACATGCTTTAACACACACACACACACAAAAAAACCCCACACATCTTAACTGCAGTATAAAACAAGTTACGCAGCAGATGCAGGTTTCTTCTTTTCAAAGATGTTTATACTCAATGCAACCCAGAGCTTCCTACTGGCTTCACTATCAAAGTCCAAGTAAAGAACTTGTCACATAAGTGACAGGAGACCCTTCCAACCAAAACTGGTCTAAATAGTATTTCTCAAAGCATGCATGTCAGGACAAAGAGGTTTAATGCATAGAGGCAGGAAGAAGCTGAATGAGGAAAAGTTCAAATGTGTGCATCTTCATAGTTTGCCTTTGTCTACTCACAGTTTCCCCCTCTCACAGAAGGGGATGCACAGACACGAGCACCAGATGTGTGCAATTCCACTCCTGCATCTGCAGCAGCAAAGTGGGCTCTTTCCCAAATAATTTTACACCTTTGGGTCCAAATTCTATGATTGATTGAAGTCATCCCCTTCCTTCACCCGTCCACTCAAATTATACTGTCAAAGCAAGGACACGTTTTATGCTGAAAGTTTACGCTTATTAAAGCATCAGGTATGATCCGACAAGAGGCATCTAAATACCTCCTCTGACAGAGTGGCTAAGAGTGAGAAGAGTTAGTCTTATCTCAGAAGAACCAATAAACACTGAAGATCTACCAAAAGTGCCATGCAAGTTCACCATCAAAACTAACAAACTATGGAAGAACCACCTCACACCAACCGATACACCAGAGAGAAACCCAGGGCACACAAATTTGTTTTTTGCTGAATACAGCATAACATAAGGTTTTTGCAGTGCTGACTGCATACTAACTACTGTACTAACAAGCAGTGTCTTCCTTCGGACATTTAGAAACATCAGAATGCTTATTCACAACAGTCCCACATATCATCTGCCATCCCAGATGGTGACTGGTGGGATGCTGATTTTGTCCTGAGGCAGTTACCACCCACCAAGACAGTATATGCAGGGCTAAACAAAAGCAAGTGCCATCTGCTGTCAAGTTTGTAAGACTTTTTGAGACCTGCTAGGTTAGTTTATTTTAAATCAGACAGGTCAGGAGGCTATTGCTCTCCAAATGCCCAGTAAAAGAAGGGTGAGCTGTGCTGTAACAGACATGCAGTAAATCTCAAGAACAAGTTACAAGGTGTTGTGGAGCTGAGCAGCAATGGATTCTCACTGTCATCAGTGGCAAAAGGCTCAGACAGCCCACGAGCTCAGAGGGAATTGGAGAGAAACTGAGACCAAAAACCAAGATTAAGTTCTGCAGAACTTAGACTTCTTTTGCCTCAAGAAATTTTTAGATATTCTCATTCTTGCTGACAGGATGTTTCCTTGCATCTCTCTACTGCTGTCATTTTGACAGCTGTTTTCCATCTTACGATTTCTTTCCTGTTCTTCTCCTACCCTCATATCTCTGTAGACTCTTCTCATCTTCCTGCTTATGTGCTGTCACATTATATACACATAGTAGAAAGAAAAGATAATTAAAAAGCAGAACCATTGTGACATCTTCTGCCTGCTTTACAAACTTCCTCTTACTCCCTTCATCTGTCACATCTATTTGTGGATGGTTAACAGAGAATACAGCAACTTCCCCAATCTGGGACCATTAAACATTCAAACTACATAAAATAACACTACACATTCTCCTTCAATCACCTCATTCTCATTTTACACTAATAAATAATCAAGATCTAAAGAAAGTAAAGCAAACGGGGAAAAACAATATCAACCAGTGCATTTTTTTGTAACATATTGAAGCCACTAGGCACATGAAAACCTTTCACTGTGGCAGGGAACTGTGCAGCGTACAGGTTATATCACCGTCTGTACAGATGGCGAAGAAAGCAGTGCCTCAGCTCACCCCTTAGGAGGAGGAATCTCAAAACACAGCCAAATTGCCTGTAAGTCGTTAAAATCAGAAAAACAGGACACAAAGGAGATGGATCATAAAGGTCAGTACTGCACAGTAATAAGAACTAGGGGTTGCAGAGGTCTCTGCGGGAGCCCAAGGCTGTGAGACCCCCTTGCGCTACAGCCCACGCCAGCATCAGCAGGGATGCTTCAGGAAGCCCAGCAGCAAGTACTGCAGGCAGGTGCCTCCAGCCAGCACAAGCACATCACTGCCTCCAGCATCCACATCACACAGGGCAAAGGCAGGACAGAAAAAAACGCACCAAATTGTCACCTTCAAGTTGCAGCTTAGCTCTTAAGTAGAGGCCATCTGAAGACATAAAATCTGGACTAGTACATGCAAAGAGAAGGTTATGTCACTCCTCTCCCCCCACGCAAGCAACCAAATGCAAAGGGGGCACAGGATGGAATTTCTCCCTGCCTCCACCAGAAACTTTGCTTAACTCCTTGAAATTACTGTTTGCATAGGTGTCAGTCCTGCACCACCTGAAATCACACCTTTGAATCAGACTGCTTCCTCCACTTCACGGACCTCAAACACCCATTTATGCATCCTATTGTGGATGAATGTGTAACACACGACTTAATAAAGTTGCCGCGTAATCATAGTGTGATTAAAACTCAATTCCACAATAAAGTTATCTAACAAAAAAATCTGACAAATAAAATTACACAACTTACAGTTAGTTTTATATATCCTGCCAAGAACAAAATTCTGGCATCTCCTTAGGGATATAAATATTTTTCCACCTATCACATTACCACTATGTATCCGAAGTCTCCAGAAATTCATGCATACTGCTCCCATAAAAAGTAAAAATGTCATTTTGAGAGGGGATAAACTTCTGATGAGGACAGTCACACTGGAAATTGGCCGTTAATCTCCTAAATAAATATAACCCCCAGAAAGATGGAAGTGTGAGCAGAATATATATTTTTTACACTTGAAAATGCTGAGGTGAGCAATAAGAAGCTTTCACTTTAGCGCTTACAGCTGAAGTTATCCTTCAAAAGCCCATTTTACTCTCATGAGATATTTCTCTCCAGTCATTCACTTTTCAAAGCCTTTTGCAACTTTAAGATTGCAGTAAAGCTGACTTTTATACCGTTTCAGTAGCTTTTTCTCCCTCATCCAATCTGTTTCATTCCTTGGAGACATTTGGTGTTTTTTCAATTTCCTCAACACTTAATTAAGAAATAAAGAGAATACTCTTTTTGTGATGTATAGACAGTAGACTTACAATACATCCTTATGATAAAGAATTCCTCCGATAGATCATGCAACTGATGAAGACCTTGCTCTCACACTAGCTTACCTAGTTCACCTGTACTGCAGCTACACTTTGTTAAATAACTGATAATAGGGAACTGAACACAATTTCTGGAAAAAAAAAATCGTTAAACAGTTTTATTGCCTTAAAAGATCCAGTGGAGTAACTACGCCTCCTGTGCTGATATCACCAATACGGTATTTTGAAACACCAGACATTTGGAAAGGTTCACTTAAGAAAAACTAATTCGTCAGTCTGATGCCTCTCTTACTTCTGACACTACACTAGCCAGTCCATGGCTGCTAGCTCTCAAAATTCTCATTATTCAAAAATTCTCAGAACTGCAGCATTAGCCATTTTTCTTAAACCTGGCTCAGGCAGTCATAAAAACCCCTGGGAACTCTTTTTTTTTTTTTTTTTTAAATATCCCTCTAATCCTTGCAGAGAAGACTGGAAACATAAACCCTAAAGGCTCAGAAACTAGAAGGGAATTAAAGAGAAACCAATTCTAGTTTTCTCCTAGGACCAGACACAAGATTTCTGAGTGTTCAGAAGTGACAATATTTCTTGCAGTTAAGCAGAAGTTTTGCTGTCCTCTTAGCCATGCACTTGATCAGGTCCCCTATTATTGCTGTATTTTATTGCTGTCAAACACACAAGACTTAAAAAATACCTTCAAGTCCAGTCCTCTTAAACCTCAGCCTTTATCATTTAGCATCATGTGGAAAGCTAATTCTCCTGTACTGGGACGTTAGCTTCCCTTATTCCCACTAGTAAACTGCTCCAAATTGGCAAAGCTCTGACAATCAGATCAGTTTGGTCATACAAGGTTTTCATGGGTCATCCCCTGATGCTCGTTCTAGGCCAGCATTGATTGCTGGTTTAAGGTTCCTCCTACCCTGCTATGTGCAGGAAAATAAATAATGTTCTCTGATGTACTTTATTTAAAAAAAAAAAAAAAGCACGTGTTTCCTCTTCCCTCATGTTACCACAACCTCCCCATTCTCTTAACCTTTACTCTAAAGCTAAGGAAATCTCCCCATAAAAAAATAGGATCTCCCTTTCCCTGATCAGAACCACTCTCTGCACCCATCTGAACTCATTAATAGCAGCAATCACATCTGCCCCCTAAATTCCAGATAAGGGCTCATCAATACTGCAATTCCAAATGAGTGCTTCCTTATCCCTAAAAAGCAGGAAAGCAGGAAGTTCAAGCATCATCAGTTCATTTACCAACATACTTGTAAACAACACACAAATCAACTTTTGATTTGTTTAATCACAATTCATTAGGTGTAGCAATTAAGTAACTGGCAAGTATCAGTGAGAGTTCTCAGCTATTGTAATTCATTCAGCTTATGCTAAATGGCTGATTCAATCAGTAACCAAACTGTCAATTAAATGACACTTTGATTTTAAATATTTATCAGTCCTTTAGCTAAGATGCACAAAGTCCAATTCAACTATCAGCAGAAACAGACTGCCATTTTTCACAGGAAACCACATGGGAAAGCAACTCGAGTTCCAAGACTCAACAAAATATCCTTGCAAAGGAAAGGATATTGTAGATGTAGCTTACAGAGGAAAAAAATAATCCAAATACCTCCCCTGAAAATCCTGGTTTGTAGCCAGTTTTCTCTAGAAGTGAATCCATTTAGTCAACATATTTATTTTTCAGAAATTACACAGCCATTACCATTAAATGGCATCCTGACAACCTGCTTCAATATTTTCAAACAAGCATCACAAATGCAAAGATGAGAAATAACTCTAAATTTTACAGAAGTAACTTTCGAGCTTTTTTGTTGTTGTTGTTTGTTTTCCCATTTGCTTTTAAAGACTTTCCCACAAATTTAAAGTAAGAAACAAAACTGACACCGAGAAGTTAAGTGAGATGGCAGTTTTGGTTTCTCAATACTTTTAACCAACAAGGTCTGTCATTCAGAGATCATTCTTGAACTAGGCTGATATTGCCAAAGTCTCCTCAATCCTGTTAAAGTCTTAAGCTCGGTCATTGGCTCTGGCAACAGCTCTAGCTGTGCTGGCAATGATCAACAGGTACTTTTCAGGAAATGGGACTGTACCCTAAACCTTGCTCTCCCTCTTTGATATATGAAAAATATCTTCCCCAAGAATAACAAAGGAAACATGTAAAACAATGACAGCAAAGAAAAAAAGACACCAAGCATAAGGGAGAAAGAAGCATGCTAAGAGCTAACTCAACACAGTTGTAGAAACTATAGCAGAGCCTTCAGATATAGTACAACTATATAGTTGTACTACAGATATAGTACAACTATATAGTACAACTATATCCTGACACTGATCAACCGTGAGGTCTTGGCCATTAAAAATATTCAAGGTTCACATTGGACCATGACAAATTTGCAGGAGAAAATCACAGAACAGACACCATTTGCATGCTATTAAGTTTTCCATTGCGTAATTGTGGCCCAATTTTACATTCCTAACACTGCAAAAATTCTCAAAGATAATCAGTGTGTGAAGAATGGCAGCAAGCTCAAGTCCACCTTTGTGTTTGCTCAGCTTTATAAATGCCAATGACCAAACAATTTACACACCTAATCACCTATGGATTAATCGCAGTCAAGGTGTCAAAAGCCATAACATATGTTCACTTGGTCAACACAAGAAACAGAATATAGCAGATTAGTCTACCCCGTCTTGACACGGAAACAAAGTTCTTGCAGAACTCCTGAGCAAGCACAACACATCATTACAGCACATTGCTACTGCTGGACCAAGCATATACAAGCACGCGTGCATATATAATATATAAACAACATACAGGCACCTTGTCAGATTCTCTCACTTTACCCTTTCCATGAAGTAACATTAAAACAGACATCCAGTTACCCTAATGCACAAGCTAATACTTAAATAATACTTAAATAATTTCATCTGTGAAGATGGCATCTGCAGTTTAGTTACCATTTTCTAGGAACCTGTTTTATCCAGACTTTCAGTAGATTAAAAAAAAAAAAAACAACACACCTTTGCATTTCAAACACTAAGCAGTGACTTCTACATTTATATGAGAATAAACTGAAGTAAGAGACTTCACAGGGTCCAGACCCAAGAAGAGGTAACTCATAAGTTATTTGTCATGATTTTCTAAAGACATTTCAGACTGCTATAACAGCGGTGTTCAAGGTCTCCTTTAAATGTGCAGCAAACAATATCTTCATGGTTCTGCAAAAGCACCAGCTACAGGTTTCCAAACTATATTTACACTGTAAATCCAAAGGACAAGGTCCATACCTACTTAAACCCGCTACACCATTAAGCATGCTTCTGGATTTAAGACTACATCAAAAGGCTCAGCTACTAACAACTGCATTTTTACTCTCAAAACAACCTGTAGCATACTGCCAGCTCCTGCCCTGAGGGCATAGGTTATCTAGATTATCTGGATGAATCCTGAACACTAGAGAAATGGTTTAACCATGCAGATTTTTTTTAGATACAAAATTAGGTATATAACTATCATTTTAAAGGACCTAAACTCTTCTTCCTATGTCTGAGTGCTTGGAATGTAAACAGTCATTTATGACCATTTGATCCTTTCTGTTGTTGACCTTCCCAAACCGAACAGACAGATGGACCAGAGAACAACAAAGCTAGATTACTTTCCTTCTGCGGTCATTCATGTGATTCCTTTAATGAACACGCTTATTTCAGGGTTTGCACAAATTCTGCAGGGAAGACTTAGAGAACCTGAAACTGTGTAATCATCAGCTGACTTTCCTAAGCCAATTCATACTAACAATTTACTGCAGAACACTGAAAGAAAAACATAGCAATTTCTCCTATGCCCATAAAAATCACAGTGAACTCATTTACTGAAAGTAGGATAGAAATCTAATCAAAGAAAACCATATGGAAGAACTATATTCTACATAGAAGTAATGAATTATATTCCAAAGTAATTCTTGTGCAAGAAAAATAGTTGGGAACAAATAAATCAATGTCCTAAAACTCTGTCAGAGAGTGAACTCATTTGGGAAGTACAGCTGTTGTGCTTTAGAGATTTGGATTAAAATCCATCATTATCTTTCAGTTAATACTCTTTCACCAACCAATCAGCAGTCATATGGTGTTTACCAACCCTGGTCACTTAACCCACTTGAATGGCCTTTGTGCTATAATTTGTACTTCAATACAATCAGATTACTTCTAATCTAAATGATTTGTGTCCTTTATGGGACAGATAAACACTAATCCCAAGGTTCCTAAAACATTGCAAGCCTAAACATTGCCAGTATGACACTCAGTGTCTGCAGTTTTAATGGAGTGTTTCATTCAAATTGGAAAATGTTTGATTTGATTGTACTGACCTTGCATTTTAGATGCTTGTTCCAGCTTTCTTTTATGAACAAAGAAGAATTATCAGCAAAAAAGAACACTCAAATTTACAAAACCACCAGCAAATAATTATTATACTGATACTGAGGCACTACTTTTTGATCAAGTCATTTCACACACACAAAAAAATTTATTCTTTAAAAGTAGACTAAGCAATGAGAAACATTTTAGAACTTCTTGCTGAGCAAAGAACTTCTTTGCTGAGCAAAGACACATGCTGCCCACAGTCCCCAGCTCTCAATTTAAAAAGCCCTCCTTCTCCAGAACACTGTCTGAGGATTCAGCAGTTAAAATGTCCCCTATCATTTGTGTTCTTCAGTTAATCTTGAGTGACACTTGAAATAAATTGCGCTACACTGAGAGTCTAACATCCAATTACATTTGCCAGTAATACGCTTAGGCTCTGATCTCATGCAGGTGGATCAACGAACATGTGACAAACTTCCTAGAAAAGGTGGAACCCACAGATGCAAATACTTTTCCATGATTGGAACCAGGTGCATCAGTGTATCTGTAACCTCAAAAAACACAAGAGTCGGGAAGAAAAACACAACACTTCAGTAACAGCCTCCTGGGGACAGCAAGTATGCAAACACCTCAGTATATAAAGATTATCAGTGTTACCCTATCATATTCACACAACCACTAACATTTTATTTTATTTTTTTTTTAAACATAGAAAAATGGGTTACTAGAGAAAATAATCTTCTAAAATAATTGATTGCCAAATTAGGCAGGGATAAGTGTCCCTGAAAATTGGATAAAAATTTCCCAAGAAAAAATTAAGATGCTGGAAGATGTGTACAGCATCATAGCTAGTACCTTACGTAAATCTAAACATGTTTACTTATAATACCTAAGCACAGATGCTTGTATTTCATTTCAGCTAAATACTGTTTCCTAGTTGATGGACTAAGAAGAGAAAGCCAAGTTTCTTCTGATATCCCACTCATAAGCAAATTGGTTCTCAGCAGTAACTTCAGCCTACCCTGTAGCAAAGAGTAAACAAATACATGCAGAGAAGTAGGAATTACCACCACTGTCAAAATTTTACTGCCAAGATGTGAGCCTGACAAGTAAACCTTTAAAAAACCTCCATCTGCATTTGAAAGGAGTGATGCAAATCTTGTACAGCAAATTGTAGATCACAAGACAGACCTCTGCAAATGGTGCATACCTTATTCTACTTTGGAAATGGCCCTTTTGACATTTCTTTTACTTGGGACAAGATTCCTATTAGATATCATGCAACTGCCTTCTGGAAAAGGCCTAGCAAATATTACAGCTTGTTAGAGATTTCCCATGTGAAGTAACAAATTCACAAGTGCTGGGAAAGCCTCTGAAATTCTGTAATTCATTTTTAGAATTACCAAAACCATTAAAACTATGAAAAAAATCCAGAATTAACTGATTTGAATTTACAGAATTGTAGTTAAGAACATCAGAAACACCATAACAAAGATGTTATAAAGGCAAGTATTCCAAAGCTAACAGAAACATAATTAGAGAAACTTCTGGCATAAGAGTAACAGAGCACACAACTTCTTTTGTCACAAAAGTTACTGAAGTGGACAAAGCAGCCACCTGGGGAATGGAGGGAAAAAAAAAAAAAAAAAAAAAAAAAAAACACTCCTCAAAAGCCCTCAGCTAACAAAAGCTGTTGGTCTGTTAAGGGTATTCCACCCTATTACTGGAATTCACAATATACAAGCTATACTAGAATACTATTCCAGTCACAATATCACAAGTCATGCTAGAATATTATTTCTCTCAGATCAAGAAAAAGTTAGAACTAGATTGAGAATACATGTAACAACTACATTAAACTAAGTTTGAGCAAGAAAGACTACATGTTCATTTCTATTCCTATTGGCTATTTTTGTGCTTTATGGGAGGGCCACATTCCCTCCTCGCTCCAATGAATTGGATATGTGACAAGGAAGCAAACAACCATAAGTCACAGCACCATGGACTTTTACATCCTTGCCATAATAAATGAGAAGATGCTTACAGTTGCTTTCTCCTCCTCCCCAGCATACTAGTCACCTAGCTAGGGAAGGCATTAAACAATTGGAGGTGTGAACCCAGCCTAGACTTCCACTTCATTCATATACCATTTTTACATAGGAGTCAGAGAGCTATAAATCATGTGAGACAGAATGAGAACTATTTCAAGGACCAGCTAAGCATATAATTTTGCAGTGTTGCACATCAGAGAGCTTTAAAATTGGCCATATTTTCTGTAAAATATTATCAAATATTACAAGACATTTCAAGCAGGTAGTTTTTTTTTTTTTTTCCTTCCCTCCCCCTAATAAATGGACACTACTATATAAAAAGCATCAATATTTAATTTCCTAGCATGGAAGCACCATGAAACTCCAAGTCAACCTTTTGCTCCTTTTTTAATAACAGACTTAACTCTGCCTCACACCCTTGTAGTGGTGAGTCTTGAAAACAGTGTTTGAATGCAGCCTTTTTTTTTCCTGTTAGACCAAGCTCTTCTGCTTTTGAAAACAGAAATTCAAAATCCAAGAAATCTATACATGTACTAATGCAAAGCATTAATCAAATGCACCTAAATCTAGCGGTTAAACTTAACTGTGAACACTTCAGGCTATTTACAGAATTCCTTTGCCTACAAGCTATGGTTTATTTCAGAAAAACAGTCTATTTCCTGAGACCAGATTTCTAAGTCAATACAAGTACATGATACAACATTTTCTTTGAAGGTTAGAGGTAAATCTATTGGAGACACGTTAACTGAAAGAAAAAAGTAACAACCCAAGAGGGCTTTTAAGTATGCATAATATTACTGTAGCTCCTAGAGCCTCTGTTAGTGGGCAAGAAACTCATTATACCAGGGTCACATAAAAATAGAGCATGAGGATGATCCTCCAAACCAGAGAGCATTTTCCTTGGGGGATTTTTATATAGGTATGGATATATGTTTTATTTTTATTCCTTATCCATTTTCTCTTTAATGATATAATAATTGCAGCTACTGAAGAAATTCATCATCATAAAATGCAAGAAAATTCATTTCACAGGTTTTCAAAATAAATATATTCATCAATCACAATAATGCATAACTGCAAGGCATAGTCAAGTGCTTATATAGCAATCTTATCTGTTTTCATAAATTTGCTTTCCCATCAAATACTTTAAAATAAGGAAGATCGAGTATTTTTCCACTCTGAATATGTACACAGGATTTGCAACTAAAAAATAAAGGCCATTCTTTTATTCGACTGAATAAAAACCATGTATTAGAAATGTTTTAGAAATAGTTTTATTTCAGGTTTAAATGACTGGAAATAGGGCTCACAGACATTTTTATTAAATATGGGGCAGCATCCATCTGAATATTTGCATTTTACCCTAATATCCTAGTGAGTGTCTGGCCACTCTTCTAATTTTTAGAGATGGGTTTCAACAAGGAAGGGTGGCATGTATCAGATACACAACTAGGCCAAATGCTAAGGTCAACAAGCCACCACAGGTGGCAGGAAATTAGAAAAGTCAAGAAATACAACAACTGAAGCAAAGGCCACAGACGAATGCATTAAGCTGTGTGATGGGATGACAAAGAGGCAAGCTTGGAGGGTGGCCAGGACCAGGAATGGAAGGGAAAGGGACCGAGGAGGGCACAGGCTGCAGCAGCAGTGCCCCAGGCCGAGCCAGGCCGCCAAGCCACCACTTGCTCTCCCACGCTCCTTAGTGCCTGCCCCAGCACCTCTCGCATCTCCTGCTGTTGATGTCTGTTGGCACCCCTCTTCTTGCTGCCCACTCTGACCCCAGCCTGAGCCAAAAGGAGGGCAAATCCAGCCCCATCTCCAGCCCAACCCATCCTGCCTTGCCTCTGCCCCAGGAGACATGAGTCTAGGCTACCCCAACAGCCTGGAGACTGCTGCACACCCTTCAAGAACTCATGAGACCCGACTCCCGTGCCTGATGGGTAGAACAAAACACCCAGTCACATGCCTTCACCTTGTTTTTCCCAGGCCTAATTCCCCATACCTGACTGCAACAAGTTCATCCAGGAAAGGCTTGGCAGGTGTGATGTTTCCTCAAAGACAACATTCCCCAACAGGAAGACCGAATGGAAGCTAAGGATCTCACAGATTCCCTGCTCCCCTCCCTAACCTCCCCACCCAGCAGAATAGAGCAACTATTGCTCCTGCTCCAATTGATTACAGGGCAAGGGTGACCTTCAAGTCTTCAGGATCCCAAGCACCCTTGAGGAAGTTTCTCAGATTCACACTATCCTAATAGCTCTAGCATGTATTTGACAGTACTCTGGTAAGTGAACTGAGTTCCACTGACAGCTTTTTGGAAATACCATGAACTACAAATCCCAGTAACAAACATCGTGGACGCAAGAGTGTGACACTGTTTAAAAATAAGTTACTGTCCTTTTTTGAAAACTAGCCCATTCAGAAACGCAAGCTGAAGTGATCAGTTTAAATAGCATAAAATAATCCTTTGGTCCAATGCCAGCATCTTCAACCTTTAAAGATATTTTAAAGTATATCTATTTGTTGCAACAAGTCATTGTCATGAAAAGAATTTGAGGGTTTGCACAACCTGTCAGGATGGAAGAATAAGAATGACAGCAGCATAATAATACACAAAACCGGTGGATTCAACACATATAGTCAAACGTACATAATCAGAAACTCAAAACTTTGATGCATCATGACACAAAACATGATCTCAAACTCTGTGAAGACAGGAGCCACTCCATAGAAAGCCACATTAATATTACAAGCATATTTATACAGTAGTAGTGCATGAAAGCGAATCTGCCAAGACCCCCAACGCTCAGCATGAAACAAGCTGTTGACTCCAAATTCCTCATTACAGTTCCCATAGTTATCATAACCACATGGTAAAATAAGCCTCTGATTAACTGCATACAGCACATGGAGCAGGAAGCGGTCGCAGTGCTGCATGCAGAGATTACAAACCCCACACGTTCCTTTCAGCCACAGACTTCTTCTGTGTCATGTCATCTAGCGCTTAAGACCAGCATGCAGGTTTTTGTGCTAGACTTTTTTTAAAAAACAAAACAACAAAAAAAAACTCTAAATCAGATTAGGATAAAGCTTTCCTCTGAACAAGGTCAAAGTTTTCCTGTCCCTATCCATACCTAGATGTCCATTTTAAACATGGAGGGGAAAAAAAAAAATCAATTCCTTTCTACAAAACTACTATACAGAAACTTGATCAATATTCTAATTTACAGTTAGGGAAGAAAAATGAAAAGCTTTTGAGAGCTACAGACAACACATAATAAAGATCCACAGTGTTCCTCCAAGGGCAGAGGCTTTTCAGGCTTTTAAACTGCAACAAACCACCACTAGGTTATATGAACAAATACTGGCTGATGTGAACCCACTTAAAGAGTTAAAAACAATCATTACAGCATTCCTGTTTTGTCTCGCTCTTCTTCCCCATCCTATGTGCAACACAATAAACTGTAATTATGAGGGGACAAGTGGCACTCACCACATTTACAGAGTTAACACACAGCATTACAATAGTGTTGAAAATATAACCAAATTATGAAGTTAATTATATAATCAAATTATGACATTAATTCTGTCAACATTTATTACTGATCAGTGCAACTTTCTTTAATGTTTGCCAAAGTTCATAAAGCTTTATTTTTCTGGTTTCTTAAGCTATTTTTGTACTACTCTTGACTTGTAGACTAACCTACACACTGAGGAGAGACAGCAGAATTTGACTTGAAATGTTTTCTCAAATCTGGTTGAAAGGGAAAGAAAATGCTAGTGTGGGCGGCTGTTGTCTAGCCTTTCAAGAACATCACTGCTCAAGAGCATCTGCCACCTGCCTGCTGTGAATAGGCTCCATGTACAGTGGTATTAGACTTGCTCAAACTAGATCAGTAAAACTACAGCAGGCTCAAATACTTCTATGAGAAGAGCAATTTCTATCTAAAAAAAAAGTTATTCGTTTGCAGAAAACATTAACTTTGGGCAGTTTAATGCAATATAAAATAAGACAACAGCACCAAATGTCACTACCTATATTGTTAAAGCATTCCATGTTCTCCTGTATTACCTATGGGACTGGTAATGTCATCATCTCACTTTGACTGCCCCAAACTTTTTATCTCTAAGATTCTGCTGCTTCTGAAAAGAACATTCTGTCTAAAAGAACATGCTGAAGTTTTCCATGCTGGGATCTAATGAAATAGGAGAAAATACCAGCAATCAGACAAAGCATGTCAAGCCTAGCCTTTAATGCTCCTCCATACAGTAGTATGAAGTTGATTTCTCCATTGCTTCAGTCATTCCATAACATCCAGAAGCTACACTCTCAACCTAAGCATTTGAAATGCACTGATGAACAATGAAAGACTTACCAAGAATCCTTAGGACTGAATTTAGGGATTGTGTAATTTGCTAAAAAAAAAAAAAAAAAAAAAAAAAAAAAAAAAAGCATCAAATAGGCTTTTTAAGTTACAAGACCACATTTTTCCTCCTCTTACAGACCAGAGGTGAATCAAGACAATCAACATAAGTCATGAGAACAGCTATGCCCAAAAACAAACAAACAAATAAACCTGCCTCATTTGGTGTAAACTGCCTCATTTTGGTGGTGGAAGCAGGGGATCACAAGAGAAGAGATTCTCCCAAGGTTAAGGCACCTGAACGCTGCAGTGCAGAATCTGTCTGTAGCCTGGCCTCTACCACAGAGCTGCTAGTAATGCTAAGCAAGTCATTTAAATCAAGCCTTCCACCATCACTAATTGTGCATGCCTTTCCTACAAGCCAAACTTCCTAAGAGCTCTAGTTTACTGAAGCACTGAATGTTTGCACTTCAATGCAAGGCAACAGAAGTGCTGCCATGAACACGCACTACATCACTCCGAGCGTTGACATACCAGCTCCCACAATTCTCCAACAGAGCATCTAATGCTGCCTGAAGACCTCTCTGTGCCAAAATTCCCTGTCCACACAGGGGGAAGGCCACCCATTTACATCATCGAAGTGTTGTGCAAATATTATTTATTTATTTTTTACTCTTTGCAAAGCACACAACTAATACTACATCAGTGAAAATAACACATTTTAAAAATGACATTTGATTGACAAACCACACACCAAGAGACCCAGCCATATGTCAGTAATCCAGTATTAGCTATCCTGCTCACAAAGCCTGGTGAGAGCCCCACAGAAAAAAGCAAAAATGATTCTTGAGTATATGCACCAACAGGCTCAGTTAAGGCTGTACATACATTTCTGGTATTTCCTTATTTTCAAATAGCTAACTTAGCAACTTCTAAGTTCTGTTAATGCTGTTTTATGTCTAAAATAGAGGTACGCTCATTTCACTGATTAGCAAGGGAGTGGGTGAAGCATCAGACATGGTTCTGACGATGCAGAAACCCCCCCAGTCTACCCAGCATGAAGTTCTGGCACACAGTGCACTAGCACTGCTTTAAAGACTGCAGAAATGGACAGAGGTAGCATCTTCTTACATAAAGCTTTGACATTGATTTATAAGGGATTTTCTTACTTAGTAATATGCATTAAATAATCTCATTTTAAAAGAAAAATGAAGTGCATCTAGGCACTCACATGCACCTGCAATTCCAAGTCAAAGATTCACCATCCAATTATTAGCAGGTGGCCAAAGGAAGAAAAATTAAGCAATTTTTTTCTTTGTCATATGCAGTCATGCAAAGATGGAGACTAGGTGGCTTATATTCTTCTGCTGTCTTATATTAGCATTTCCATTATAAAAGCCCATTAGGAGGATCCTATACATTCCTAGGAAGTCTTGCTGACCAGGGCAGAGTACAGGCACTTTAAGAGTGTTTACTTAATATCCTCCCCAAACTCATCTTCTCTGTAATAAGTCCTGGTAATGAGTCTCTATGCTCAAAATTATTGTTTTTCCCCTGACTTTGGAAAACAAGCTCATTTTCAAAGCTCATAATTGTGGTAGAAACAAATGAACACTGCAAAAAAGTAAGCCAAGTTACATAAAAATCACGTTATAGTATTTTTCTTTTCCCAGTTTGAAGCATACCATGGTAATGCTGTCTTCACATCATTTGTCCTTGAACTAATTAATGTTTGAAATCGTATCAGATTGTAGGACTAAAGAGACCTGATAGCCTACAGTATTCAAATAGGATGTACTGAGAAGTGTCAAATTAAAACTCAACACCATGAACTGTTAAGCAAAGTCTCTGACCATACATTGAACTTCCCAGTACCTGTGCAAGTACATACACAAAGAACAACGTGCCCTACAGCCATAATCACACATGCTATAAACTCATGAGATCATACAAGTTTGGTAATGGCGAGCAGTGTTAAAGATTCAGTAGGTGGCATCCTCTGCTGGAATAAGCATACCACCAGCCACCATTAAGTAAAACAACTATAAAGCACTCAGCATTACAAGACACTGGTTCTACACTGGCAGCATTTTGGCTGCCCTGCCACACCAAAAACCACACAAATAATAAAAATACCATGGTACCTTAAAAAAGATTTAATGTTATATTATAATTCAAGCTTTACATAATTTTACCTTGCTTTCCTGACCTTCCCCTGTCATTTCAATCAGGTAGAGAATTGTTCCTTGGTACCTGCCCTAAGCAGTTATGTTGCCTTCCTTTACACTTGAGGATTACCTTAGCCTTATCAGGATCACCTTCCCTGCCACACAGCTGCAAGCGATGGGGTGAATGTCATCATCATATTATCACAGAGTGGGCTGGCTTTGGGATTTGTGGTTTATTTGCAAGAGGAGACTGTGAGATGTCTCAGTACGATTCACCCAGCTGTAGGAGATGCAGTCACCCTGCTTCACATGCAGAATGAATGACCTGGTTGCATATATGCCCCAAGCCCCCCCATTTTCAGCACTGGCATCTCTGCATCAAACAGTTCTCCAATAGAAAGCCAAGAGTAATGAAACACTCTCCAATGTATTCTAGAACCAGAGAATTTTACCAAAAACACAACCTATCATCCTGTCATGAGGTAAAATAACCTGGAAGAAGGTCTTGAGAATCATGAACCAAGATGGGTAAATGCAGATCCTGCATTTCATCACTGAACACACATCGCACTTGTTTGAAAATTGAAACCTGTTTACTCCCTGCTCAAGACAGAACTGCAACATTGTAAAACCTACAAAAGGTAGCTTAAATGAAAGTTGTAACATAAAGTGAAAAGGACTTTGTGTGTCTAGCATTAGTACAAGCAAAGGCAAAAAAAAAAAATATATATGTTTTTTGCTAACCTCCTCCCCTTACATTCCCATATTATAAACATTTAACACCAAAAAATGTTGTTGCCAATAAAGAAAGCATTATAGGGTAATTTGACTGAGGAATGAAGCAATTATCAATGTTTCCATAACAGCCTACCTTACTCATACCCAAATAATCATCAATAAAGTAAACAGTGCAGTTTAACTAGATGTGCATTAGCACCACCTGTCCTTCCAAGATCTTGCCTGGCAGTCCAACAGCAGCAAAATAGGAAGGTGCCAATATTGATAAGCGAAGGATTGGAACTGCACTGATATAGTTAGATTAGTTTACAAGTCTTCTATATTTACAATCCTTGGCAGCTCAGGTTCTCTAATGAATTTTTAACATGTCAATTAATATGTTTATACAAAGCAACGTCAGCTTTAACTCATACACAAGAAAAATCACAGTTGCATGCAGAATGTACAACATACGTGTTAAGAGGCTAAATTTCACTAGACAGAGATATTGAAAAGAATTATTGCAGACAATCTGATGAGAATGTATCTAGAAAAGGAACAATAAAGTTGTGGAAGTTAATGGGCATGATTCATCACTCTTGCCAATATGTCAGCATCAAGAAATGTGACATGTTGCAGGGCATTAAAAAAGTGGTTGTTTTTCGTGTGTTTGTTTTTTCTTTTTTTGGGGGGGAGGGAGTGGTGGTTTGGGAGAGGGAAGGGCACAACCCCTCCGAATGTCCTGTCATTAAAAAAACAACACATTATACTGAAACAAAACACTAAGTGTTGTGTTATCCCATAGTTCATAAACTTACTGTTGATGCCAAGAATTAAGCACTGTTTACTTAATAACATTGACTTCCACTGCGTGCAACAGTGTTAGCGCTGCAAAACAGTAGCTGGTGTTCTTTCTCCAACAATGTGGAATGCAGTCAAATGACTGCACTGTGAGATGTGATTTTGCCTTAACTTCCTAGTTTGCTCTGTACATTACATTAAAAAAAAAAAACAAAAAAACAAAAAAAAACAAACAAACAAAAAAACTTACAATACAGTTTTTCAAGGTGTTCTAGATTTTTTTTTTCTCCAAAGATTTTTATTTAAAAACATTTTCATGTGTTAAGTAAATACAAAAACAAACTTCCCATAGGAAGATTAAGCATAGTCTCTGGAGCTGCAGTACAAAGATAAATTTCACCTCTGAGGAGAATCAGGGCATTTTACACTTGCAAAGAAAATAAAGAAAGAAAACAGCCCTTCAACTAATACCCAAATTGCTTCTGTAAAGCTAGGCAAGCAGAGCTTCTGGTGAAAATCCACCAAGCAGCTAGTGGGACGTTGCGATCACACAGGAGAGTGAAGTTCCTGCAATTCTTTCAGCTCACTGTACAAATTCCCCCTTCAGTAGCTGTAATATGGTAGCACTTAGCATCTGCCTCTGCCTTCATTGCATCAGAGGCAATATAGGCTCACATCTGATAAGATATTCCCATTTGTATCATGATGGATGACAGACGTTAAGTACTGACTTTCTAAAGCAAATACAAAAGTTACAGAACTATTTATCTGCTACAAGTTCATATTCAAGGAATGTTATCAGGTTTAAACCATGTAACAAAAGTGATAACAGTATTTCAGAAGGCAACTGTTCAGATTGCAAAGTCTTCTCTTCTTTGTATTAACTACAGGTGACTTAAGTTTCGCAATGTATTTCAGCACACTAGAGCCAACCTTGCACTTAACTTTTGTCTCTGTTACATCCCAGCACAGCCTGTCAGATGTTTCAGAATTCGAGGCTACCACAGCTGTTCCATATGTTCATTTTTAAAATAACACTAACGTCTCATTTCATAGATTCTCAACCTCTTTGAACAAATATTCTCAAGCCACAGTCCCTTGTGATAACCTGAAGAGCAAAGACTGCAGTGATGCTTAAGCATCTGTTATGTTTTAGGCAGCAATCCTCACTGCTGTTCGAAAACTAAGGACTTCCAAGCTAATTAGCTAAGAAACCTATGCTCCCCCAGAAGATTATCTTCCACTAGGCTTTTTCCTGCTTTTATACCATCTTATCCCTGAGCAAATGTAGTCAAGTAGGAAGACATCCTCTCAATTAAAACTTCACTGAAGAAATCCAAGAGAGGAAAATGATAGGAACAGCTAAGAGCAGTTGCTCAGGAGAGGCTCCCATTGGAGCGATCACAGCCATTGCCACCAGCGCAAAGCCCAGCACAGACAGAACAGAGCGGCAAGGGACAGCTCCCATCATGGCGTAAGTAGGCAGGACGACAAAGTCTCTTGACACTGTCTGGTTTTTGCTAATACTTTAAAGTTTAACTGTGCATCCATTATATTATTCATCAGGGAGAGAAAGAAAAAAAAAAAAAGCACAGGACCTAGATAGCTTAATGAAGATATGTAAGAAGACTGTTTCTTTTCTGATTCCTTACCACTTTATGGATTATTTAACAAAGCAACAGAAAGAAAACGTTAGCGTTGCCAATTTCACAATTCCCAATTTCACTTCTGCCTGCCTGAAAAGAATCACACCAAACCCCACTCACTGGAGAAGGTGTAAGATACAGAAAAGCCATTCAAAGAAACTGAACACCAGAAGGGTTAGGAACAAGTCTGTGTTCATGGAAGGACACTCTAGCATGCAAAAAGCAGAAAAGGAAAAAAACACATCCCCTCGCTTCTTTCTCTAAGCAGTCTACTGACCCGGTGAGCTGGAAAGAGCAGCAAGATGACTTACTTGGGAAAGGAGAAGCTGCATAACCCATTCACGGCCGCCTAGCGCTAGCTCCGAACTGCACAGAGAGGCAGCTCGTTCTCCTCCTCAGCTGCCCCCGTTTGGGAAGGGAAGGCCAGCAGGGCTGCTGCCCTGAGAGCAGCGACGAGCACGCCCTGCCTGTCCTCAGCTGCCCGCGCTCCCTACGGGCTCTGGCCACAGCACCCAGCGTGGGCCTTAAGCAGCAGCCCAGCGACACGTCCCACCTGCCTGCTGCGAGGATGCTGCACCGCGTCCAGCTACGTTTCATTCGGGGATGAAAACGTGCGGGTTCCTGACAGTAACAGAGAGCTTGTTTTGCACCTCGTTTTTATACTCTGTGAAAGACATCTCTGACATAGCAGCAAAGAGGATGGAAACAAAACTATTTGCTATCTTCTCCCTGTACATTCAGTGGTTTGCTGCAGCTAAACTTTTGCTTTGAAGATTTAAAGTTATGAGTGCTCCCAGCTTTAGAAACACCAGACTTTCCCAGCATCCAAACTTTCCTATTTACACTTTCCTTCTCTAGCTCAGCTGCAAAGACCTACCCTTAAACCCCGCCAGCAGAGTTCCCTCGTTTCTTTCGGGGCCAGCACGCAGCAGCAGGCGCACAGGAGCGTTCACAGCGACCCGACTCCGGGCACAGCCCCGCGCCCCCCTCCCGTCCGTGCCGCGGGACGGAGCGCGCAGGACCCCGGGCTTCGCGCTGCGCTGCAAGCACGCCGCCACCCCGCAGGGGCTTGCGGCGAAGACACCTGGAAACTGACCACGGGCAGCGAGCTCATCCAGGGTGACTCCCGGCTGCGGGTTGATTCCGCCTTCGCTAAAGAAACGCCCCGGTCCCAAAGGCGAAAATACTCCCCCCCGCTCACACCCCGAACCGTTTAGCGGCGCGCCCGGCATTTGCTAGCGGCGGATTTGGGGCTGCGGGGAGCCGCAGCCACCGCCCCTCACCTGCGGCTCTGCCCGCCCCAGCCCCAACCCCAGCGGTGACATTGAGCAAGGTCCCTGCCCCGCCGCGCCCGGCCCTTACCTCCGTCGCCGGCGAGAGGAATGCGGCGGGGCGGCCCCGCTCCGCCCGGGCTGAGCCGAGCTCGTCCCAACTCCGCCGGACCCCGGCGGCTCGCCCGCTGCCGCCGCCCCGGCGCATGCGTCCGGCCCGGCCCCGCCGCCCCGCCTCAGTGGGCTCAGGTGCGGTGAGGGGAAGGGCTGGCCCCGGCCCGCGGCGGCGCTGAGGGAGGAGACCCGGCCCCGCGGCTCCGCTGAGGGGCGAAGCGCCCCTAGTCGGGGCTTCTCCTGTCGGAAGGGCCCACGGCTGTGCCCCGGCAGCACCAGCTGTCCATAAAACCCGCGGAAACACCGTGCCGCCCGCTCCTCCTGCCGCCCCCCGGCTCCTGCCCGTGTTTGCTTCCTACATTCTGACAGATCTTAGGAGCCGAAAGCCCACCTGTGGGCTGTGCAAAGCGGCTAGCGTGAGCAGTAACTTGTGGTTCATAAACCGTGCAAAGCCGTGTCTTAAATTACCTTAGAAAGCACCCCTTTTACAAGTATCTAACACAAATCACAACAAATGACAGACACATGAAAATAAACACAGACGTCAGCATAAGTACTTCTATAATAGTGCCTTTTATATATCCCTTCAGGAGAACGTGATCCAAATGGCGAGGGAAATCCTCAATACTTAATCTGTTTGTTTCTCTTCAGAAAGGAAAACAAAAACATTTAACATTGATTAGAGAAAACTTGCTTGCTGTATCTTAATTTCAGCTTTTGGAGAACAGCAGTGCCACTCGATACTGTTAAGAATTGCATCATACCTTGTTTACGGTCCCATATTCAATAAATTACTTCATAATTCAGGAAATGTTCAGAGTTTGAATTAATCGTCCTGTTAAAATGTGAAATTTAAGGTAAATACCCATTCTTCTGCTCCGTTACCTACCACAAACTTCTGGCTTAGAAGAGTTCTGAACACTAAGCATCACTAGGTGTTTTTGAACGTTTACTGGTATCTCCTACAGAGAGGAACAGAAGCTGAGACCAGGATACATACATTTTTATTTTTTTTAATACTCCAGAAATTCTGGACTGCTTAGAGAGGAACTGCCGGTGTATGCAACCCCTTCAGTAGCTCAGCTCACAAACAAAAAGATCCAGGCTGGCAGGATTTGAGATAAATTGAATGCTAAACTGATTATCCATCACAGATGATCCACGAAAGGAACATCTACTTATGATCATGCACTAGCAATATCCAACATTTTAATATTTGTTTATCTTTTATCTGTCTTTTTGCCCTTTTCAAAACAAATTTGCTGTAATCTAGAGCAAGAGTCTCCAAAATGTTTTCAGAAAGCTCCAAATATCTATCAAACAGTAAAAATCAGAAAATTTCCCTTCATATCCAACTGTTAAATCCTATTGTAAAGAACTAGGAATATTATGTTCATGAAACATTATTTTTCTATATAAGCAGCTGTTGTGGTTGCCATAGAGATGTTATTCAATCTCAAATTGGAAGGTGGTCTACAATGGCCATGCATCATATTCCCTCTTAAGACGAAAATGTTTAAGAACCTGTGTGAATTCTGTAACATTCTTCAGAACAAACGTACTTCCATTTAGTAGCCCTGTGGTTTTTATTTTTTTTTTTTTTTAAATGACATTTCAGAGAAAGCTAGCCATCAACCACCTACAGAGAGATGTAATGGCAGATAGATAATTGTATATAGCTTTGAACAGTTTATGTGAAAGTATATCTTGGATCTCTTTGAATGAACTGGTCTCTTCAGAAACAGCATCATTTAACCCATGATAGTAAGGCCCTTTATAAAGCATTTCGTTTAAGCCTTTCTCCATTTGTTTGGAGTATACTCCAGCTCCCTATCAAATGCTCTACTTTAGAAGATGGCAAAGAGGTAAGGATGGGAAGTTTTAAACTCTATGTGATCTGTAGTATCGAAGTGTCATCTTTGTCAAATGCTGAAATCATGCTAGAAGTTATGAAATGACAGAACTGTTGCACAATTAGTATTTCTTAGGAGTTGAAGAACACCAACCAGTTGTAAAAGTGTTATGAGCAGCAAAAAGACTCTTTAACACAGGAGAGCTGGTGAGGAGGTACCTGGCCTGAACCCAGAGGAGCCCCCCAAGAAGGAGGAGGCAGGTGTTTGCTCCATTCCCACTGAAGAGCTGCATGATCCAACTACAGAAGGACGCCAGGGGGGAAAAGAGGGTGGGCTCCTATTCTGAGTAGCATGAGAATGTGCAGAGGAGGAAGAGGACATGTGTGAATGGAATTAGAATTACATTTTATCATTTCAATTTATTCAGAACATAAAATTTTTGTCCTACCAAAACAAACTGTAATCTGCTGTTTTTTTAAAAATCATTTATCATTCAGAATAGGTTTGATACAACATGAGTGTGTCACTTAAGGGACTGGATCTATGCAGAATGGTGCATGCAAACAAACCTCTTAGGGATACCTTCAACACAAAATTGGTTAGGGAAATCCCAAGAGCTGGAAAATATTTCCTGCCAAACCAAACAGTAATATTAAAGGCCAACACCAATCTGTAGCAGATTACGGGGAGAGGTCACCACTGGCAAATTTAGAGCAACCCTTACAGGCATGATATACCCTGCAAAAACTATAGTGTAAGAAATCCAAGTAACGTTTTCTCTTTTCTCCAGAAAACAAACAAACAAACAAAAACAAAAATAAAAAGACAGCTGCTGAGCTCTCTACCCTAAGCCATTTTGCATATATTAAAGACATGCTAATTATTATGAGCAAACTTTCCTTTATTTGACCATTGTACTTTTTTTTGTGAGAATTAAGATTAAATAAGTTTTTATTCTCATCCATTTTGCAAATAAGTTGCATTTGAGTACCACAGGACATTTTAAGTATGAACGTAGGCTTTATGTTATTGGTGGTCTTGGCAAAATATGAAATTAGTGTCCTAATTCTCCAGATGGGGATTTGCCTCTTTGGTCTTTCATAAGGCCAATGAAAGGAAGAAGAAATTTTTCCAAGGCACATTCTATAAGTCTCACTCTTCAGAAATACACCCAAGTGTTTCCGATTCTCCTTTTCAAGTGCCCTTTCCAATAACCTAATCAACGTTGGCCTTTGTGGGAATTGTTTGAGTAACAGAGATTTCAGAAACAGGGAGACTAACTGTAGAAACAAAGAACACAGGTAGAGTCAGTTTGGTATTTCTTCTCTGTCAAGTACTAACTTTTCATACATATATAATGAGAAAAGTTTCTAAGTGTTTACCTCAACATCATCTTTTCCAGGCTAATTGGCCTAAGCTCTCCAAATTCATTTTCTCTTGACTGTAACTGATGATGAGCAGCCTTCAGTGTTTGCTTTGCACTCTCCAGTTCCAAGAGAGCACTAGCCTTGTTGCCACATAGAGGTGAAGAAAAACTTAACTGCGAGTTTGCTCTTCACTTTCAGATTGTTGTGCTGCAACACATTAGCCCTGCTTATTGTTTGGTTTTGCATGTGTTTGCCATATTAATGGTCTCAACAGCATATTCAAAATCAAGATACTGGATTGTTATTTTTAAAACTTATTTCTTCACCAAGTTCTTCAAGATGGTGGATGGTACACGTGCCTATGTTAAGCAACATACATGCCATTTATTGGTGTGTATGCATACTTCCCGAGGAAACAACACGATGCAAATTTGAAATAAGCACTGTCTTCCCTTAATTATTTTAGTTTTACACTTTTTAACAGTGTGAATGTTAATTACTTGTCTTTGAGCCTTTCATCCAAATTTTTTATTTGTTGGAATGCAACAACTATGTTAATTTTTATGGTTATCATATGTCTTTAGTCATTATTTTAAAACATCTACCACAATACTCTAGAATTTGTCAAAACCAGAAAATATTTGTAATGATATTGTAAAGCTTCTTATTTAGACCCATCTTTAATTTAAATATATATATATATATTTTTTTTTTCCTGATGATTTCCACCTCATTCCTGTGATCTCCAAAATTAACGTTTATTGGAGTTTTATGAAAACACAGTGAAAAGTATGACCACCATCTTCCCTACTTGGAAAAGTATGGTGAAGAAAGCCCCTCTGATGGCAAACATGAACTGCTGTGCCTGAATCCATGCCTCTGTCGCTAATCACACTGAGGTCTTCTGGTGTTTTTTCTCACAATGTTGCTTCAAAAGACTAAGATTTTTCCCTACTGGCATGCAGTTCCTTGTTTGTCTCCTGATTATTTGTTTTTCATTTAAGTTTTTGTTTTTGTTTTAGTTGGTTCTGGATCAAGCATTTTTTATTTTTATTTTTTTAAGACTTTTGGAACTTCCTTGATTTCCTTACTCGATTTAAAAAGCACAGCTGTACATACGTCTTGAGGTAGGTTCCTCTAAGTGAAGCTGACATTTTATAACTAGATATCTTATATGGTTATTCTGTAGCTTCCCTGTTACTGCCTCTGGGGATACAATCCCAGATTTAGTCAGATCTCCATCTGCTTCTCCTGTAAAACAGACAAAGCAACTACTTAGCCACCTTGCTACTTCCTCACCAATCTATCTTTGTTTTTTAAGTAGGGCAATGATTTAGTTTGTTATTCTTTTCTACCATATTGATACACATCCATATTTGATGCAGTCCTTGTTACTTGATTCTTTCTGCAACTTGCTATTAACTCTTTACTGCTCTGTCTTCTTTATTTTCCTCACAGAATTCCAAATTCCTGGTGTCTTAAAAGTATGTTTAAAGCTCCCAATTGTACACTTAGCTTCTCAAAGATACCCCTTTTTTCAACTTGTGTCTGCTAGCTCTAGGGACTTCAGTATCTGATGAATTTAGCTTTGGGAGGGTGCTTTCAAATTATCTGCATTATTCAAAATTATGTGATAAATTGCTTATATGATTATACGTTAGTCCATGAATTACCTGCAAATTATTCAATCATACATAACTATGCTGTTCATACAGTGTCACAGGTCAGTTAGTTCCCATGATACTATTTCTATTTTCTTGTTGCATATTGAGTAAAATTACATGAATTTAGACTGTAAGGTGTTTGGCATAAGGAATTGTTTATTATCTGTCTACATACTGCTTAGAAAAATGAGCTATTTTTAGGGTTGTCTGCACACATTCAATATCAATAATAAATAACACATCTCAGGACAGTTGTAAATGCTTCTTCACAGAACTTTCTGGCTTCATTTACATATTCACAATTCTTTTCAAAATCACTTGTGAACAAACATTCATGTTTTGTACTACGTCAAAACAGTATAAAAGTTACAAATCAGCAATAAATATTTTGCTTTACTGAAAGTTGCATCTGTACTTCATTACTTTCCCAGCTCTGTGAAATGTTTTTATCTTTTTGCAGTACATTCTTCCTTTGAGAAACTGAAGTAGAAAAAAAGTGATCTAAACAAAAACATATGACATCTTACCAAGCACTTGAAAACAACTAAACCCTTTCTTTCAGTCACAATCTGTTCTAAGAATAAGGGCTCAGTGATACATATTAAGACTATTCAATGTTATCCTGTCCCCAGAGAATATCAGCTTCACAGATAACATGGAAACTTATTCCTCTGAATAAATGATTTTCTGTGAATCCTGGAAACCTAGAGAGTTCATAATTTAGAGAATAATTCCAGTAATACACAGGAAAAATATTTGCAAAAGAGTTTCAGATGCTTTAAATTCTATTTCAGTTCAGGGAATAAGAAAACTCCTAGACAGGGAAGAACAATTGGGTAAAGAAAGTACACTAGTGACATAGGACTTAAGGAGTTGAAAACCAGCAGAGGGAACATCTGAAAATCTCCTGGTAAAGTATCCAGGTAGGCTAGCCAGATGGCATATTATTTGTTTTCACTACTTCATTTAACATGGAGACAAACTGTTCTTCAGCTGAAAAACAAAACCAATTAGAATATTTCTTTCCCTCAGTGTTCCTAAAGCAGCCTCCATTAAAAATCACCAGGGATTTACAGATAAGAGCTATGCAGTTTCTCTTTTAAAGTACAGGTGAAAGATCAGAGTCACCTCCTGAGTTCCCATCTGTTTTTAAAAATAATACTACCTGCACAGCATACAAGTAAGAGATCAGAAACTGTGAGAAAGACAGCAAAAGAAACTTGAGTTAGTATGTTTTTTCTTCTGTGTCAGTAAATAATAATAATAATTTAAAAAAAAAAAAAAAAAGGATATATCATGCATGCTCATGTATTGGAAGTTTTTTATTAGTATAAAAATAGTGCAATGAACTATGATTCCAAGAAAATCTGAATTGAAAAAGATCATTCTTCAGCTAAAGGGCAGTCTCCTCTCTAGGAGATCTGCCAGTTCAAGGACAGGCAATAAGCCAAGCATATATAGCATAGCTTTGCCACTTTGCCTCTTGTACCCTGAAGAAAAAGTACAAGATACAAAATACAGTGTAAATGCTAGTAGTTTAGAAACTAGGCATCTTCCATCTTGTGCTGTGGACTGAAAAAGTACAAAGAATAAGAGTAATCTTTTATTCTTTACATAGCTAAAGCTTTCATTGGAAGAGATAATCTGGCATAAAACAATAAGAGTGATGGTGAGTGACAGGCTCCTTTCTTTACAACAGCCTCAGGACCTTCTCTGAAAGATGAGAATAAAAGAAAGTGATATGAAAATGCATTACAAACCCTGATTGCAAATACTTGAATTAGTACTACTCAATATGAAATCTCAGTGCACCATCCAGAATCACAAAGTAAATAACAGGCCTTCTAATTAATCTCTGGAGAAAACTTCTCTAGTGACTTCAACATGAATAATAGGGTTTGACTATAGCTCTGTCGGTATCTTCAACAAGCCTAGCAGTGCACCCTTGGCAGCACAGGTGATACTAAACTAAACTGGTATAGCATGCCATAAAAGGTCCACACTGGAAGTTTTTGCCAGCAAACTCTGGAAGTTTGCACCAGCTGTGTCTTTTATGACATACTGACACTGTCTCTGATGACATACTCTTTTAGACATACTCTTCTGTCTGAAAAATTGTGAGTATTTGACTGCTGGTTTGTTGGTTGTTTCCCCCCACACCAACAAAGGGTTGCATATTGAGACTTCTTTCTCATGTAGAAACTCCTCTGTTTCCATACTAAACCTTTTTTAAAATACAGGACAAAACCTGAATTTAACTTAAATAGCTTCCTCCACACAAAATCTGAATGCATACCAGGCCTAAGAATATTTAAAGGACAAGCTGCAGCTGTGCTCCTCTAATTTCAGCAAAGATGTGACAAATTATATCAGTGGGGTGGATGTCTCATAGAGCCTCTGCATGATTCATATGGTTCAGTCTGCAGGGCACAGTACTTGGACACCTGCAAGGGAATGCTTGTGCCATAAGAATGGCATGGGATGAGAAATTAGGGTGACCAAGAACAAGACTTTGTTTATTTGGATTTACCATTTTCATAGATTTTTTTTTTTTTTTTTTTTTTTGTCCTGCACATATGTATTTGAGTCCCAGAAAGTTATTTGTGCTTAACTAGTAGAAGGAACGGATATATTATGTGGACAAAATTTTTGAAATACACAGGGATTTAATGAAGCATTGAGTCTGGGTTATGCTATTGGTTAACGACTAATACTGCAATTACTGAATTTTACTTGGCAGATAATACAGAAAATAAGTTTGGGAAACTTGAATGAATTCAGTATTTTAAGGATTAATTTTAATACACAGCCTTGTAATTACATTGTATATTTAAAAGAAAAAAAAAAAAAAAAAGAAAAAAATGCAATGTATAATTAAGTAATTACCTATTAAATGCACAGCCCCACAGATATACAAAATTATACCCTTATACCTTATACCCTTATACCTTATTTGCCACTAAGTCCCACAATAATTTTTAAATAATAAGTCTTTCCTTAGGATGTCTGTATGGGTCCTGTGCATTATGATGTTAAGAGGAGATTAATTCTGTCTAGAAATCGGAGCAACACTCCAATTTTACATCTGATTTTCCCAGGGTTTCTAACCCAGCTGAAAAAAAAAAAAAAGTTGATAGTTTTATTTTTTCCCAGCACATTTTCTTTCATTCACTTACTCACTCATTCTGTATAAAAAGGCAGCAATAGATACTGCTTAATTATATGCTTAACAGATCAAAAGCTGCCTCTGTATGATTACACAGTTCAAAAAAAGAACAGTCACCAAAATAGCAGCCACCAAACCAAACTACATCAGCTGTAACCACAGAGGAGCACATCAAACCTCATGTTTATGGTACAATCTGCACTACCACGAGATCTTCCTTCTCTTTAAGAGGGAGGCTTAATGCGCCCCCAAAAAAGCACAGCTTCAGCACAGTCAGAAGAAAACACAGAAAGGGCACTCTCAGCTCTCAGAAGGGAAGTGCTTGGATTACAGCTGCAAAAAAAGTCATACCTCATTTTGTTCTGGTGGACTTCTGCGCTCCAAGCTCCTCGAATAGCAGTGCCATGGCTGGAGCAGGGAGGACTCTGTGACATCCTTTCCATCTCTGTCCCAGCCCTCCCTGTGGTCAAGGCTTGCTGCAGGGCACAGGGGCCTGAGGCACTTTTATATGCCATGTGCCAGATACTGTTTCACTTCACAGCTAGTAAAAAAATACATCGTGGTGTTTCTATCTCATGAGGCCTCTGTGGACTGTAGAGTAAATCTCTCTCCTGGGTGCTGTGTGAGCCACTGTCAGGCTATAAGGAAACACAGCAGTATTCCCAGGGATAATAATGGGGCACGGGGATCTCTGGTGGCTTTTCAAGACCTATTACACGATTCAGAGATTTTGGTAACAGATTTACTGCTTATGCTAGAAAGGGGGGAATAAATTCTCCCTGAGCTCCTGCCATGCCCACTCCATGGAAACTCTGAGGGGACACGAACTAATATTCTGCTTTCCACATAGGTAAAACTACAAAACTATGAATACAGTTTACATAATAAGGAGGTTTTATCAAAGTTGGTCATTATGTTAAGAAATAAATTGAATGGAATGTGTATGACTTCAGGGAAATGAGCTATTAACTTACAGGCTATTTTATCAGATGATTCACATGCACTCATGCTTCCCCTCTCCCCTTCATTGCAAAGGTGAAATGAATGACTAAGTTGATCAGGATACCAGCAATTGCAGCTGCAGCAGTGCTCAGCAGAAATGAAAAACAACCTTCCTTGCACAAACAGTCCAAATATATTATGAGTAGGGTTTCTGACATTTGTACAGCACAGACAACTAGGAAAGAAGGAAAATACTGCGTAGTCCCATTTCCTAGTAACAAGAAATCTGTATTTGAAACAAATGCAGAGAAGAATGAATGAATATTCAGCTCAGACTGAGAGGAAGACAACGTGATGCTCTACTTTGAGCTACACCTACACAAAGTCCCTCTCACACAATTTTAGATCATTAGGGACAACTTTCCATATTTCTTTTCCCAACAGTCACAGGAAATAGACTGTTTTGGAAATACACGGCAATCTAGCAACTGCATGGCACAGACAGACTGTTTTGTCTCAGGAAATGAAATGATGTATGACACGGCTGTCTCAACTGTCAGCTATCATGCCATAAAACTGCACAACCCTCACTCATTCCTTTTGAAACCTTAAATCTAGTCAGCAGACTCAGTGTGGAGAGTGGCTCGCCATGATAGCCTGCCTTTAGTCTGCCTCTGCAGTAGAATGAGGAATACTAAATGAGCAAGTAAAAAGCAATTTTATCAAGAGCTCTTTGTAGCTGCCCACTGGCAGCTCTTGTTGCGTGGGCTGGTGGTTATGGAAGTGAGGGGTGTCTGTGTGTGAACCTACCACCATGTTCTCCCTTCCCATTGAATAATATAGGTCCTTAACAAAATAACCCCCCACCCCAATCTCTTTAGAACTTTGCAAAGGCAAAGCATTTCAAAGCATAATCATTGTTCTGCCTCCTCCTATAAGAGAAAACTGTTTCTTACTGGTGGACATGTCCCCCTCTCCACATGAAATCAGGCTGTATTTTGAAGAGGCTCCATACCACTTGCAATTATGAATGTGTTTCCTCACACCACGTGCAACCATTCAGATTACTGACAAGAGAAAGTGATAGGAAACGAAAGAGCCTGAATTAGTTGAAAGGAGACCACATTGACAGCTGAAAGTCTTTGTTGACAACAACATAGTAATGAACATTAGAAGCAATCTGGTGAATTAGTCATACACATTTTTGGGTAGCAACTGTGGAAGAAATACCAGAGTTTCACTGTGGACAGCTCAGTGAACGTCCCTGGCCAACATGCAGTGACTGGCAGCAAGCAAATACACAGACTGCCACGAAGTACAAGGGAAAAAAAAAAAAAAAAACAAAAAAACAAGACTGAAAATACAATGTCATTTTGAAAATTAGTGGTATGGTCCTGTCAACTGGAATGCCACATTTGATGACCCTAGAGAATGCAGCAGAATCACAAAGGCCAGAGTGAAAGAAAGGAGAAGAAATAAAACTGATAATAGGCTGTAGAGGCTTTCCCTCTGAAGGGAAGGGAGCTGTGAAGAAGTGTTTACAGAACAGATGAATAGAAATGCACTTAGTACTGGACATCTACAATAATGAATATTATACAGAAGAGAAAATGAGCACTTCTTACCCTATTTCTTAACAGGAGAGACACTCAATGAAAATGAAAACACATTTAAAACAGATTGCAGCTTTTTTTCTCTTAATGTTGTGGATGATCCCATAATAATAGTCTGAGAGATTTGTGGCATCTTCTTCTGAAACACTGGCCCATAATGAACTAAATATTTCAGAAGTAATTCAAAACAGGGTGGAGCAGAAAGTGCGTTAATATAAATAAAAGGGGCCTGCTAGCAATGGGAGACATCCTTCCTTCCCCCTTTAATTTATTTTCATAGAAAAAGATTATAATGGCCTTAAAAGAACAAGGAGAGACTGGAGTCATTAGGAACAAGGAAGAAGATGGAGTAAAAGCCAATGATAGGGTTCAAGTGCAAATTAAATTTGTCATGCAAAATGAGAATTTCAGACTGATGACAGCTGCCATGCAAGTAACCTTGAAAAGGTCTCCTTCAACTGATATATGGATCGTTAAAATGATTGGTCTTCACTCTATTTTCTTCATAAACTACAGTAAAACTGTAATTATGGAAATAAAGCCTTCCTATAAATACTGTGAAATGAAGAAAGTGTTTGATTATGTACGTGCCTGCAAGGCAGACCTTGAGCCATAGGTTTCTGCCCTCTGCACTAAAAACAGGCAGAGCTGCTTACCACATCTGCGGTCCCAGCCACGCAGACCACAGGATGCGCCACCCGTCAGCTATTGCCTCTCCCCAGCAGCCTTGTCTTGAGCATGCTGTTCTGGTTAAGCTTAAACTTAAATAACTCCTGGAAAGGAAAGTATAATTGCATATATACACACACACACATACGTACAATGTCAGAATGTGACTAAAACATACACTAACATTGCTGGTATCTGTAATCCCACCTGTTGAAATGTCTGTCATTAAGTACAATAAAAATAAACAACTTTCCAATTTAGCAGCATTATGTTATATCATACATCACAGAAAAACCATAGCTAACGTACCACATGCACTTTGTTTTCCCCAGGTGGACTTTGCAATATTAAAAATTATGAATATTTTGCACTAATATAGTATAGATAAAAAAATACCATTTGGGATCTATTCAGATAGTATGGCGATGAAGCTCTTTATAAATAGGTGAAATTTATTGCAGTGAACTGTCTTAATTGACACATACAACTCATCTTAAGCTCTTATATAAAAAGAGAATGAAAATAGAAGACTTGGTATGCACCTGTGTGTATTTATGCATACATACAAAACTAAAAACCAAAACACATTTTTCCAGTATTTTTTTATTTTCCTCTCCGTAAATAGAGCACTAAAAATGAAATTAGAGGAAAGAATCACTTTGCTAAAATGAAACAAACTGACTTGGTGTAACCAGGGATGAATTTAGCCTGAGGAACACTGCGGCTGGGTCCTTCCCTGCAATGGGCATAGCAGCTGACTGATCCTCCCACTTTCTCTACATAGCCATAATCATATAAATGGGCTCAGCAAGAGAGGAGGAAATGATGGGCTGTGAGGCACTTCTGGATGGCATCTCAAAGAATTGCTGTTTCAAACAGGTACAATGATCAAAACAGGCTGATGCACCACCTTTCTTCTACAAAGAATTATAACTTTTATTTTATTTTATTTTTTTTTTCCTGTGAGGGGAAGAGAGGACAGGAAGGAACAGAGCTGCAAAGGGGCATTTTTTTTTTTTTCCTTTTCTAAATGCACCTTTTCAGTCTCTCATTTCAATTACTGATCAAGTAAGTCATTTGGCTCCAGTTTTTCTTAAGCACTTTTGTGTCTCACCTCTGGTGACTCACAATAGAGCGTGCAGCACCAGAAGAAGGTGCCCTGTGAACCTCAAAGAGTGGCAGCCTGCAGACCAGACACCCAACCTCAACGCCTGAACAAAGGAAGCATACTCATTACAAGTACGTGTCCCCTTTGAGGTAGTCCTCTCTTCAGTATTCTTTCCTCCCACGGAGCCACAAAAGCTGCCTGCACCCCTGCATAATGACATAAAATGTTAAGAAATCTTTCAGCTGGCTATTTCTTTCCCAGGATTAATGCAACTTCCTGTCCACCATCCAAGTCCCCTGACACTGATGAGCATTCACACAGGCTAGCAGAGGAGAGCAGGGTGCAGGGACACGTAGAACCATAGAATGGTTTGGGTTGGAAGGGACCTTAAAGTTCCAACTCCCCTGGCCACCTCCCACTAGACCACGTTGCTCAAAGGCCCATCCAGCCTGGCCTTGAACACTTCCAAGAATGGGACATCCACAGCTTCTCTGGGCAACCTGTTCTAGTGCCTTACCATCTTCACAGTAAGGAGTATCTTCCAAGTATCTAGTCTAAATCCACCCTCTTTCAGTTTAAAGCCACTGCCCCCTGCCCTATCACTACACTCCATGACAAAGAGTCCCTGTCCAGCTTTCCTGTAGGCCCCCACTGTGTACTGGAAGGCCGCAATATGATCTCCACAGAGCCTTCCATTCTCCCAGCTGAACAACCCTGGCTCCCTCAGCCTGTCTTCATAGGAGAGGGTGCTCCAGGCCTCTGATCATCCTTGGGGCTCTCCTCTGGACTAGTTCTAACAGGTCCATGTCCTTGGCACAGCGTGTCTCACTTTATGCTACACAAGAAGTTAGCCATGCCACTTGGCCGACCATAGGCCTTTTCAGCCAGCCATTGCGCTTCCCTAAGGACCTCTCTTGGGTTGAACACAGGTCCACCCCTGCCAAGGTAACACACACTGTCTTCTGAAACTGAAACATGAGGCAGCATAGCCTCTGTCTGCCCTGAGGTGGTTATGGGTGTGCTGACAGACATGGCCTCTGAGGTGCTGCTCCAGTGGCCAGAACCACCCAGAAGACAACCTTACATCTTGTTCCTTTGGGGCCACTGAAGAACCAACATGCCAAGGCCCATCAGCATTGCACCCACACCCCTATGGCAGCAGCACCCCCAGTGAGCACAGCACAGGCCTTACTCTGCCACCAGCACACTGCCATTGATCACCACTTCTCCAGGGAACTGGAGCCTCCTCTCCCAGCCCCTACTTCATAGAAATGGTGCAGCTTATTTTCCTCATGACAAAAAGTTACAGTCCCCACTTTATTTTATAGAAGAGTGAAAAAAAAGACAACATACAAAGGACAGAGTTTAAAAATAGAGTCAACATGTGACAGGTTATTATTATTTTTTTTTTCTTAATGGACTTGTCTGTTTACAGTTTAACAAACCGGTTTGCCAACACAGTGCAAGGTTTTAATTTGTCATTCTCCTCCCCCCCCCCTTTTTTTTTTTGTTAAAAGAAGTTAGAAGAAAGTGCTTAATGATAGTCATAAGGAGTAGAAAAGAATATTTCTAACTCCAGTCACAGCCAAATTATAGACTTGCTTGAGGAAAATATGCAAGAGAAAACTAAATATAAAAACCAAAGCATCTCCAAGTGACCTTGTTTTTCCAATGTATAAAGCAATATTTTGCTTGTGCCACTTTTAACCTTGTAATACATGTGTTATGTGGTTTTAATTAAAATGGTCCCTTGTTTTGCATTTTGACTCCATTTCTTAGAAAAATATTTTGACTAATAAAAAGTTTTTAAAAGTAATACTAGTTTCTCTAATTGAAAATATATTCAAGGACAAGCCTCCCTGTTCGCTGCACGTTATTAGAGTAACTGAAGTCAACTGTCTCTGTTGACATAATGGATTCCTGCTTTTTTAAATTCTCCAGGAAAATTAGCCTTCTGCTTAGGCACGTTTCCTTAATATTGAAGTATAATTCAAAGTAGTTTAAGAATAGTCAATGAAGATGAAATAGCATCTTTCTTCATTTTCATAACACTGTAAAAATATAATGATAGGGAGGCTCTTAAATTGCGCCCAGAGCTTAACAAAATAGTCCACCCTACCTTCCTTATTTATTAGGTGGCTGACATGTGCTAAGCTATTTTAGATTATTTCCTGCATTAAAACATTAAGAAAAGTTATGTTATTGCAGCCTTAAGTAAATTAAATAAACATCACACTCTTAGGTTAAAAGAATGCACTTTATCTAATTAGCATTGTGAGTAATTTTCAAAACTGAATGTAACATTCAGTATGTATGTGATCTGTTTGTGAACTTCAGTTAATAGGAGCAAAACAAAAAGAAAAACATCTTTGTAGTCAAGTTCACATTCTCATGCAGTACTTTGGAGATGAACTAACTACAATTTAAGATGGCAATACTGCTTTAAATATCAACTAAAACCACTTTAGGAACCATGACACGTTAATGACTCCTCTAAAAATATTTTTAACAAACAGCAGATATTTTTGTCACAAAAATTTATCTAACTGCTCTTATACTATTAGATCGCATTTTGGTGATTTGTGTAACAAGACTATCTAAACAGTCTGGCATTTTCACTCTTCTTTGGGTGAAGAGCACTTGAGACTGAACCTTGCGGCTCGGTAAGACTGAAGTACCTCAGCATTCAGGTTACCTGTGAGGCAGTCAGGCAGTTATCAGAACACAACCCAGATGTACCTGAATTAGGTGACTGCTGATAGCCGCAGTCTCTATACAAAGTCATAACCAGATCCACCTGCACAAAGCCACAGCTAAACTAATTCAATCCCACTTTTAAGTAACTTGGAATAGAACAGTTGAGCATAACAGTTAATACAACACAATCTATACTTCTTGAAGTCTTTTGGCCAAAATTGCTGTTGAAATACAACGTTGCACTCTAATACAGACTAGAGACATGAGTCACTTCATCACTGTGAATGGCCTAGTTAGCTAAAGAAAGAAATCCCAGGATCACTGTGGATCATTCAGCTTTACAACAGTTGAAATGAGAGACTAAAAACAAGCAAACCCAATGGCAACTTTTACATCACTATGCATCTCCTGGACCACCTCATTTTGAATACCACAGAGCATTTTGAGTTCTTTACCTTTGTAAAGAATGTAGTAGAATATTATTAATAATAATAATTTTTAAAAAGGTAGGAAGAATGATCAGGCCTATGGAGCAGTCCCACATGAGAGATTAATCAGATTAATTTTAACTTCTGGAAAAGAAATGGCAGAGAATAAACAGCTTTAGGTCTTAAAAATCACAAGTGAGATGGCAAGCAGGAAACCATTACACACTTATTCACAAAACAAATCAGAAGGAACCAAATAAAAGTGATCAAACAGAAGCAATGAGACCTACTTTTACCTGTACTGTACAGGTAAAACACTAAGTCTGTCACAGGATGCTGCTGTCACAGGGATGAGTCCTCCCTGCAAAAGCATTAAGTTAAGACACTTCATAGATGAGGTTTTATTCAGAGATGGACATAGAGCCTCTGGCTCAGGAAACAGTAGCCCGCTACAAGGTGGGAATGCCTTCTGTATACTGACCCGCGTCAAGACCACGGTGGGGCTGGGGACACGTGCGGCCTTGCCTCAGCCCAGCCATTCTTCTGAGCACCTATCTGTCACCAGGCATGTGTCGGAAACACTGCTCTGTTGCTGCTTTTAGGTAACTTTAAGCTGCTGATAGAAGCAATGGTAAAAACAACAGCTATTGTCAATAGCTCATTCTATTATGCATCTATTAATATTTCGGGGAATTAAAACAAAAACACAATAAATTGTGTATGCAGCAGAGACCCCAGCTCAAGCCCTAATGTCACTCTCTCCCTTTTTTTCCTCCCTTAGAGAGCACAGTATCTTTATTAGCTATATGAAACAAACCAGAAAAAAAAAAAAAAGGAAATGTTGTTTAAGCTGCCATCTCCTGATCAGCATCCCAAAGATCAAATGAGTATATTTTAAGTAAATGAGGTTTTATATTTTCACAAATACTGTTTTAATGCATTTCCATTTATTACAGATGTAATTAACAAGCTTTTGTAACTTGTACAGAGTATTTGAAAAAGCTATGGCTTCATAAAGGTTATGCTATTAAACCCATGATATAGTAAGGGAAGTATTAGTCTAGATAAATTAGGAGTCTACAATTATTAAAACATTATGAAATACAGGTAATTTTGAATAACACTACTGAACAACTATCAGAGAAACAATTATCAGCATAATTTTTGTTTTCAAAAAGCATTCTCTCATATTAACTTTCCTTGGAATTTGCACACATTTAGAAAAATGCACAAGTCATTTTGAAAATGAGAAGCATAACAGGAAAAAAAAAACAAAACACAAAAAACGCACTACAGTTTAAATAAGAGATGCCACTAAAGCATTTATAGCTATGTGATTCAGCATGATGGAAACTTTGATTTTTCTCTGTAGCATGAATTTATTTTCTGTGCTAATCTGTTCGACTGGAAATGTTTTACTACACGAAAACTGGCAGAAATAAATTCTGTTAAATACAGAATAAAATAAAAGTGTCATTTTTCTTAGAAAAAACATTGTGACAAGCTTTACTCCAAACTAATCTATTTCCTTAGGAATGTTTTGATTTCTGTTATTAAACAGCTCAAATGCATTTCTATGATGTTACAGATGATGAAATGATTTACACATGAAATGTGCAGATTTTCATACACCCAGCAATTGTGCTCATTTTGCTGAGTGAAAAAATGCAGTCTTATGGCACCAATTGTATAATATACGACTACCACTTTCCTATTAACCATGTCTACACAATTTTCTATTTCACTCTAAAAGACTTTCTGAATTTTCCTTAGCTAGTGATGAAATCTAGTCTTAATTGGATGATTTTGATTCTTTACTCAATGAATGTTAGTTGCTTCAAGTGACTCCAGATAGAACAATTTCGTTATAAACTGCTGCAACTGATTTTTTGGGGCAAACGTTGTTTCCAATAAAGTTTTGCACTTCAGGCCACACAGTTCAAAGTGAAAATAAGATTTAGAACACCTTTTGTTTCCTTTTTTTTCTTTTAAATATATACACTGGGAATTACTTTCCTTAAACACTTCCCTTGTAGAGCTAGAGTTGAAGTCTATATAACTTGAAATCAAATTCATACTTGAAATTTACCCTCCCCCCCACCCCCCCCCGTAAGATCACAAGTATAACTCGCTCAGGATGTTACAGTATTAAAAAACACTGTGAAAAGTAACACAGAACAAGTTGACACACTTTCAAATTTGACATTTAAAATAACAATATTGGTTTTCCAATTTTAACTGCTCAAGAAAAAAATAAATCAATTGAAGTTCTTCATGAAAATTTTGGCCAAACTTGCTTCCGTGTTTATGAAGATGAAAGAATATATAACCCTAGAGATCATGAAGTGTTCATGCTGATGTTTCTAATATTCTTAAAAAATCCTCCTTGTATAACATTCATATTGTAATCCTAGATTTTTACGTTCATCACACTAGCCTCAGTATTTCTAATGTTTATTTAAACAAGATTAAAACCCAACATTTTTATACTATAAAAGTTAAAAGCCAAATACTTGAAACTAAGTGACAAAAACACCCATTTCACTGAGATATCAACTGTTTTATTCACAAAATAAACAACTTCATCTTTCCAAAGGAGAAATTTAACAGAAAGACTCAATGCGATAGCTATAAAAAAAAAAAGCAGTATGGAAAATCTGAAAAAGTCTGATAAAATTTACAAATGCAAACTATCACTTTGTACAAAGTCTTCTT